>NW_004443957.1:5076291-5087691 GCF_000243295.1 Trichechus manatus latirostris | reverse complement strand
AGAAGTACAACCAGAATGCTCCTTAGAAGGAAGGATGGTGAAACTACATCTTACATACTTTGGACATGTTGTCAGGAGGGGTCAGTCCCTGGAGAAGGACATCATGCTTGGTGAAGTAGAGAATCAGTGAAAAAGAGGAAGACCCTCAACAAGATGGATTGACACAGTGGCTGCAACAATGGCTCAAGCACAGGAACGATTGTGAGCATGGCGCAGGACCAGGCAGTGTTTCTTCCTGTGGTGCATAGTGTCACTATGAGTCAGAACCAACTTGACGGCACCTAACAACAACCACAGTAAGGCTAGGAGGGAATGTCAGAGCTCATATCACTCATTCTGTTATAGTCTTCCTGCTAGAGACTTGAGAACTGACTAGGCTGCTTTTGACCTGTTGTTTGTAATAGTGAAGAATTGGAAACACCCTAAATGCCCTCAGTCAGGGTGGTGAAATAAGCTATGGTGCTTGCATACTATGGAATACTATGTGTAAAAAACAGGGCAGACCAAAAGATCAGCAATTACTCTAAAGCAAAGATAAGAAGATAAGGGGGCAGGGAAACTAGAGCACTGGAAACGGAACAAACAGTACAATTAAAGAGAATGTTGACACATTGTGAAAAATGTAACTAGTGTCACTGAATAATTTGTATAGAAATTGTTACGTGGGAACCTAATTTGCTCTGAAAACTTTCACCAAAAACACAATAAAAAGTTATTTAAAAAGCAAAAAAAATAAAGAACAGGGTAGATAGATCCTCAAGATTCACTGTGGAATGATCTCCAAGCTATGTTGTCAAATGAAAACAGTTGAAGGAGAACAATATATGTAGTGTACTGTTTATGATCAAAACAAAATGAAACTATATTTTTCTGAAAGTATGCACAAATGTATATAAATGCTTAGAAAAAAATCAGGGACTTTTGAATATAAGCTCATGACAATAACCACTGGAGAGAACTGGAATTGAAGAGGAGCTGGGTAGCCAAGAGGGTTTTTGTTTTGTCAGTATTTTTTGAAATTTTTTCAATGAAAATGTACTTATATCTTGAGTAATTGATAAACTGGACAATGTACACTTTTGGTTTAAACTTCTACCTGATGTTTATGTCAGCCTCTTTGGAATTATCTCATTCTCTGGGCCACTGAACATCCTCCTATTTGACTAGTGTCACTGCAAGTATTGTGTATTTATTTACAGACAGGGATTCCATATGGAGTTATCCACACTTAAATTAAATAGTTAAGAAGATAAAAATTTTATTGAACTTTCTGTTAAGCTTCTGTCACTTATATTTATTATTGCCACAGAAATTCTGCTTTCCAAGGGTCACTGCTATTATGAGTTTGTGTTTTTCTGTCACATTTTAAGGACATTTCTCTATTATTCTTTCTACCATTTACCATGGTGGTTCATCCATGTGGCTTCCAAATTGGGTTTCAAGAATACAGAGCTCGTATGATTTGTGCCCACATTTTCTGGGCCTGGTGGCCTACGTCCTTGATATTTTGTGCCAACCTACCTCCTGATAGCTGTGGAGTTACTCCAGGGTCTGTGCAAGAGTTACAGAGCCCTTTGTCCGTCCCTGAGCACTGTTTTCCCTCTCTTCCTTCCTCTCATTCCAGAATCACATTATCTCTTATTCAGCTTCGTGGCACCACCGGAAAGATATGATTGCTTTCTTTCAGTGATAAACGGTAACACCCTGTTGTCACCATGATCTCCTCAGAAATAATGTTAGGACTTGAGTTCACTTTTGACGCACTGGCGTTTGTATCGCATAGCATATGTGGGGTGGTACAGTGGGAAGAATATGGGCTTGAGCAAGTTGTCTAATCTCAGAAACTCAGCCTTCTCATTTGTAAAAGGGAAATAAGAACTCTTGGATTTTGAATCTTCTTATGAAGAGTCACACTTACACATACACTCCTGCATGGCAAACAGCAAGTGGTAGCTACTTTTATTGGGTGCTTTAGGAGCATCTTCCTCCATCCCAAAACTTCAACCAAAAGAAAACCAAACCCATTGCCGTTGAGTCAATTCCAAATGACAGCGACTTTGCAAGACAGAGTAGAACTACTACCCCGTAGGGTTTCCAAGGAGCGGCTGGTGGATTCAAACTGCCAGACTTTTGGTTAGCAGCCAAGCTCTTAGCCACCAGGGCTCTTCAGTCTCTTTAAATTGATTGATGCTTGGCGCCCTTGCATAAATTTTCATTCTTAATTGTTTTTCCACCATGCTGCCATTTCCAATTGAAACTCCCATTGCAAAAGGTGCAAGAGTCCCATGTGTGGCATTCAAAGGCATTTGCTAGGGTCCTCTAGCTTTTAAATTCATGTGTTACTGTGATCCATGTCTCAAAGATGGCTTTCTAAGATAAAGCGTAAGTGCAGTTTCCTAACCACCAATGCTATTGCTCTGTCTCAGGAAACCATCAGTGATTGAGTGGCAGCAATAGGACGTGTTTAGGAAAGTATTAAATGAGCGGGGAAGTAAAGAATGAAGCCAAGAAAAGTATAGCCTACTTGCCCCTCACATGACTTTTTACCTCTGTTACCTCTTACCCTCTAGGCCTCCTTGTTGCTGGTACTGAATGTAACCCACTTTCAGTCTTTGTCAGTATTTCCACCCACTCTGTCTGGTTCAGACCTCCCTTGAACCTTTATTCAGTGGTAAACAAACTTCATTTTATAAGCAGAGTAACAAAAGCTGAACTTTCCCTGTAGGGTGGATGAAGTAGCAGGGACACATGGAGTGAGTTTATCCATGTGCAGGTCTTTGAAAAGTATTGCTGTCAATAAAGGGGGTTACAAAGACCCATTGTATGACACGTTATGTATAAGCTAACCATTTATTAAAACTGTGGGACAAGAACTTATTTCAAGCAAAGGACAAGATTAAAGTGGGGGTTGGGGGAGCCTGAGCTGACCTGACGTGAAGCCTATTCACTGCTGCCTTGTGAGTTCATTTCTCCCATGCCAGAGATTACAGTAATTTAAGCCGCTTGTTTACCACCTCTGCTCTGTGGATAGGGCTGAGGTCAGGGAGCCTGGAGGAATACAGAATAGAGGAGGGCATGGTCTCCCTTCAAGGGACACACGGCCCAGTGGGAAAGAGAGAAAGAAAAAGCTAAAGTTCAGGACTGCAAATTAAAGTCTGCTCTACAGAACAGGAAACATTTCAACTGATTTCCTCAAATCAGTATCTCTACTGGAATTAATTTCAAAGCCTGAGACTCCTTTCTGTAGGTTTTTTTTTTTTTTTTTAGCATGCATCAAGCTAACTCGATGGAGAATGTATGTTCCAAATCATGCTAAATGATGTATATAAGCGGGACCATTTATTATACACGCAGGGTCACAACAAGAGACCGCAGGGAGTTGTGCCTTTCTCAAAGGCACTTGGTATGTGTAAAGAAGTTGTATACCAGTGACTTGCTCTAGCGTACTGAATCGCAGCCCGCAGAGGTTCTCTGTCTGGGACCTCATTTGGGAGGACTTAAATACCAGACAACCAGAAGACTGGCGTCTAGCGTGGCATAGCCCCAGACTGGGTGTTCTGGCACAGTGTCAGGGCTGTTGTGATTAAAATAGCCAAGCAGGAAGACAGATTTCTTAGTAAACTCTTACCAATACAACCATCCCATTAGACACATACTGCCACATGCCCTACAGGTAAAAAGTCGGAATAGGAAACCCAGCAATTGTGGAGTAGGAGGCTAGAATACAAGAACGTTTGTATGTGCAAGTTCCACCACAGGACCCTAACTAAATTTGTGAAGTCAGCTTTTTCAGTGGACTTTGATATGCTCAATTTTGGGTCCCAAAATTTAAAGAACAGCACATATGTCAGGTTTATTAACATTTTGCTAAATTCTTCATAGTTTATAATGGATTTTAATATGATAATGAAATTTAAAACTATGAGCTCTGCTTTCATGATTCCTCTGGGGGTTTGATTGACTGAACTTGACTGAATTATTCACTACTTCATTAAAATTCAGTAATATTGTAGGTTTCCATCTGATGCATTAAGCTGTCTGTTGCAAAAGTACAGCTGTGTAGTTGGTGCAAAGGGTGGTTTCCCCAATTTGGCCTGTTCCCAGAATGCAGAGGATACAAATGAGATGTTAAATTTACATTGTCCATTAACAAAAATTATTTATGTAATCATTGTCAGAAGAAAATGACTTTCCGTCAAGATCTGCATGATTATGGTGATTCTTAATCTCTTAGTGGGAACATATTCCTGGCATAAAAATGCATTACTGCAGAGAGAAGTCCTATAGTTTTGTAATGAGTATCGCCATTGCTTGGAGATAACATTCTAGTAAATGGAGATTTCATTAACCTTCTAATAAAAACAGCTGTCATACTTTGAGAGTAAAAATTTTATCCTCAAATATTTTAAGACTAGAAATTTGTTTACTTTTTTTCTCACTAGAACCCAAATCACGTAATTTATTGGAACAGATGTTAGAACAGAGATGGGCTGCGTGAGATAGGTGCGTTCCAGTTTTAGCAAAGCTAATTTATAAAAATGCTACCAAAAAACCTTAATAAAATGATGGACTTAAAGGCTGTTATACCTAGTCCAGCTGACTTAGCTGATAACATGTTCCTTTACAAAATCCCTGCCAAAGTTCAGCTGCATTCCACGCAGCCTCTGCTCGACCCTCTAGTCCTGTGAGCGCCATCTCAAGAGTTTAGTCAACTAACTTTGCAAGTCGTTTTCTAATTGCCTTTTCTCAAAAATATTATGTTTTTGGTAACAGATTACACAGCAAATTAAGTTCTTATTTAGCAGTTTCTATACATAGTGTTCAGTGACAATGGTTATATTTTTCACAATGTGTCAGCATTCTCATTATTTCCGTTCTAGTTGTTCTGTTTCCATTAATTTAGCTTCCCTGTCCCCTTTTACCTTCTCATCTTTGGTCTAAGGTAAATGTTGACCTTTAGGTCTCATTTAGTTGATTGTTTTAGAGGAGCACAGTACTCATGAGTGATATTATCTTTTTTATGAACCATTCCGTCTTTTGGCTGGTAGATGACCATCGGGAGTGATTTTAGTTCCAAGTTTAAAGGGTATCGCACGGTAATAGTCTCGGAGGTTCCTCTACTCACTACTGGTCCAGTAAGCCTCTTTAGGAATTTGAGTTTTGTTCTACGTTTTTCTCTCATTCTATGCGGGACCATCTATTGTGTTCCTGATCGGAATCTAATTGCCTTGTTATGGTTAAATAAATTTTCATTTTCAGATTCTGTTTCCAGATAGCTCTCATCATCAGAACATGGTTCCCAAATACCTAGCTAAAATGTAACTCCCACTGGCCCCAGATTTTTAGAAATGGGCCCCCTTACTCAGAACAAGCCTCATTCCTTTTTCACATTTTTTCCTTAAAACTAAGCATTCAACGTTTTCCTGCTTATGTTTCATGAACATTATTTGGCACCCTTTCACTGTCCTCCATGTTGTGCCCTGGATACTCCAGTGTGCCCATTTCTCTCCTTAAATACCATGCCCAAACTTGGCTACAGTATTCCGGGAGCAGCTGGAGAGTAGGGGGACCAGATGGACTCGGAATCTTAAGCTCAAAACAATGGTTCTTAACCATTTTTAGATATATATGCCTTTTGAGAACCTAAGCTCTGGAATCTCTCTACAGAAAAAATACATATGTATGTGAATGTACAATTTTGCATAGAATTTCAGAGGATTCTGGGGACTCCTGTAGCTTGTTCATAAACTGTACAGTCAGGGACAATGGATTAAGAGCACTGACTCGGTTATGTTGAGGCTGTGCCCCAAAGTTTTAATACCGACAGATAAAGTAGAGAGTTTATTTTTAAGTAGAATATATTTTAGAGGTCTGGTTTTGAAACCATCTTTCAATTATAATCACATATATGAAGTGTTTTCTGAATCCAGTTTCGAAACAGTTCATTTGGTTGGCTTTTTCCTGAACTGACTTGTTCAGACATGTTAGCCCCTTCAGAAGGAAGTGCTGCTGGAGTTTAAAAAATCATCCACCCAGCCTCACATTCAGCTGGGTTCTCTGTTGGATGAAGAGTCTTGTTTGGCTTGATTTGAGAGTGATTTAAACCTAGGGGAAAGTGAAACAGATCATATGTTTGACCGCTGGTCCTAACGTATTTTTTTTTAATGTTTGTTTTTTGAAATTTATGTCCTCTTCGAACATAGAGAGATGACAAGGAAAAAAATATGTTAAGGTTTCTGAATGTTCCATTTAAGCGGTAATTGGGCAAAATATTTTAAAAGCAGGGCTCACTGCTATGACTTTGTGTGCTTCCAGCTTCATGTTCCTCTCTCTTTTCTGTGTATCTACAGTATATCTTAATTGACTCTGGCCCACCCTCCCGCCATGCCCTTTCAGCTCTGCTCCATGCACACACCCTTATTTGCCAGTCACTCCTGTGAGCACACTGCATGAGTAATATGATTTGTGGTGAAGTATAGGCTGGCATTTAGATACTAATAAGGATCTTGGGGGAGGGGAGGGAGAGAGGTCCATCCCAGTGAAGTCGCCATCCTGTGTGAAGTTTTTCCTGATGGTCTCTGATTGCTGTGGGCCTTAGGTCCTTAGCGCACACTGAGCTTTATTTCAGCCTGACAGTGATTCCAAGACCAGATCTGATGTGTTGGAAAGAGCCGGTAAGTTTTTAGAGAGAGTGGTGGACTTCCCCAATATTTGGCATCCATGATGGAATTTTACTGACATGATAGTTATACTGGAGTCTTTGAAGTGTCTACATATGAAGTCTCACTCTTCTCAGCTGGGGGAAGTAGGGGCAGACGATGGTCGTGATGCCGTTTAAATATTTGTTTTCTCTTCCTCGTCACCTCAGTTGCTATTTTCTCCCTGTAGGTTATGGCCACACCGTGCCCTTGTCAGATGGGGGTAAGGCCTTCTGCCTCCTGTACTCTGTCATCGGCATCCCTTTCACCCTCCTGTTCCTGACGGCGGTGGTCCAGCGCATCACCATCTACGTCACCCACAGGCCTGTCTTCTACTTCCACACCCGCTGGGGCTTCTCCAAGCACACCGTGTCCCTCGTGCACGCGATTCTCCTCGGGTTTGTCACCGTGTCCTTGTTCTTCTTCATCCCAGCAGCCGTATTCTCCTCCCTGGAGAGTGACTGGAACTTCCTCGAATCCTTTTATTTTTGTTTTATTTCCCTGAGCACCATTGGCCTAGGGGATTATGTTCCTGGGAAGGCAACAATCAAAAGTTCAGAGCAATCTACAAGTTTGGAATCACATGTGAGTATCCAGCGTCACAAACTCTGCCCCTTTTGTCTCAGTTTTGCCATTCCAAGCTCTACCTTGCCTGCTAATAAATAATCGTTCATGAAAGCCCTGACTGCCTTTTCATTGATTGAAAACCAGTTGCATGGCAATCCCATGTGTGTCAGAGTAGAGCTGTGCTCCTTAGTTTTCAGTGGTTGATTTTTCAGGAGTACCATATATTTACGCAAATAACAAGCACCTTCTACATTTGTTTGCCAATCACGCCCCCCCTCCCCAACTATGTAACATGCGAAAAAAATTGGCTTAGCGGTGCTTGCAGAAATACCTCACGGGGGGGTGGGGGGGCAAAGCTGGCAAACGTAGAAGGTGTGCTATTTGCATAAGAGTACTGTAGATCGCCAGGCCTTTTCTTCTGAGGCACCTCTGGGTGGACTCAAACCTCCCAGTTCCCTAACCTTTTAGTTTGCAGCTGAGCACGTTCATTGATAAGCTTTCAGTTTTTACCCTCTTCGGATAACAATTTCATTTCATCATAATTCTCTTCAAACTCTTTATGCGAAAATCTTCTTATTATGTAGATTTTTTTCCAGGCACCTTAAAATTACTTACCAATTTCTAACTAACAATGTAAGAGGCATTATAAATTACAGTGTAAAAAAGACCACACAGAATGTATTTGATTACCAACTTTTAATTAAAAAAAAAAAAAAGTTACTCTATTAGGTATTTTAAGCTCAAGAAAACTAGAACTAGGATGTAGCCAGCCTGTTAACTACCAGTCATGTTCTTTAATTTGCCAGGAAAATCTTAAAACACTTGCTTATCTCGTTTGTCCATCTGGTTCTTTTTTGGAGAAGCTAGAATATATTAACCATTTTCTGAATTTTATATGTGGAAAATAGGCAGTAAAATTTAGAGGGCCATTGATTTCTGATTTTTAAACATTTTTTGTTTTAAATTTAATATCATGGAAAGCTTAGGACAATAATTCCTTTTTAAGAAGCTCATTTTTGTGTGTTCCTTTTCTGTCTTCTTGTAGAGGCATAGAATCACGGTTGTAATGTACATACAGTTTTCGTTTCTACCCTCTCAAGAATTTTTCAAGACTCAGCTCATGTCGTTTCTTCTAAGAGGCCAAGCAGACACCCCAGGCAGTCAGATGCTCCGTCTGGCCCTGCCTTGCAGTCTTCACCCTGCAAAATGCTTAATCAAACTCTATGTATTTTTATATTTCCATTAAACTGTGAGCTCTTCCAGAGCAAAGACTTCATTCATAAATCCCCGTGCTTTGTATGGTGCCTGGCTACAATACTACACATTCAATAAATATCTGCCTCATGGTTGCAAGGATGATTTCATGTTTTCTCTAGTTGCCATAATTATCATTGTAATCATTATAATGTCCATATACTATCTGGACAAATGACTATACCATTATCTAATCATGCCTCTGTTGTTAAATATATAGGCTACTTCCAATTTGTGGGTATTATAAATAACCCTGTAGTGAATATCTTTCTGTGGTTACATTTTTCCTACTTAGATATTTTTGCAGGAAGTGGAATTGCTAGCCCAAAGTGAATACACCCTTTTATGACGCACAGGAAATATTGACATGGTGTTTTCCAAATGGCAGTACTTGTGTACATTGCCACCTGCATGGTTGTGACTGTTTCAGCACTCCTGTGGTGGTGTTAGCCAGTAGCATTATAGATATTTTTTGTGAATTTGATACCAAAATAAACATTATCTTAATTTTCTTTTCATGTAATAAGTAAAATGTTACCTCCTTATTTTAATTTTTCATTTTTTAATGACTTAGGAAAGTTGAACATTTTCTATAAATATGCTTGCTAGCCATACTTTTCTCTTGTGTCAATTATCTTCTCATAGATTTTGCCCAACAGTTTAACTTCCTTAGTTTTTCGTAGAATAATAAATCCTTGAATAGTATTTTATCGCTTATTACAATGTGGTCATCTTTTAAGGCAATTTACATAAAGTTAGTTTGTGCTTGGAGTGTTAAGAACTCAAGTATCTAACAACTGAATGTTCCGAAGATATATTAATTTGTAAGTAGAATAAAATCCTATGGTTTTTGCCTAAAATTCCATAGGTATTTTTGTCAGCAGTTATAAGCTTGACTAAATGATGGATGAAGGAAAATAAGGGGATTTATTGATTAGTCTGACTGACAGTGTCACTGTTGTTTCTAAAATAAGAGAGAGCACACTGCACTATATTATTATCAAAACCTAGTAGCCAAATCCTAAGGATACTAGAACTGTGCCACTTTGCATTCTTGAGATAATCAGCTTCTTTGTTCTCGTTATGTTGCCAATTCTAGCTTTCCTAGTTCGCGGGCTTTCTGGGCTCTTCTTCAGACATTTTACTACTGGGAACATGACATTGAGATTTCTGTTATTCTTGGAGTTTTCATTTTTGCTTTGTTCTGTTCCTTTCCTTGATAATTTTTTTTTTTCTGATAAATGATTTTAAAAATGTTGGAACTAACATAAAATTACCATTACCCCACCACAAATTCCAAGGATTCAACAGTTATTGTTTATCTTAAAGAGTAAGAAGCTGGCAGAGCCATTCAGTTGCCACCGTGAGTGGTCCACATGCCAAGAAGTGACTGTCACATAATGAAGACCTTATGTTTGCTGCTGGATTTAGGTGGAAGTGTCAACAGCCCTATTTAATTTCAACAACACAAAGACCTATTTAATTTCTATGTCAGTTCTTAAAGGAATTTTCATTTAGCTTAGGCTGTAATTTCTATTAGTAAACTTCTTATTCTGTAATAGAAATAATGATAAAAGCATTTAGTGTCTTAAAAAAGTGCCAAGCTTTGTTCTGAGTACCAGTTGCTGTCAAGTCAACACCGACTCGTGGTGACCTCATGTGTGTCAGAGTAGAACTGTGCTCCATAGGGTTTTCAATGGCTGATTTTTCAGAAGTAGATCACCAGGTCTTTCTTCCGCAGTGTGTCTGGGTGGACTTGAACCTCCCACCTTTTGCTTAGCAGCTGAACACATTGTTCTGAGCACCCCATGTTAAATAGAAAACTTTCCTAAAATGTCACTAGCTATTTGAAAGCCACTGATCATGAAGTGGGGTGAGAGTCTTTGCATCAAAAGATCATTGCAGCTGGATGAATTCTGAAGCTATTGCCCTGAGAAAATCTTTACATCCTAATCCTTAAACCAAAAATATACCCTGAAATCTTTAAACCAAACAGTAGTTTAGCTTAATTAGTAAAGAAAGTCTGCCTTGAGCATTGTGCTCTTTTAAAAAACTACCTATATGGGATCAAATTGACAAAAGCGACTCTAAATGTTAGATAGGAAGCTTAGAGGGCAATGAGTTTATGTTAATGGGGGGAGGAATAACTCAGAAAAGAAGAGTGAGAATGGTTGTACAACTTGAAGAAGGTATTTAATGTCACTGAATAGTGCGTGTAGAAATTGTTGAATTGCTGTATATTCTGTGTATATTTTCAACAATAAAATTATTTTTTTAAATCACTACTAAAAAAAAGATCATTGCATTTGAGCAAGTACAGTGTTATATGTCTTTGACAGTGGTGCCTCATCAGCCCCAACTATTTTTTTTTTTCCTCAAAATTGCAGCCTGCAGTTTTTAGTAATCCCAGTTCATAGGAGATTATGTCATCCTTTGTTATATGTCTGGTTAGTTCTACTTTGAGCCATGGGTTTGGGAACATTTATAGGTATCAGAAAGTTAGCAATGCATTTCTTCATCAACAGATTTTTCTGTGTGTAGAGGGGTTGGTGGAGAGTCACTTGTGACGTGATTTGTCCATGATGAGGTCACGCTGAGACCCTGTCGTATTTCTCACACAGGTTACCTGATACTTGGCCTGATTGCTATGCTGGTGGTTCTGGAAACCTTCTGTGAACTCCGCGAGCTGAAAAAATTCAGAAAGCTGTTCTATGTGAAGAAGTTCAAGGGCGAGGACCAATTGCACATTTTGGAGCATGACCAGCTCTCCTTCTCTTCCATCTCAGAACAAGCAGCTAGCCTGAAAGACGATCAGAAACAGAATGAGCCCTTTGTGGCTGCTCAGCTGTCCGCCCACTTGGATGGCTCTGCAAACAACTAA
>NW_004443957.1:5073678-5075732 GCF_000243295.1 Trichechus manatus latirostris | reverse complement strand
TAAGTCACAAGGTCCCAGTGTATTTCTTAACCCAAGATGTTAGATATATATATTTGGTTTCTTTTTATACTAAAGAAAGCCAGATTTCCTGCAATAAAATAAGGGGAATAATATGCTTAGGAGTGAATTAACTATAGCATTCCGCTACAGTAAATGTTTCTGCCCTCTTGCAATAGTAAATCAGATGCCTAAAGCATTTGTGAACATTTCTTTGGAAGTGAACAAGTAATGAAGAATGCAATTTGTATAATGGTTAATAAGATATCTTTTTCTGAAAGGATTTTGTGATTTACAGCCACCTGGTATTAAAGCACAGAACTTTACCATGAAAAACCCTAAATGAACAGATTATGCTGAATTAATTTGAAAACTTAATTTGTAAGCTGAAATAAATAAAAATCATAGTTGCTTGCAGTCCTATGCTTTAATCTATCAAGAAGTTTTCTTCCATGTAGATATGTGTGTGCTCCTTGGGAATCCATAAAGATAGCATGTAAATGATGTCCACAGGGAACAGTTAATAATATTAGCGGGGAAGATTAGACCCTAGGGGTAACTGATGCTCAGAGTCTCATCTCCCATTGTTAGCTGCCCGAGAGGTGGTGCTTGAAGCGGTCCTGAAAATCAGTGCCCTGCCAATGAGCCATGCCTGCCGAGCACTCTGATCACTGGGTAGGATGCTCCCACAGTAGGTAGGTAGCTCACTCAGTAACATTGTTCTCTTCCTGTGCTGAAGGACCTTTTACATTATGTGGCACAAGAAGCAAACTGTTACCAGCACTGCCCTGCTCACTGCTGTTATCCTTTGTACATTGTATCCTCTGACTACAGCAGGCGCTTCTTTATTGTGTAAAATCATATCTTGTCACATAGCAGCAAAACCATATGATTCCCAGCCAGTGCACATCGTGTGCTGCCACCACCCATGGGGTCGCCATGAGGCGGGGGCTGTTCAACAGCCCCTCACGAGAAGAAAAAGGAATTACATTGACCCTGCGCCCCCTGTGGCCTATGTAGCTCCTTTACTGGTGAACACGGAGTCACCAGCAAATCCTTCTCAGTGTCTAAGTTCAGACATATCGGTCTGTTCTTCCAGAACCTGAGTTGGGCTGCCCTCCAGGCACATTTCCTTTCCTGGCACTTCATTCCATATTCAGTGTGTCCCAGGCAGGGTAGATAATTAGCTCAAGGATGGATTCACAGAATAAGACATGCATCATTGGCATGGTTGTATGTGGGAAGTTCACACTGCTTGGTACAGCACAGAGGCCTGAGGTGATGGAGAATGTAAACCAGAAAAACAGTGGGTCACACTTAGAAAGTATATTAAGTTCAGGAATAGGGTTGTCAGTGGCTAATTTTCAGAAGTAGATCTCCAGGCCATTCTTCCTAGTCAGTCTTAGTCTGGAAGTTCCACTGAAACCTGTTGAGCATCTTAGCAACGTTCAGGCTACCAATGAACCACCACTTCAGATTGGGAAAAGGAAGAAGAATATAAAGAAAAAGTTTAAATCAGGATGATTAATAAGTAATAGAGTATAGTACTTTGAAAGCTTTTCTGATTCTGTGGAGAATACATTAAACCTTGTTGTTAGATGCTGTCAAGTCGGTTCCGACTCATAGTGACTCTATGTACAACAGAACGAAACACTGCCCTGTCCTGCACCATCCTCATAATCGTTATGCTTGAGCCCGTTGTTGCAGCCACAGAGCCATTCCATCTCGTTGAGGGTCTTCTTTTCCACTGACCCTCTGCCAAGCATGATGTCCTTCTTCAGGGACTGGCCCCTCCTGATAACATGTTCAAAGTACGAAGTCTCACCATCCTCACTTCTAATGACCATTCTGGTTGTACTTCTTCCAAGACAGATTGGTTCGTTCTTCTGGCAGTCCATGGTATATTCAATATTCTTTGCCAATGCCATACTTCAAAGACATCAGTTCTTCTGCCTTCCTTACTCATTGTCCAACTTTCGCATGCATATGAGACGATTGAAAACACCATGGCTTGGGTTAGGCGCACCTTAGTCCTCAAAGTGACATCTTTGCTTTTT
>NW_004443957.1:5065305-5072568 GCF_000243295.1 Trichechus manatus latirostris | reverse complement strand
CCCATACAATCCTTCAGTATTACAACTTGAGGCTTGAATTTTTTCTCCAGTTCTTTCAGCTTGAGAAATGCCAATTGAGCTCTTCCGTGTTGGTTTCCTAACTCCAGGTCTTTGCATATGTCATTATAATATTTTGTCTTCTCGAGCTACCCTTTGAAATCTTCTGTTCAGCTCTTTTACGTGATCATTTCTTCTGTTCATTTTACCCACTCTACATTCAAGAGCAGGTTTCAGAGTCTCCTCTGACATCTTTTGGTCTTTTCTTTCTTTCCTGTCTTTTTAATGACATTTTGCTTTCTTCTTATAGGAGGTCCTTGATGTCATTCCACAACTCCTCTGGTCTTCAGTAATTAGTTTTTAATGCATCAAATATATTCTTAAGATGGTCTGCAAATTCAGGTATGATGTACTCAAGATCATACTTTGGCTCTCCTGGACTTGTTTTAATTTTCTTCAGCTTCAACTTGAACTTGCATGTGAGCAATCTTTGATCTGTTCTGCAGTTGGCCCCGGCCTTGTTCTGACTGATGATATTGAGCTGCATCTTCTCTTTCCACAGATGTGGTCAGTTTCATTCCTATCTATTCCATCAGGTGAAGTCCACATGTATACTCGCCATTTATGTTGTTGAAAAAAGGTATTTGCAATCAATAAGTCCTTGGTCTTGCAAATTTCCATCATGCTATCTCTGGTGCATTTCTATCACCAAGGCCTTATTTTCCAACTACTGATCCTTCTTTTTTTCCAGCTTTCACATTCCAGTCACCAGCAATTATCAGTGCATTTTGACTCCATGTTTGATCAATTTAAGACTGCAGAAGTTGGTAAAAAACTCTTCAATTTCCTCATCTTTGGCCTTTGTGGTTGATGGGTAGATTTGAATAATGCTTATATTAACTGGTCTTCCTTGTAGGCCTATGGATATTATCCTATCACTGTCAGCATTGGACTTCAGGATAGATCTTGAAATGTTCTTTTCGACAATGAATGCAAAACCATTCCTTTTCAATTTATCATTCCTGGCACAGTAGACCATACGATTGTCCAATTCAAAATGGCCAATATCAGTCCATTTCAGCTCACTAATGTCTAGGATATCGATCTTCAAGCATTTCATTTTTGATGACTTCCAATTTTCCTAGATTCATGTTTCGTACATTCCATGTTCCAATTATTAATGGATGTTTGCAGCTGTTTCTTTTCATTTTGAGTTGTGCCACATCAGCAAATGAAGGTCCCAAAAGCTTGACTGCATCCACGTCATTAAGATCAACTCTACTCTGAGGAGACAGCTCTTCCCCAGTCATGTTTTGAGTGTGCAACACACAAGTCGCCACAGTACGACAAACTGACAGACAAGTGGTGGCACTAAACCCTAATACCCTTCAAATTGTTGTTAATGTGAAGTGTAAGGTACAAAACCTTTAGCAAGTTCTGCCTGCCCACCCCGTCTGATGGGAAATGTAAGTGGAGTTTCTTGCCTGGGCTTTTCTTGTCTCTGGTCAGTGGGCAGATGCTGCCCCCTGATAACTGAGGGAGAAGCATGCAATGTCTGCCAGGAGTGTGGCCATCTGGGTCTGCCCTACAGAACAGAAATAGTATCCCTCGGGGAGGTGACAAAGAGGCGGAGGTCAGGGTAGCCTAACTATGCAAGACCCAGCGTTGGGAACCTTTAGTTGGAGGTGGGGGAGTGCAAAGTAGGAGGTGAAAGAGAATGCTAGAGACGAAGGTTCTGAGTGATGCCTGTAAACTAAGGATCCAACTGTAGTAGACTGAGTGTGTAGTCCTAGGGAATGCCCTGAGCACAGAAGAGCAGCAGAAGTCATTGTCATTCAAGGAGACTACTGTGTGTGAATTAAAAGGTGACATGTCTCTGGTGGGGATGTTGGCTTACAAGCAGCAGGTATACTCCCCATGAGGAAAGGACACAGCATCTTAGAGTGGGGGTCCTCACCCTCCCAGAGATCAAAGGGATTGTAGGCCAAGGGATGGGAGACTGCTCCACAAGAATCTCATAAAAGACATTCATGGAACAGGGAAAGCTTGGCCTGGATGACTCCATATCTGAAACTCATTCTCTCTATATTAATCATACCTCAAGATATTTAAAAGGGGATTTGTTAAAAAGAAGAGCAAGAGAGAAAAAAAGGACACTTTTTTTTTTTATTGTGCTTTAGGTGGAAGTTTACAGCTCAAGTTAATTTCTCATACAAAAATTTATACATAGTTATGTTAGTTGCGATCCTTATAATGTGACAGTACACTCCCACTTTCCACTCCAGGTTTCCTGTTCCATCCAACCAGCTCCTGTCTCTTCCTGCCTTCTCATCCTGCCTCCGGACAGGAGCCACCCGTTTGGTCTCGTGTATCTGCTTAAATTAAGAAACACACTCCTCACAAATATGTTTTATAGTCCGGTCTAATCTTTGTCTGAAGAGTGGGCTTCAAGAATGGTTTTAGTTCTGGGTTAACAGAGCGTCTGGGGACCATGGCCTCAGGGGTTCCTCCAGTCTCAGTCAGACCATTAAGTCTGGTCTTTTTACATGAATTTGAGTCTTGCTCCAAACTTTTCTCCCGCTCCATCAGGGACTCTGTTGTGTTCCCTGTCCGGGTGGTCATTGGTGGTAGCTGGGTACCAACTAGTTCTTCTGGTCTCAGGCTGGTGAGGTCCCTGGTTTACATGATCCTTTTGTCTCTTGGGCTCATATTTGCAAAAGGGGACACTTTCTGAATTTGGTGTGACTTCAGGAAAAATGTCAATTATTGCTAAGCTGTGGGATCATTTTTTTCTTGCCTAAAAAACAGGCTCATAATTTCTGTGAACTAACCTTATGGGCCTTTTGGAAAATTAATGAGATATTTACAAATCTGGATACCCTAAGATAATTGAAATAGTCAATGCAAAACCTTTAAAGTTATCAGCAGTACACTGACCTCTTACAAAAAACAGCTAATATTTGTTTCAAATAAGGGTTAATTTTAAATTGGCAAAAGTATGCATTGAAAGATAATAGGATAAAAAACCAAACCAGTTGCCATTGAGTCGATTTTGACTCATGGTGTCCCCCTGTGTGTCAGAGTAGAACTGTGCTTCATCGGGTTTTCAGTGGCTGGCTTTTCGGAAGTAAATCACCAGGACTTTCTTCCAGAGTACCTCTGGGTGGACTCAAACCTCCAACCTTTCGGTTAGCAGTCGAGCACATTAACAGTACCACTCGGGACTAGTAATAGGATATCTACGGCTTATTTTGGGCTCTAACACAGCAACAATTGTGAGGACGGTGCAGGACCGGGCAGTGTTTCCTTCTGTTGTACCTAGGTTCTCCATGAGCTGGAAGTGAATCGACAGCACCTAACAACAACAGCTTCTTCAGAATTCAGCGAGCAGAACTTCCTGATTTTGTGACATGTTAACATTCATCCTGTGACACCTTGTTGTCAAAGCCTTCATGCTGAGAAGAGATGTGGAAGATACTGATACCCTGTATAATTCAGGAGAGCAGTCCCTTTGGACTGTAATTTCAGAAGGCATACACGGTCAAACAGATCATTTGGAAAATGTAGTATCAAAAGTTGCTAGAAACCTATAACTGAATTAAAATGATAAAGCATTTGCCGTTTACTTTATGTGACAATATTAAAATTTTAAATTTGTCTCTAATATACTTAAAGTTTCTCCTATAGTCTTTTATTACTTTCTATGATATTTTACATTATGAAAATTTGCTATATACAAGCCTTTTGTGTGAGGTAAAATATGAAAGTGTTTGCTGATGATGATGTTCCTAAACTCTCACTTACCTGCTATGTGCTCTCAAGCAACCTCAGATTTCTAGAACCAGTAAAGAGTCCAGAAGTAAATAAAAATGCTCTTCAGTAAACTACAGTGAGATACCATCTCACCCCAACACTACTGGCAGGAATCAAAGAAAACAAAATAACAAATGTTGGAGAGGCTGCGGGGAGGTTGCAACTCTCACGCACTGCTGGTGGGAATGCAAAATGGTACAACCATTTTGGAAAACGATATGGCGCTTCCTTAAAAAGCTAGACATAGAACTACCATACGATCCAGCTATCCCACTCCTAGGACTATATCTAGAGAAATAAAAGCCGTCACATGAATAAACACATGCACACCTATGTTCATTGCAGCATTGCTCACAATAGCAAAAAGATGGAGACAACCTAAGAGCCCATTAACAGTTGAATGGATAAACTATGATGCATGCGCACACTGGAATGCTACACAACGATAAAGAACAATGATGAATCTGCGAAACATCTGACAATGTGGGTGAATCTGGAGGGCATTATGCTGAGTGAAGTAAGTCAATCACAAAAGGACAAATACTGTGTGAGACCACTATCATAAAAACACGTGAAAATGTTTCCACACAGAAAGAAGTAATCTTTGATGGTTATGAGGAAGGGGAGAGGTGGGGAGGGAAAAACAGTAACTAGATAGTAGATAATGGTAACTTTGGTGAAGGGTAAGACAACACACAATATAGGGGAAGTCAGCACAGCCTCACCAAGGCAAAGTCAGAGAAGCTTCACAGACAAACTCAAACACCCTGAGAGACTGAGCTACTGGGCTGAGATGGGACCATGGTCTCAGGGGACATCTAGCTCAATTGGTGTAACAGAGTCTATAAAGAAATTGTTCTACATCCAGCGTGGTGAGTAGCGTCTGGGGTCTTAAAAGCCTTCAAGAAGCCATCTAAAATACATCTACTGGTCCCATCCCAGCTAGAACAAAGGAGAATTAAGAAGAACAAAGACAGAAGGGAAAGATTAGTACAAAGGACTAATGGACCACAACCACCTTAAGCTCCACCAGGCTAAGCCCAGAACAACTACATAGTGCCCGGTTACCACCACTGACTGCTGTGGCAGGGATCACAACAGAGGGTCCCAGGCAGAGTTGGAGAAAAATGTAGAACAAAATTCAAATTCATTAAAAAAAAAAAAAAAAGGCCAGGTTTGATGGTCTGACAGAGATGGGAGAAACCCTGAGAGTATGGCCCCTGGACACCCTTTTAACTCAGTACTGAAGTTACTCCTGAGGTTCACCTTTCAGCCAAAGATTAGACGGGTCTAAAAGGCCAACAATAACACCCGTGAGGAATGAGTTTTGTAGTTCAGTTCATGCATAGGAGATTAATGGGCACACCAGCCCAAAAGCAAAGATGAAAAGGCAGGAAGGGACAGGAAAACTGGACACGTGGAAACAGGGAACCCAGGGTAGAGAAGGGGAGAGGGTTGACACATTGAAGAGTTTGCAACCAATGTCACAGACCAATTTGTGTATTAACTGTTTAATGAGAAACTAATTTGCTCTGTAAACTTTCAACAGAAGTACAATTTTTAAAAAAAAATGCTCCTAAGTATTTTTCACAGTCTGGCACTAAAGCACGTTTAACAAGAAGTAAGCCTTCCCTTTGCTTCACTTGGAGTTTATTCACACTTAACCTTGCACACAGTGCTGGTAAAATTACTGCTCTGGCTTCGCAACCCACAGGAAATGAGGGGGGGAGATGCTATCCAGTAGTTCTCAAATTCTGTGTCAGCACACTGTTTAATATAATGTTTGGTGGCACAAGTAAAGAGATTAAAAGCCAAAAGATATGTTAGCAATAATTACAGTGCACTCACTAACAGCTTTAAATGAACATTGCCTCTCAGGTCTTGTAAAAGCATCCCATCATTGCACCATCTACTCGGTCACTCTCATGATTCAGAGGTTGACCACACTCGTTTATACTTAGTAAGAAAAATTGTCACATATCCAGTGAACATGACAATTATCTCTTACTCATAGCAAGTTTTCTCCACTCTAAGCCAAACAGCACTTCATACTCAGATCAATACGATTGTCAAACTATGAATACTTATTTATGGCAAAAATAAATTTTCCACATTGGTCAAAATTTGCTGCCACACCTGAGCTGCTTGTGGGTATGAGTGTCCTGTGCCACCCCATTGAGAACCCCTGTGTTAAACCTTTGTGTGCCGTTGAGTCAATTCTGACTCACAGCGACCCTGTATGACAGAGTAGAACTGCTCCCTGTGTGAAATGCCTGAGAAGAGCAGAAAGTGTTGCTGAAGCCTGATGGGAAGAGAAACAAAAACCCTCAAGGGCAGAAGCCTCTGCCTTCTGGAGCCATAACCCAAAGCAAACCAAACCAAACACGTTCCTGACTCATAACGACTCTTGGAACAGAGCAGAATTGCCCCACAGGGTTTCCAAGGCTGTAATCTTTACGGAAGCAGACTTTAAGGAAATGTCTTTCTTCTGTGGAGCCACTGATGGGTTCAAATCACCAAACTTTCAGTTGGCAGCTGAGTGCTTAACCACTGTGCCACCAGGGCTCTCACAGGCAGGGGCATATAGCCCCTGAGGTCAGCGCAGTATTCCTTTCCATGTTATCAAGAGCACTGAATTTTCGTGACTTAAACTATGTTTAACGTGCATTTTTTTAAGGAGATAAACTAAGATGTATTTTGATTCAAAATGATTAAAATTCTTTTTGAAAGGCTTGCTTTTTAAATGATAACTTTCATTGTCCAGAAAATTCACTTAGGCTAAGCTTCTCATTTTCCAACATATGAAGCAGTGCTGTAATGTCTAACTTGATGTCACTCACATGTGAAGATGACACTACTGATAAAGTCATCTGTAAATAAATAATAGCTATATTATTTATTTCGAGGTGAAAAATTAACAGATTTTGAGGTTTTCTTAATCCTCCTGCTTGTATGATTAATGTAAATGATAATATATCAGAATGTTCACGCATATAATTCAGCATGTAATATCTATAATTCTATTTTTAGCAGTGGCTAGAAACACAGAGTCCTTTAGCCACCAGATACTTAGCCTTCCAATGAGTCTGAGTGCTCAAAGACAGCAGCATATTCTACCTGAAATTCCTGCATAACTCTGTTCTTGCTCTGTGTAGATATTGCTGCTTTAAATCGATGCATTAATTTGGGAGAAGCACCCCTTTTATGTGCTCACTTGCATAACGAAAGCCTTCCTCTCCGCCATTGTTACCAACTTGGGTACATGGCATGATGCATTGCAATTTAGAAGAGTGACCTTAAAACTGGAACCAAACCTATTGCCACACGCTCAGCAGTGACCAATCTGGATTTTAAAGGTGGCTACAATTTATGGCACTCGCGCTAGCTGACAGAACTCTATTACAAAGCAAAATAGTAGACTGCCTTTTCATAATAGTCTATCATTCCCACCCC
>NW_004443957.1:5062974-5064579 GCF_000243295.1 Trichechus manatus latirostris | reverse complement strand
AGATGGAATCTCAGCGTGTGTAAAAATTCACAGTCATCTTCACCATTTGAACACTTTAGTTTTGGGCTAGTCTTACCAGTTCCTTGGAGTGTGTCTTATTTTTCTCAGATGTCCCAGATTATCCGAGGGACCCCCAATAGAACGCAAAAGGCTTGGAAGGGGTTGGCATTAGGAACTCTTCCGTCTCTTACTCCTTCTACATAGACTGAGCCAAATGGATTCTAAAAGGAGCTCAGTTCATGAAAAGGTAGAACCCATGGGCTTCCCAAGCTCCCCATGGACTGCTGTCCCAGGAGTTAAGAGCAAAGTCTGTCAATAAGGCCCAAAAATTAGTGCAAAGAAATCAGCAAAAAGCCTGGCTCTTAGCAAACACTTTCATGATTGTCAGCGGCGATCGGTAAACCAGTTGTAGGCGTTTTTCTAAAAGACGAGATGATACCTAGTGTTGTGGAAGCGAAATACAGCACAGGCTCTCAAGGAATGGCTTACTTTTTTATTTGGAGAATAAACGCACCAGAAAGCGTGGTCATGAAATTCAGAAGCTGGACAGTGTCCTGCAGAGAGTCTGTGAAATAAGAACCAACTCAGGAGGGACAGGTCGCTGAGGGCTGGGATGAACTGGAAGGGTTCCATGGGGCAGCTGGACCTTGGAGATGAGACTGTGGCATTTTAGGAGACTGGTGTAAGCCTAGGTGAAGACTAGAGGGGCAGCAGTAGAAGTTGGTAGCGAGCGGGGAGGGGTGTTGTGGTGGGGGTAGTGGGTCATGGCTGAGATCCTGCCACCAGGCACACTTGTGCTGCTATCCAGTTGGGGGACTTGGGCAGGCTGCTTGGTTTCCTCCTCCAGTAGCTGGAGATAACAGTACCCTCTTTGGGGATGTAAGGATTATAGTAATTTTTTTGGGAAAACACTTAGCACAGTACCTCGGACCCTATCTGTCATAATAAACTTTAGTTGCCAATATTATTTAGTAATCACTGTGCAATAGAAATTAAAATATTTCTGCATTCAGCTTGTTTATTAAATAATAGTAATATTGCCAACTAAAGTATGTTGGGGAGTAGTGAGAAATAACATTAGCTGGGGGGGGGGGCGAGTTACATAGGGCTTTAAAAACTTGGCAGAGGTGTTTGAGCAAGTCAGAAGGCAGTCAAATGCTATCGTAATTAGCACTTAGGGAATTAATAATGAAAGTGTTAGGAAGGTTGGACCACTCGGTGGCTTGCAGTCTAGACCACAGGGAAGAGGCACTGGGGCTGGAAGGAACTGCTGGGACCCTGTTACAGTCATGAAAACACGTACTGATTAAGTGTGGACTGCAGTGGAAACAGGAGGAGGCCAGGAAGGGGTAAATAATGCCTAAGACAGCTATAGGGTCGCTATGAGTCAGAATCTACTCGATGGGAATAGGTTTAGTGTTCTTGATGGCAGCTTTAAGGAGTAATTGACCTGTCTTCCCAACCCATAAAAATTATGATAAAGAAATAGACAAAAGTTTCTAATCTAAAACTAAAATAATAGTGCTTAAAAAAAAGCTGAGAAGGAAAGATGAGTTTGGTTTGTGATATGTTGGGGTTGATATAATGGCGACCCTCACACAGATT
>NW_004443957.1:5056239-5060865 GCF_000243295.1 Trichechus manatus latirostris | reverse complement strand
GAGAAGGGAGAGGGTTGACATGTTGTGGGGTTGTTAACCAATGTTATAAAACAATATGTGTACTACTGTTTCATGATAAACTATTTGTTCTGTAAGCCTTCACCTGAAGTACAATTAAAAAAATTAAAAAATTAAAAAAAAAATGTCCTCTGGACAATATGCAAATGGGATGAAGAAAATGACATTGGATTCCACTCTCAGGTGGACTTAGTGACCTTTGCAAAAGCAGAACTTGAATGAAGAGATTAGGCGAGGCTCTTAGTGCACGTACCCAAATGGAAGCAGTTGACCGCAAAATGATGGTTCTGATAAACATTTTAAGTAGCATAAATTTAATAATAATAAACAACAGACATGCCTATCTGTACTTTCTGAAATATTTAGCCGTAATGTAAAAATTCTGTTTCTATCCTGCATAAAATTCCAGTCTCTATACTACACACACAAAAAAATGACTGATGTCATTCTACTTTCTTCTTGTGTTAGAGTCATAATTTCAGAAGACAAATTAGGTCAAGTATTATTGGCTAGTTACAAAACCAATTGCATCTACTGATATTTTATAGTAATACATTATACATATATGTATTTTTAAAAATTTATTTTATTTTTTGTTGTTGTTGAGAATATACACCGCAGAATATACACCAATTCAGCAGTTTCTACATGTACAATTCAGTGACACTGATTACATTCTTTAAGTTGTGCAAACATTCTCACCCTCCTTTTCTGAGTTGTTCCTCCCACATTAACATAAACTCACTGCCCCCTAAGTTTCTTATCTAATTTTTCCAGTTATTTTTGTCAGTTTGATCCCATATAGACAGATCTTAAAAGGGCATAATGCTCAAGGCAGATGTTCTTTAGGAATTAAGCTAAACTGTTTTTTTCTTTTTTTTTTTGGTTTAAAGAAGACGTTAGGGGATATTTTTGGTTTAAGGTTTAAAGATTATCTCAGGGTAATGGTTTCAGGCTTCATCCAGCCTCAATGGCTCCATACAGCCTCAATTTCATGAAAATTTGAAATTCGGACCCACAATTTCCCCCGTTTGATCAGTATTCTTCTATAGAATCTTTGATCAAAATATTCAATAATGGTAGCCAGGCACCATCCAGTTCTTCTTTTCTCATGACAAAGGAGGCACATATTCATGCAGGCGATTAGCCACACATTGCATTTCCTCTTCCTATTCCTGACTCTCCTTCCTCTGTTGCTCCAGGAGAATAGAGACCAATTGTTGTACCTCGGATAGTCACTTGCAAGCTTTTAAAGCCCCAGGAGCTAGGAAATGAACCAGGAGGTAGAACAGAAACACTAAACACGTTATTACACCAGTTAACTTGGATGGCCCATGAACGGGGGGGATTATTCAACAGGCAAGGTAAGCATGGTGCTCACCATGCTTACCAGGTCATCTGTAGTGAACAATTTCACATAGGTTTCACGTCTTTGATGTGGTAAAACCCATGTGAAATTGTTCACTACAGATTAGTAAGTAAGCACAAGTAAGCCTGTGCTTACTTTACTTACTGGGTTATCTGCACCTGTCTGGGACTGTAAACTTGAAAACAGGCTTTGATTCTGTAGGAAGGTGCTGTGGGGTTGGGAGAGAGACAGATGCCAACCATACTTAGCAGCAGAATCTTTGATGTGGTAAAAAAAGAAAGTGAAATTTTTCACTGTAAATGATCTGATAAGTAAGGTAAACACTGTGCTTACTTTGCCTATTGGATAATCTGTCCCTGCCCATGAAAACATGACCCTGAATCTCCAAATCAAGAAACCAAATCCCGTGGGGTGTTTGTTTGTACTCGAGCAGACTCAGAAGCTTTTTTTTTTTGTCATTGTAAATCTCTCACACAACATTTGCCAATTCAGCTTTTTATAGGTGTTCAGTTTATTGACATCAATTACATCAATTGGCCATCCAACCCTTACACTTAATGCGATTTTTCCATCACCATAAATTGAAACTCAGTGCTCCATAAGCAATAATCGTCCCTGCTCCCTTTCTCCTTCCTCTATCCCTGATAACCACTAGCAAACTTTAGTCTCTATACATTTGCCTGTTCTTGTCGTTTTATATAAGTGAGATCATTCAATATTTGTCCTTTCGTGGTTGACTAATTTCATTCAGCATAATGTCTTTAAGCTCCATCCATATAGTAGCATATATCAAGACTTCATTTTTCTTACTGACTGAGTAGTATTCCATTGTATATATACTACATTTTGTTTATCCATTCATCTGTTGATGGGCATTAAGGTCGTTTCCACCTTTTGGCAATTGTGAATAGTGCTGCAGTGAACATTGGTGTGTAAGTATCTGTTTGAATCTCTGCTTTCAAGTCTTTTGGGCATATACCTACGAGTAGAATTGCTGGGTCATATGATAGTTCTATTTTTAGTTTTTTGAGGATCCGCCACACTTGTTTTCCACAAAAGCTGTACCATTTTGCATTCCCATCAGCAATGGATAAGGGTTCCAATTTCCCCACATCCTCACCAACATTAGTTATTTTTGATTTTGTTTGTTTTTTTGTTTTTTTTTTTAAATTGTTGTTGTTGTTGTTGATTAATCTTAGCCATTTTAGTGGGAGTGAAATGATAATCTCATTATGGTTTCAATTTGTGTGTATTTGATGGCTAATGACATTGAGCATCTTTTCATATGTTTGGTGGCCATTTGAGTATCATCTTTGGTGAAATGTCAATTCAAGTTCTTTGCCAATGTTTTTATTGGGTTATTTGTGTTTTTAATATTGTTGTCAAACATATATATATATATATACATACATACATATATGTATATATACCAAAAACCCAAACCTATTGCTATTGAGTCAATTCCAACTCAGAGCGACCCTATAGGATAAAAGTAGAGCTGCCCTCATAGGTTTCCAAGGAGCAGCTGGTGGATTCGAACTGCTGACCTTTTGGTTAGCAGCCAAGTTCTTTACCACTATATATAATTAGATTCTTATCAGATACATGGTTTCTGAAGATATTCGCAAATGATAGCTTGTCTTTTCACTTTTTTGGTAAATTCTTTTCATGAAAATTTTTTAATTTTTGTGAGGTCTCATTTATTTATTTAGTCTTTTGCTGTTTGTGCTTTTCTTCTTATATTACATGATCCATTGTTAAAAAACTAGGCCTGACAGCCTTGCCCCTGCATTTTTTTCTAAGAATTTTATGGTTTTAACTTTCACATTTAGGTCATTAATCCATTTTGTTTTTGTGTATGGTGTGAAGCATGGATCCTGTTTCATTTGTCTGCATGAGGAAATCCAATTTTCCCAGGCTCATTTATTAAAGAGATACTTCTTCCCGCATTGAATGAACTTAGCACCCTTGTCAAAAATCAACTGACCATAGATGTGTGGGTTTATTTTTGCACTCTCAATTCTATTCTGCTGGTCTCTGTGCCTTTTAGTATACCAGTAGCAGGCTGTTTTGATTACTGTAGCTGTGTAATGTTTTGAAATCAGAAAGAATAAGTACTACTTCATTCGTCTCCTTCAAAATTGATTTAGCTATTACATAAAATCTGAGGGCTGGTTTTTCTATTTCTGTAAAGAAGGCTGTTAGAATTCTGATTGGAATTGCATTGAATCTGTATGTTGCTTTGGGTAGTATTGACATCTTAACAACATTAAGCTTTCCAATCCATAAACGCAGAACATCTTTCTATTTACTTAAGTCATCTCTAATGTCTTTCAGCAGTATCCTGTAATTTTTATTGTATAAGTCTTTCACATCCCTGGCTAAATTTATTCCTAGGTATTTTATTCTCTTAGCTGCTATTGTAAATTGAATCGTTTTCTGAATTTCTCTTTTAGATTTCTCATTGCTGCTGTATAGAAACCCAGCGGATTTTGGTGTGCTGACCTTGTACCCTGCAACTTTGCTGAGTTTTTCTGTTAGCTCTAGAAGATTTCTTGTGGGTTCTTTGGGATTTTTTGTATATAGGCTCACGTCATCTGTGAATAGAGATAATTTTACTTCTTCTTTTCCAATTTAGAAACTTTTGTTTCTTTATCTTGTCTTTTTGCTCTGGCTAGGACTTATAATACTAAATACAAGTGATGAGAGCAGCCACCCTTGTCTTATTCCCAATTTCAAGGGGGAAACTCTCAATCCTTTTCCATTAAGTGTAATGCTGGCTATTGGTTTTTCATACACGCCCTTAATCATACTGAAGTACTTCTCTATATTCCAAACTCTTTGAGCGTTTTCATCAAGAAAGGGTGTTGAATTTTATCAAATACCTTCTATGCATCCATAGAGATGATTATGGGTTCTTTCTTCTGTTCAGTTGATGTGATGTATTACATTGATTGATTCTAATGTTGAACATTCCTTGCATTGCTGGAATAAATTCCACTTGGTCATGGTGTATGACTCTTTCAATATGCTGTTGGATTCTGTTCACTAGCATTTTGTTGGAGATTTTGCATCTATATTCAAATAGGATATTGGCTTATAGTATGTTTTTCGTGATGTTTTTGTCTTGTTTTGGTATCAGGGCTATGTTTGCTTCGTAGAATGAATTAAGAAGTATTCCTTTCTTCTTTATCTTTTGTAAGCGTTTAAACAGAATTGGTATCAATTCTTCTCTAAAT
>NW_004443957.1:5045413-5056139 GCF_000243295.1 Trichechus manatus latirostris | reverse complement strand
GGTCTACTGAGACTTTCTATTTCCTCTTGAGTCCTGATGTGACTTATTGGTCCAGTTGTGATGTTTTTTTTTTTTTTTTTTTATTGTGAGGTTTTTGAGCACTGATTCAATCTCTATTGAGATTTTATATTCCTCTTGAGTAAGTCTGAGTAGGTTGTGTGCTTCTAAGAACTTGTCCATTTCATCTAGGTTATCCAGTTAGTTGCTATACTACTGTTGTTCATAATATTCTGTCTTAATTTTCTTTACTTCTAATAGGTCAGTTGTAATGACTCCACTTTTTTTCCTATTTTGGTTATTTGCATCTTCTCTCTTTCTTTCATTGTCAGAGTAACTAAAGGTTTGTCAATTTTATTACTCTTTTCAAAGAACTAACTTCTGGTTTTGTTGATTCTCTCTACTGTGTTTTTTTTGTTTGTTTGTTTGTTTTTGATTTCATTTATTTCTGATCTGATCATTATTTCCTTTCTTCTGGTAGGTTTAAGCTTAGTTTGCTCTTCTCTTTCTAGTTCCTTAAGTTGTAGAGTTAGGCTGTTGATCTGAGATCTTCTTTTTTCAAGTAGGCATTTATTGCTGTAAGTTTCCCTCTGACAAATGCCTTTGCTGCATCCTCTACATTTTGGTATGTTGTGCTTTCATTTTCATTTGACTAAATAATTTATGATTTCCCTTTTGATTTTTTTTCCTCAACCTGTTTGTAGTTTAATAGTGTGTTATTTAATTTCCTTAGGTTTGTGTATTTTCCAGTTTTTTTTTTTTTTTTTTTTCCTGTTATTGATTTCTAGCTTCACTCCATTGTGGTCAGAAAAATACCTTGTATGATTTTAAGCTTTAAAATTTATCAAGACTTGCTTTGTGAAATAACCTGTGGTCTATCCTGGAAAATGATTCATGTGCACTGGAGTAGAATTTATGTTGTGCTGTTGTTGGGTAAAGCGTTGTATATAAGTCTGTTAAGTCTAATTGGTTTATAGTGTCATTCAGGTCCTCACTTTCCTTGTTGATCTTCTTTCTAGATGTTCTGTCCAATATTGAAAGTGGTGTATTAAAGTCTCCAACTATTGTTGTAGTACTATCTATGTCTCCCTTTAATTCTATCAGTATCTGCTTTATATATTTAGGTGTTCCTATGTTGGGTGCATATATATTTATGATTATTAAATCTTCTTGAATTGACCTTTTTATCACTATATAATGTCCATCTTTATCTCTTCTAACAGATTTAGTCTTAAAGTCTACTTTGTCTGATATTAAGATTGCCATCCCAGCTCTCTTTTGGTTATTATTTGCATGGAATATATTTTTTCCATCCTTTCATTTTCAACCTATTTGTATCCTTGGGTCTAAGGTGTGTCTCTTGTAAACAGCATATAATTGGATGATTTTTTTAAACCATTCTGCCACTCTCTGACTTTTGATTAGAGCATTTAGTCCATTTACATTCACTGTAATTACTGATAAGAAAGGACTTACTTCTACCATTTTGTTATTAGTTTTTTTTGTGTATCTTAAACCTTCTATGGAGCCCTGGTGGCACAGTGGTTAAGAGCTTGGCTGCTAACCAAAAGGTCGGTAGTTTGAATCCACCAGCTGCTCTGTCTTTTTCCACTACTACTGCCTGTTTTTGTGTTTTGTTGCTTTATTGTAGTAAGCCATTTTGGTTCCCTTCTCTTTTCCTTTTTATTTATTTTATTTATTATATATTTTCTTAGTGATTACTATGAATATTATATTTAACATCTTGCATTTATAACATCCTAGGGTAATTTGATATCAACTTAACTTCAGTAACGTACAAGAAATTCTATACCTATACCACCCCCAATTTTGTTGTTGTTGTCTCCAATTACATCTTTATATTTCATGTGCCCTGTAACATAATTTTATCCTTGCTTTTTATACACTTGTAATTAAAAAGCATGAAGGACAAAACAATTATAATTATCCAGCCTGAGTACCTTCTTATCGGTCCTTATACTTGTCCATGCAATTATCTTTCCTAGAGATCTTTCTTTTTATGTATAGCTTTGAATTACTTTATAGTATCTTTTCTCTTTCATCTGTAGGACTCCCATTGATGTTTCTTGTAGGGCCAGTCTGGTGGATATGAAATCTCTCAGCTTCTCTCTGTCTGGGGATGTTTTAATTTCACGCTCATTCTTTTTTCTTTTTTCCCTACTCTATCTCACATGGAGTCATCATGAGTCAGAATCAACTCTACAGCAACTGATTTAAGAAGATTATTATAATAGCAATGATAATGATAGTTCTTTGTATTTATAGTGGACATACCAATGTACTGTCTTAAACATCTCTTTTATCTTGCTTCATTCATGCGGAGGTATTTCTATTCTCTTTTCACAAATGGGGAAACTGAGGCTCCAACATGAAATAATTTTCCCAGGAATACATGAAATTGCAGCCCAAGCACAAGTTGGCTGAGTCTCTTCACAGCATGTTTGCTTCCCTGTAGGCAGGAGAGGACATGTGTGCTATGCAAACAATGCAGTACATTTCCCTTGTAGGTGTATGCCTCCTGTCTTCAATTAAACATTTCATGAGGCTAAAGTATCTGTTTGCGGAAGTTTTGGAAAACCCCACTGTTGCAAAGGTAAACATACAACTTTAATACATATCCTTGTCTCCCTAGTTACAGGATGAAGTTAGCAAACAGTTTATGTAACCACTTACCATTCTCTGAAGAGAAAAAAGACTTAGAAGAGACACGAGATCTGAAGAAATGGTTCCATAGAGAATTACGACCCTTTTAAAAGAAATCTCTGCTTGTTACAATTGGATGTGTAAGAGTTTTTCCTTAGGGTTTAAAAGAGAACAAAATTAGACTTAAAAAAAAATGTTTACATACTGAGAAGTTGTTGGTCTATACGTTTGGATTTTGTGTGCTTTCCCTCATTTTGGAAAGAACTCACTCTCATTCTTGAAGAACCATTTTGCTGGGTATAGTATTCTTGGTTGGCTTTTTTTCTTTCAGCACTTTAAATATACCATTGCACTGCCTTCTGGCCTCTAATGTTTCTGAGAAGAAATCAGCAGTTGGTCTTATCGGGGATGCTTTATGTATGACTGTTTGCTTCTCTCACACTGCTTTCAGGATTTACTCTTTATCTTTACTTTTAGAGAGACTGATTATGATGTATCTCAGTGTATATCTCTTTGGGTTTATCCTGCTTGGAGTTCTTTGGGCTCCTTGGATTTGAGGATTTCATGTTCTTTATCAGATTAGGGAAATTTTCTCTCATTATTTCTTAAAATATTCTATCCCTTTCACTCCTTCATCTCCTTCTGGAATTTCCATGACATACATTTGGTCTCCTCATGTTGCCTCATAATTCCACTAAATTGTGCTTAGCTGTCTTGAGCCTCTGTTCTTGTTGCTCTTCAACCTCTGTAATTTTGAATATCTTATCATCTAATTTGCTGATTTTTCTTCTGCCTGATTAAATCTGTTGTTAAATTCTTCCATTGTGTTTCTCATTTTTGTTATTGTCCCTTTCAGTTAAAATATTTTTATTTGATTTCTTTTTATCTTTTTTTTAAATCCTAATTTTGTTCATACATTGTTTTCTTTATTTCTCTTAGATCTTTGTTATGTTTTCCCTTAGTTATTTTATTATGTTTAACATTCTTGTATTATATTCTTCCATTCTTTTCATTATTCAGGCTGCCGTAGATGCAATTTTACTTCCTTTGTGGTGTTTATTTGGATGGGCCATCATTTCTCTGTTCTCTGTGTGTCCTGTGATTTTTTGTTGGGTCATTGGAATCTTCAAGGGTGTTAACATTCACCGTTCTCCCCAGCATTTGGTGTTTTTGTCTGCATTACTTTCTGCAAAAAATTCTTAAGCAGGCAGAGCCTTCAGCCTTTGCTTACCACTTTCTCTCAGTCTCTGTGATTGCACCTTCTTCCTCTCTGATTTAATTAAGTTTCAATAGTTCCAGATCTTAGATTTCAATTTTTCAGTGTCTCCTAAACACACCAGAGAACACACTGTGATCAGTCTGTCCAAGGGGGTGCTGCCACTCAGGTGCAATATTGTGCATGAATCAATCTATTCACCAGGGGGCACAGGCCTCTCTCTCTGGTTAGTACTCCCTCCCCTGCTGTTTCTGCAATGACATTTTCAGTTGGAAAGCCCACACTCAGTGAGCCCCCTGCAGGGCTGTTTATTGGCTTCTGGTTTTGCCCAAGGCTGCCTTCCCTGCTCCTTAGAGTTTGCTTATATCTGAGCTGGCATTTACGGGAATCACAGGCTGACTTTCCTCCATATCAGGAGGAGGAGGGGCTGGCACTCCCCAGAAGGACCTTCAAGAGATCTGTCTTGTTGATTTCACAGCCCCAGTGGTGCTGTGGTGGATTGGGGTGCAATTTCCGCTTAGGTGACTTGGCTGTTGGCCCCAGTGAAGGAGACCTTCTGTAGGAGTTCATTTCAGTCCAGCAATAGTCTCCGTATTAATGGAATTAAATTTTAAAAACCCACCATTCCACAGCTATATGAACATAAAATAATAGTACAAATGTGTACTATGCTGAATATTTCCTAAAGTTGCTTAACAGTGCTAAGAATTGTGATGTCCCTGATTTTTCTTCTTTTATTACTTATCTGGGAGAACATCCCTAATAGGAAGATAATGTGTCTTCATCTGTAGATGAGCTGAGAAGTCAGAACATTTCAATCTCTTTCTCTCAATAATTCCAGATATGTGTACTGTACAATGCAAGACTGGCTACTTATGCTTTTGGTATTTTAATTTATTCCTCCTTGGAATGCAACAAATACCAATCATCTCTTCATTCACCAAGCACATCATCAATCAACATTAATTGAATGCCTATTAGCCATATCCATAATGGCTGAGGAAGAGACAGAAAAATAAGATTATTTCTTTGATGAAATGGGAGAATAAAGGAGATTAGTGAAGGGCTATAAAATTTAACACAGAGATGCAGCATGGAGTGAGCTGTATGGGGAAGGAGGGGTTATTTTCATTTTTCAGTCTTTAGTGTAAAAATGAAATGTGCCAATGAAGCCAAAAATTATAGTTGCCAGAAAAACTAAAACTTATTTGCATTTCAGATTTTGTCCTAGCATCTTGTATTGGGAACAATTACAGAGATTAGATAGCCTAACTGGGTTGAATTATACAGAGTCCAATACAATTCTTTGCACACAATGGGGGACTCAGTAAATACTTGTTGAATGAATAAGTGATCTCCCAGGATCTGGTTGAGAGCAAATTGGAGAAATCTGATTTGCCATCAGGATTTGACTTTCCAAGCTTTTGTTTGTACCTTCAGTTCTCCAAATGGATCCAACTCATTAGGGTTACTAAGGGCCACAGTGTCCTCTTCGTGCTTTGGCCTTGACTTTCATCAAGGCAGCACATGGTTCCCATTGAGTCTGTAGTTTTCAGAGGACACACAGGAGTTCCTTTGTGATGTAGAACCTAACATAAGATAACACAGCGTACTAGATTCCATGTTTACAAGTGAATGGAGGAGAGAGTGGAAAAAGAGTAAGAGGTATTCAGGTGGTAACAGGTTAAGCCAGACCAGGGAATCCTGAGATCAGGAATCTGGATAGAACTTCTGGGTTATGGGAAAGGCCTGGGCTGTACACAAGTAGGTCAGAAACCAAAGGCTTGAAGTCAAAAGCATGGGATGATAAGACCTAAGTATAGTGAGCAGAAAACCTAAACTCAAGTTAAGATCCATCTGTCTCCTCATTTAAGGGTTAGAGGGTAGTGACAAAATTCCATCAATCCTTGGAAAACAGACTGCTCCCAGGCCCTATTTGACTCAGCTGAAGTTCTTTGGCCCCTGCTTGTAGGTTCTGCCATGTTCCAAAGTGGGCCTAATACTGGTCCGAGACAGTGAGAAAAAATAAGAGCTAGGCCAGTGCCCAGCATTCAGTCCATCTTGCTTGCTGCTGGCTGTAATATAACTACTGTACTCTGCAAATTTGATCTCCTAAACTTGAATGGGATCATGTTACTCCCCTGCCTAAAGCCCTTCAATGACCTCTCATTGCTCTTAGAATACAGGTAACCCTCCTTAACTTGACCTATAAAGCCCCATTGGTCTGCCTCTCTGTCCTGAGCTCCTACCACACACCCCCTCCCCCACCCTTACTTTCTCTGCTTTGTCCACACTCGGTCCTTCATTATCATCATTATGGTCCCTCCCACTACAGAAACATTCATTGTACATGCTGTTCCCTGTGGCTGGAATATCTTTCCTTGTCTTCTTTGTGTCATTATCTCCTATTCCCTCTTGACCTTCTTGATTAGGTCAAATCTCTCTTAGGCTCCCAGAGCATTTTGCACCTTTCGTTCATAGCACCTATCACAGTTGCAATTTCACATGTTGGGGGTAGTGACTTCCTGGAAGATAAACTCTGTGACTCTAAAATGTGTTTGTAAGCAGTATATTGGTGAGTGTTCCTGGAACAACAGCTGCTAGGGAAAGGAGCAGAGAGGAATTGAACTATGATGCAGTTGCTGCAGAGGTCTCAGACCATCCTACGGCATGCACTGGAGCTAGGAGGTTGCCCTGATTGGGGCAGGCAGCTGGGCCTTTGTAACTTGCATTAACTATCATTGGTTATAGACTGTCTCTCCAGGAAGGAGATGTAACCTTCGTCAAGGCAGCTTCCTTCATCAGAGGGCAACAACTCTGAAGGACTCAGCTCTGAGCCATTAGTAGGGCCTGGGAGCAGAGTCAGCAAGACAATTACAGGAAGGCAGAGGAGTTTATATTTTTATACCATATTGTCTTAGGCTGGGTTCTCTAGAGAAGCAAAACCAGTAAAGTGTATAAATATATATATAGAGAGAGATTGTATCAAGGAAACAGCTCACGTGATTACAGAGGCTAGAACGTCCCAAGTCCGTGGATCAGGGTAGAGGCCTCTCCCAAGTCACACAACTGCAGAAGCTGGCAAACCCAAGATCAGAAGGTCGGAGAGCAGGGCTTCCGCTCACAGGCTGTGCAGATTGACGAATCCCAGGTTCGGCAGATAAGCTGACAGCTCAAGTCCCCAAAACAGGAGATGAGACGACAGGAAGCAGCTGCAGGATCCAGAGAGAGCAAAAAGCCAGAACATCTGCTTATATACAGATGTGGGCCACACCTCCAAGGAGACTCCCTTTCATCTGACTGGCTACTCACAGTATATTCTATCATGGGAGTGATTACATTAAAACACTGAGAATCATGGCCCAGCAAAGTTGACACACAATCTTAACCATTACACATATAATACTTTTATACTACATTCAAACAATTACAGGGGGAAGGAGACTTTGATGAGGGATATCCTCTATTCTTTCTTAAGATAAATTTATACCTCCAAGAGCCCTCATCACCTCTCTGTCTTCTCTCTCCTGTTTTGGTATTTCCCCTCACCCTTTCACTTACTGAACTAGTCTTCATTTTGTGAACTTTATGTGCCAATAACTGCTTGGTGCTAAGCACACTGCTGACCAGAACCAGTGGAATCCATGAAGCCCCACCATCTGTGGGATGGAGCTGTTTTGCCCACCCATCTGCCCACCTATGGAGGGGCCATTGCAGAATTGTGGCTGGTGGCCTTCTGTGCTTCCCTGGGGCCCCTTCCTTGAAGCTTTGCAAATCATCTTCCTCCCTAGGACAGCACTCAGTCACATCCAGCCTGAGTGCGTATCACAACTGTTTTCTGGTAAACACTGAATGAGAAAGGGCACTACCGGGAGCTGAGTATATGGAGTGCGGACAGAAGGCCTGAGATTGAAAACCAGTATCTTGAGCCCTGAGATATTGGCCTCTAATGCCAACCACTTTGCTGGCATGTGGAGTTGTTTGGGATGTTCCCAAAACTCTCACTCTTGCTAAAAACTGCACTAAGGTCTCTTAAACAGAAAAGAAGAAAGACAGGCTGGAAGGATACAGCTACTAAGCAGAAAGAAGGACAAATTATTCCTGTAGTTGTACATTCTTGGAAGAATAGTTTTTCACAGAGATGAGTGGGTTTGACTTTCGGTTGTGAGAAATAGAGTAGGATCTTTTACTCTTTTTAGATCTGGAAAGAGCTCAGTCTTCTCAGGGGAAAGAACTGCTTCAGGTTGGGGTTTGTACATTTCAGGGAGACACAGCTGTAGGAGGAAATGCAGGAGCAGAGGAGATTGGGGTTAAAAACAAAATTAGTGACATTTTCCCAGACCTATTACAGTCAGTGTTTAATCGGGTTCATTCTGATATTGTCATTTCTCTATTATTATGTTCCAGACATCACCAGGAGATTTCTAATTCATTTACAAGTATTAGCTTTTCAGGTATGCAACAGTTATAATTTCGAAAACACAAAGAGAAACAAATTGTTATAGATTTAATTGTGTCTCCCAAATATACGTGTTGAACTCCAACCGCTATACATGTAATTGTGATCCTATTTGGAAATAGGATTTTCTTTGTTATGTTGATGAGGCCACCAGGGCTAGACACAGAAGCAAGACAGACACAGGAGGAAGAGACACTCTCTCTGAAGAGACAAAGGCTGACATATCTATAAGCCCTAAGGAGCCCTGGTGGCTCAATTGTTAAACACTCAGCTGCTAACCTAAAAGTCAGTGGTTCAAACCCACCAGCTGCTCCACAGGAGAAAAGACCTATCGATCTGCTGCGATAAAGACTACAGCCTAGGGAACCCTGTGGAACTCTGTCCCATGGGATTGCTATGAGTCGGAATTGACTTGAAGAATCAACTGAAAGGCAAACAACAACAATCCACAAGTCCAGAACTCCAAGGATTGCTGGCAGCTACTAGAAGCTGAAAAAGACAAAAAAGGTCCTCTCGCTAAAGCCACAGGCTAAATTCGGATTTCTAGCCTCCCGAACTGTGAGAAAATAAATTTCTGTTCTTTAAAGCCACCCACTTGTGGTATTTCTGTTACAGCAGCACTAGGAAAGGAAGACACAAACAAACAAAAATGAAGGAAATGTGTTGCCCAAAATGTAGTTGATGATATGGGTAAGCAGGGCCCTGTTTTCTGTTGTCAGGGAGGGGGTCTTCTATATAGAACCTGACTTCTCACCTGGCAAAAAAAAAAAAAAATCAAATGTGGGCAAATAATTGTTTGCTTGTTGCCCAAATCACAATTGAAAGAAGAGTTACATCATATTACGACACAGAATACAATATTCATTCCATAAGAACATGAAAAATAACTTAAGGTCTTCTTATGATATAAGCTCTTCATAAGCATTTTATTGTAATTAATGCGTGCAACATTTCCAGGAGATAAGCCTGTGTTATTATCTCGGTGGTAGAGGTAAAGTTGCTCCAAATACATAAAACATTTAATTTTATCAACAGAGATCAGGCCAAACTAAACCTGTACTAGATACTGGTGTGATGTTGGCTTGGGCTGATGAGTCTAGAGTAAGGGACATTTTGCCAGATAGTATCACTGATAGTGTGGCCGTCTCAAAACTTCAAGAGACTTCAAAATAGAATTTGATCTTTTAGGCCCACCAGTTCAACTAAAAAAAAACAACAACAAAACAAACCAGTTGCCGTTGAGTCGATTCTGACTCACAGTGACCCTATAGGACAGAGTAGAGCTGTCCCAAAGGGTTTCCAAGGAGTGGCTGGTAGATTCAAACTGCTGACCTTTTGGTTAGTAGCCATAGCTCTTAACCACTGCACCACCGGGGCTCCACCACTTCCTACAAACTGAAGGAAAGAACTGTCTTGTTTCAATTTCTCTGAGCAGCTCTGTGATCTCTTTACCATTCATATCTCTCTTTACAATAAGATTCTTTCCAGGAGAAGACGACAAACTTATTATCTGAATGCCCCTGGAGTGATTTCTCAGCCTATTTAAATGTAAGTCCTCCTTTGGTAGAAGTAAAATACTCAAGGTTCCTTTTTTAGTATAACTTGAAGTTCAAAATACATTATTAGGTTTAAAAATAAATGCGTGCAATGGAAAAGAGAGCAGTTTGCTTGCAAACCACAGAGCCTCTGTGAGATTCTGATGCCCTCAAGCATTTAAAGAACATTTATTGCTATTGTTTCCTATTTCAAAAAGGAACTTCAGATATGGCAGGAGGGAAGGCCTAGGTTGGTATCTGTCAGTTCCTGAGACCACATCATTTCCACTCTAGGGCAAGACTTGGAATGGTTCTGGTATTTGCTAGAGGATGTCTGATAAGGGAGCTTCTGACCTCAGGTCCTTATTACCCTGGAAAGCCTGGACGCTCTGGGGGCTGTAAATTCACTGTCAGCACTGCCTGGTCAGCTCAGATATTTCTGCAACCCAGAAAAAAGGGGGCTGTTGGACCCTTGCCTTAACCCTGCTTCTGACTCAAGCCAAAGGGAGCCTGATTTTGGATTCTCTAAAGAAACAGAATCAGTGCTGTATATATACATACATACATATATATACATATATCTACACACACTCACACATACGTACACACACACATATACAAGTAGCGCCTGGCTTACCACAGGGTTCTGTTGTGACCACGGGTTCTGATGTAAATTGAATACCTCCTTTTTTTTTTTAAGTTTTCGTTATTATTGCTTTTTCTTACCAATATCTTTATAAATCCAGCAGTGTTTTGAACAGTTAATCATAAAATTGAACATCTGCAAATGCACATCTGAGAATAACAACATCAGCAAAACATATTACTAAGAATAACATGTACAAAAAAAAAAAA
>NW_004443957.1:5040748-5042777 GCF_000243295.1 Trichechus manatus latirostris | reverse complement strand
GGACTTTCACCCCTGCCCAATGACAACAAGGCTGTCCACATGAGTGTCAGTGGAGAACATAAAGGAAGAATTTCCATCCCCACTCAGCAGTAACAAGAAAACCTCCTCCTCTCTGGCGTCAATAAGGCCAAGAGGTGAAACTGGACTTCTAGCTCTTCTGTCAGTAATGTGGCAGCATCCTGCCAAAGTGGCAACAGAGAAAGTTAATTAAAACAGAAGGCCTAAATAAGACCCAATGTCTCATAACATGATACAAAAATGTCCATGTTTCAATAGAAAATTGTTTCTATCAAGAACCGGGAAGATCTCAAACTGAATGGAAAAAGAAAAGAAAAAGAAAAACCATCAATAGATGCTGACACCAAGGTTACAGAGATGTTAAAATTATCTGACAAAGGTATTAAAGCAGCCATCATAAAATACTTCAACAATTAAGAATACATTTGAAACAAATGAAAAAATAGAGAGTCTCGGGAAGGAGAAGAATGTCCTCAATTTGAAAGAGAACATCTACAAAAAACCTACAGCTAACAGTATACTTAATGGCAAAAGACTGAACGCTTTCCCCCTCTAAGACTGAGAACAAGGCAACAATATCTGCTCTCACCAAAGGGCAGTAGTGCAACAAAGGGAAATAAAACTGGAGAGGAGGAAAACTGTTCCTATTTTTGATGACATAATTGCCTACATGGAAAATCCCAGAGAATCTACAAAAATCCTCCTAGAACTAATGAGTTCAGCAAAGTCACAGGAAAAAGATAAATATACAAAGGCAAGCTGTATTTCTAAATACTAAGCAATGAATGGAAATCCTGGTGGTGTAGTGGTTAAAAGCTCAGCAGTTTGAATCCACCCGGTGCTCCTTGGAAACCCAATGGGACAGTCTACTCTGTCCTATAGGGTGGCTATGAGTCAGAATTGACCCGATGGCAATGGGTTTTTTTTTCGGTAAGCAATGAACAGACACTGAAATAAAAAATACAATATCATTTACAACTGCTCAAAAAGTGAAATACTTACATTAAATATAACACAACATGTATAGGACTTGTATGTTGAAAACTACAAAATGCTAATAAAAGAAATCAAAGATGATCTAAATACATGGAAAGACATACCATGTTCATAGATTGGAAGATTCAATATAGTAAAGATGTTAGTTCTCCCTAACCTGGTAACACAATTTCTATCAAAATTTCCACAAGATTTCTTGTAGATATAAACAAGATTATTCTGAAATGTATATGGAAATGCAAAGGAACTAGAAGAGCTAAAATACTTTGAAAAAAAATTAAGCAGAGTATTTAGTCTACCCAATTTCAACCCAATTTCAGTTTTAACTCATTATATAGCTAATCGAGATTGTATGGTATTGGTAGAGAAATAGACATATAGATAAATGGAACAGAATAGAGACCTAGAAATAAACCTTCATTAATATGTCCAACTATATTTTGAAAAGAGTATAAAAGCAATTCAATGAAAGAAAGATATGATTTTTAACAAATGATGCTAGAGCAATTGCCATCTATAGGCAAAACAACAACAGAATTTAATCTCAACCTGAAAATGGATAAAAGACCTAAATATAAAGCCAAAAACTATAAAGATCATAGAAGAAAAAATAGGATCAACGCTAAAGGTCCTTAATACACAGCATTAACAGGATACAAACCATAACTGACAACACGCAAACTCCAGAAGATAAACTAGATAACTGGTTCTAAAAATTAAACACGCTCATCAAAAAGCTTCACCAAAAGAGTAAAAAGAGAACCTATAGACTGGGGAAAAAAATTTCGGCTATGACAAATCCAACAAAGATCTAATCTCTAAAAGCTACAGGAAAATCCAACACCTCTATCACAAAAAGACAAATAATCCAATTAAAATGTGGGCAAAGGAAATGAACAGACACCTTATCAGAGAAGACATTCAAGTGGCTAACAGACACATGAGGAAATGCTCACGATCACTAGCCATTAGAGAAATGCAAATCAAAGACACTGTGAGATACAATCTCACCCTG
>NW_004443957.1:5038551-5039818 GCF_000243295.1 Trichechus manatus latirostris | reverse complement strand
ATGGAAGACCATGTTAATAGGAAACTCTTCATGTAAAAATCTTATTTTAAAAAATGTGGAAACATCATATATAAATAGAAAAATAAAAGTAGAGCTACAGACGTTTGGATATAGGGAATGATGGTGGAATGCAGTAACAGGAAGCTTTTATTTACCATACGCCCCAACTTCCCCAGGGACCATTGAAGAAACACTAGGGCTCTAGAAAGAAGAGGTACACAATCATGGTGCGGGGGAGATCAAAATAAATAAAGTGGTGGAAAGGCAGAATTGTACAGACACGTTAGAAATGGAGATATTTAGAAAATAGATGTGATTATAGAAAATCAGTACTAGTAATTCAATTATTAATATACAAGTGTGCTGTTGGGTAAATAAGACCAAGCCCTGTAAACCTTCCCCTGAATGTCTTATCAGCACAGTCCCAGGTCCTATGCCTAGCATAGTGCCCATCACATAGTAAGGACTCATTATACATTGCAGCTGAATGCATGCATGCATGCATGAATGAATGAGTCTTAGACTATATGTCACCTGTTCAACTTTAACCTTACTGCCACTTCAGATTCCATTTGCTTCCTCTTTCATGTGCTGCCGTGTTGCAGGCACCAGCTCAGTGCCCATTTGTCCACACTGCAGTCAGCTGGTGTTCTGATAGCCTAATCCTATTCCTATGCCAGCTTCCTGGTGTTCTGATAGCCTAATCCTATTCCTAGGCCAGCTGCCATCTCAGGGTCTGTGCCTGTGCCATTTACAGCTCTGTCCCTGCTGTTTCTAATTTTCTCTTCCTTCCTCCTCCTTTCTACCCCAACACCTGCTATGTACCAACATGATATTCATTTCTAGAGTCTTCTGTTTTCATTTTAAAGCTGCTCCTATGAGTAATGCTGTTCAATCTCAATGTTCCTTATCTCCTTTCCCTACAGGATTTGGCTATATCTCACAACATATCTTCCTTTTTCACCTGAATGGATTTTTATATTTTGCTGTTAAATGCTTTTGTCAGGCCATTGAACAGCAATCATCTCAAATCCTGCCTTATTTCTTCTATCTGGCAAAAGCGAGTTGAATATATGCCCAAGACAGGAAAGATATGTGGGGATCAAAAATTTCTTAATGTTAGACTCATAATGAGTAAAGTAGTGAAAACAGGGATAGGGAGCTAGCATTGATTTTATTGACAAATATTCATTGAGAATATTATTCTAGGTGCTTGGTATATACCAGAAACAGAATGGACAAAAATCCTTGCCCTGATGGAGATTAC
>NW_004443957.1:5034551-5037271 GCF_000243295.1 Trichechus manatus latirostris | reverse complement strand
TTCTCACACTAGTTGGGAAGCTCTGACCTTAAAAGTCCATTAAACATTCAGACTCTCAGGCTATCTCCCCAGTGATGCTGCTTAGTAGGTCCAGGAATCTGGATTTTTAATAAGCACCTGCAGTGATTCTGATACAGGTAGGGTGAGGATCTTTATTTCAGAAGCACAATTCTAAGGGTCTGATAGAGGAAGAGGAAGAAGGTTCAGTTCTCTGAGAAGCAGTGTCCAGAAAAGGAAAAGAACTAGAAGGGTGCGGTGCCATGAAAGCCAAACAAATAGAGTGTTCCAAGAAGGAAGGAGAGGTTAACAGTTGTGAATGTGGCCACAAAGCCAGGGAAGATATGAACTGAAGCGTGTCCATTCAGTTATCAGCAAAGCTATGACTCCGTGACTTTGATGAGTGCAAATTCAGGGTAGCAGTGAGCAGTCTATAGGAAGTCGAGAGCTGGAGACAGTAGGTAGAAAAGCAAGCCTTGTGTGGTTAAGACAAGTGCTTGGGAGGGACGACTTGAGGTTTAGGGATGATTGTTTTATTGTAGCCACTTGAATACATTACATGCTTGAGATGGAACCAGTGAAAAGGAAGAGATTATAATACATGAGAAAGATGGAATAATTTGATAGTGAGATGCCTCGGAGAAAATGAGAGGAGATTGGAAGGGAGGGGATTGCTAAATCCAGAGAACAGCTGTAATCATTTTAGGAAGCTTTTCAAAACTGCATTTCCCCAAATGGGCAATCATCAGAATTACTAGGGAGCTTAGAAAAAAATAAAATTTCTCCCCTTCTTCCCACCCCTGGAGATTCAATTTAATAAATACAGAGATTTTTATGCAACGAAAATATAGTAACCTGTATTATTTAAAAGTCCTCCAAAGAAGTCTGATAATTAGCCACATTTAAAACCTACTGGTTTAATGCAGATTAACTCATAAGGAAGTACTTTCTTTTAGCCTTTCCCAGAAAAGACAAACTCAAACACTTGCTTGGGGGTGAAGGATGAGAGGAGGATCAGTTAACTTGTGTTCAAACAACATTCAAGGACCAAGACAGATCTATTTCCAAAACATAGCAACAACCTTTATTACCTTGGTGTGTCCATGACCTTGAGCATGATTGTGTTTTGTCATTTATGGTTGTGGGAGCACAGGAGATTACAAAAATCTATTTAAGAAAATACACCCTGGCGGCGAGTTTATCCTTAATTTAACTATAGAAACACAAATCGAGCCTGGAAGCAGGATAAAGATAATAGAGAAAGCAAAGAACGAAGGGTTTTAGCATCTAGGCCAGAGATCCAGGGCCACACTTACTGAGATCTGGTTCTATTTGCAGTTTCACCACGACCTGCACATGTCATTGGGAGCCAGACATTAATTTTATGATCTGTACAATTGTGGGTGATAATTCCAGTCCCTAACTGCCTTTTGGGAAGGTCATAGCATTAAAATGACATAATAGATGCAGTGACATTTGGTATAAACATGCCATATAGACACAATTATGGTGCTGGCCAACAGCCTGAATGAAAAATTTATCACTCTAAATAGTTTGTGAAATTAGGCTGTAAATCTTGGAAGGACTTGGCTTTCTAGATGACATGTCAATCACATCTACTTCCTATCAATCTGAAAATAATGTAGAAGTATTTTCTGGCACTTTAACCGTTTCTGACTCATAGCGACTCTATAGGACAGAGTAGAACTGCCCCATAGCGTTTCCAAGCAGCAGCTGGTGGATTCGAACTGCTGACCTTTTGATTAACAGCTGAGCTCTTAACCACTGGGCCATATAGGGTCACTATGAGTCGGCATCAACTCAATGGCAACTTTTTTTTTCTTTTTTTTTAACAGTTTACTGATTCTGGTAAAGTGGTATGCATATGACATAAAAAGTGTGTATAAAACAGCAATACTAACCTACTTTATTTGATTTCAGGGATCCCTGGTTTCCTGGTGGATATGGAATAAAAAAGTCTTTTCATAAGCCTTGAGTTCTAAATGAGTCTTAAACCTCTTTTTAACCCTCCTTTTCTTAATTGCCACTTACAATATATAAAATATGTCCAAAATTGACATCTTCACAACTCCATAGTCCTTTTTATTTCAATAAATAGCATCGTCACCTCTTTTTGTTAATACCAGAAACCCAGGATTTATCCTCTTACCTTCGGAAACCTCATACCATTTTCTTCTTCATTCAGTAGCTACAAACATACTGAATTCTTTTCAGTTGCTCAAACAAGCCAAGATCTTTTTCACTTCCAGGCTTTTGAACTAATATGTTTTGTTGATGCTAAGACATATATTTTAACACATTTTAATATCTCTCAAATCAAATAGGTCTTATAATCAGTGATGATTTACAACTATAATTACAGTGTTTTGTTTTGTTTTTTTTTTTTTCCTTTTCCTTTTTTCTCTTTCTTTCTCAGAGGCCCCTGTGTGGCATGAACAGTTTTCGCTCGACTTACAGAAAGCTTGGTGGTTCAAACTCACCCAGCAGTGTCACAGAAGAAAGGTCTGTCGATCTGCTTCCATGAAGATTATAGCCAAGAAAACCCTATGGAGTCGGTTCTACTTTGCAACACACGGGGTCGTCATAAGTCAGAACTGACTCGATGCACCAGGTTTGGCTTTTGTTTGTTTGTTTGTTTTTGGTTTAGAGGTACAATAGCGGTGTCTTAAATCCAATGGAAAAAAAAAAAATAACCCTTCCCT
>NW_004443957.1:5033554-5034451 GCF_000243295.1 Trichechus manatus latirostris | reverse complement strand
AGTCGGTTCTACTCTGCAACACGTGGGGTCGTCATAAGTCAGAACTGACTCGATGCACCAGGTTTGGCTTTTGTTTGTTTGTTTGTTTTTGGTTTAGAGGTACAATAGCGGTGTCTTAAATCCAATGGAAAAAAAAAAAATAACCCTTCCCTGAGATCTTTGTGTGGCTCATTCGTAGTCTTCTTGTCCCGGCTCCAACTCACTCATCATCCTCTCAGGTAGATGCCCTGATAATGCCTTACCTGAAACTCCCCTCCTCTCCGAGCACATCACACTGCTTATTTCCTTTATAGTACTTTTCACCATTAAAATATACATATATATATCTCTATATATAGTTGTTTGCTTCTTTATTGTTTGTCTCTCCTACTAGAACGTAAGCTCCACAGAAGAGAGATTTAGTCTTGTTCTCAACTACATCCCTAGATCTAGTAGGTGATCAATGAGTATTTGTTGAAGGAATGGCAGGGCAAGGACATGTCTTCTATAGGAAGATAGTTTCCACGATCCCCATGTCTGAAATGAGCAACTTCATCCTTGTCCTCAGTGCTCACCACCAATGGTGTATCTAGGGTATCGCACCAGCCCTGGGCATGAGGCACCACTGAGCAGTTTCTATTCACCCCGTATGGCCCAACGTCCTTCTTCAAGCACAGTCATGTGTTAATTAAAAAATTAATGAGCCTGACATGTATTTTTGAGCTAATATTATGGTAAAGTTGAGGAGTGTCAGATGTTTGGGCAGGGGAGCAATTTCAGAGCTTGTGATAGGCACCATTTTCCATAGACATGCTGCTGGCGCTACTGGATTAATAGAAACTGGTGCAATACCTGCCGTACCTACCAAACCCTAGTTACGCCTCTGCCCCCACCCCTCCACCACAAGCAATCGCTGTT
>NW_004443957.1:5031948-5033454 GCF_000243295.1 Trichechus manatus latirostris | reverse complement strand
CTCCAGTTTTGCAGTATCTTAACTTGAGGTTGGTTGGTTTTAGAAATCTGATGAAGGAATGGTTTCAGAAGTGTACAAATTAAGGAAGTTTTGTTCCTTGGCGGCTGACTGATATTGAAACAGTGAGCGCTCAAGGATTGAGATTCAACTGTTAAGCATTGCCCTCCTGTCCACTCCCCCAACCCCAGCCCTAAACATCCAGGATTCCTGAGAGATTGTAGGGCCGTAATCAGCTATAAGATGAAGTTGTGTCCAGAAACTGGGAAATAGAACCAGCCCTTGTGTAGAGTAGCTGTTAAATGGCTGCAATGGGCTGAAGCTAGGAGAGCCAGGAAGAAGGGGGCAGTATTCCTAGGTGTCTCTACAGAGATAAGGAAGCTTAAATAAATGGGAGTTAAAAACCAGTTATCACTGCGTCAACCCTGACTCATGGTGACACCATGTTATCAGAGTAGAACTGCGCTTCGTAGGGTTTTCAGTGGCTGATTTTTCAGAAGTAGATTGCTAGGCCTTTCTTTCTAGGCACTTCTGGGTGCCCTCAAAACCTCCAACCTTTAGGTTAGCAAAATTTTGCTAAAGATAACTCAAAAACAGCTGCTGCCATACATTGACAGGGCACTGCCAGAAGTTCAAGCCAGATTCAGAAGAGGATGAGGAATGAGTGATATCATTGCTGATGTCAGATGGATATTGTCTGAAAGCAGAGAACACCAGAAAGATATTTACCTGTGTTTTATCAACTATGCAAGGGCTTATGGCTGTGTGAGTCATAACAAATTACGGATAACATTGTGAAGAATGAAAATTCCAGAAAACTTAATTGTGCTCATGTGGAACCTGGACATGGATCAAGAGGCAATTGTTCAAACAGAACAAGAGGATACTGCATGGTTTAAAATTGGAAAAGGTGTGCAGCAGGGTTGTACTCTTTCCCCTTACTTATTCAATCTATATGCTGAACAAATAATCTGAGAAGTTGGATATTATATGAAGAAGAATGTGGCATCAGGATTAGAGGAAGACTCATTAACAACCTGACGTATGCAGATGATGAAACCTTGCTTGCTAAAAGCAAAGACGACTTGAAACACTTTCTGATGAAGGTTAAAGACTACAAGTATGGATTAGAAGTGAACATAAAGAAAAAGAAAATCCTTACAACTGGACCAATAAACAATGTCATGATAAATGGCAAAGAAATTGAAGTTGTCAGGGATTTCATTCTTCTTTGATCCACAATCAATGCCTATGAAAGCAGGAGGCAAGAAATCCAATAACATATTGCATTGGGCAAATCTGCTCCAAAAGACCTCTTCAAAGTGTTAAAAACAAAGATGTCACTTTGATGACTAAGGTGTGCCTGACTCAAGCCATGGTATTTTTAATTACCTCATATACGTGCAAAAGCTGGACAGTGAAAAAGGAAGACAGAAGAGGAATTGATACGTTTGAATTGCAGTGCTGGTGAAGAATACTGAATATATGATGGACTGCCAGAAGAATGAA
>NW_004443957.1:5028963-5030747 GCF_000243295.1 Trichechus manatus latirostris | reverse complement strand
CCAAAGCCATGGTACTTATAAGTTATTATAAGTCTTGTTATTGTATGTCTTGGAAGAAGTACAGCCAGAATGTTCCTTAGAAGCAAGGATGCGAAACTTCACCTCATGTACTTTGGTCATGTTATCAAGAGGGACCAGTCCCTGGAGAAGGACATCATGCTTTGTAGAGTAGAGGGTCAGCTAAAAAGAGGAAGACCCTCAATGAGATGGATGGACACAGCGGCTACAACAATGGGCTCAAGGATAGCAATGATTTTGAGAATGGCCCAGGACCAGGAAGTGTTTCGTTCTTTTGTACACAGTGTCACTATGAGCAGGAAACGACCTGATGGCACCTAACAACAACAACATAAGTATTTAATATTTGGTATTATAAGTTGTTGAGATTGTTGGTATTATAAGTTGAAACAGTGAGCTGACACAAGAATGCAGATCTCAGATCTCCAACTATAGGAAGCTTAACTGGTCAAGGGCCCCAGGTGCCATACTCTGAAATCCATTGCTCGGTTTGCACTGAGTGCAGCAAGGATAAGAAAGCAGGTGTTCCCAAGAACCACAGGTTAGCTCTGACGGCTGACTTTTGCTGCATCTTTCTTCGACTGCACTGCCATCTAGGACACTTTCACCCACTGTCTGTTCCTCTCTTCTTCACCCAGGGTCAGATTTTGCTGTGGTCAGCCAGCTTTCCTAGACCTACCCAGCTCCTGCCTCATTTTCTCTCACAGATATTTCCCCTAATTAAGTCCTTGGACTAACACACAGACATACAGAGTACAAAAGGAATGCAACCTCATTCCCTAGAGTTGAGTCCAGGGAATAAGGAAGCGGTTCAAAGACGAATTGTATTTTGTCCATCAAAAGATGAATGAATAAACAAAACGTGGTATATACATACAGTGGAATGTTATTCAGCCATAAAGAGAAGTGAAGTTCTGCAACGTGCTACAACGTGGATGAAGCTTGAAAACATTATGCTGAGTGAAATGACAGATACAAAAGGACAAATATTGTATGATCCTACTTACATGAAATATCTGGAATAGCCAAATGCACAGAGACAGAAAGTAGATTACTGGTTACCAGGGGCTGGGAGGTGTTGGGGGAAATAGGAGTTATTCCTGAAGGGGTACTGAGTTTCTGTTTGGGGTGATGTGGAACTTTTGGAAATGGATAGTGGTGATGATTGCATAACATAGTGAGTGTAGTTAATGCCACTGAATTGTACACTTAAAAATGGTTAAAATGGCAAATTTTTTGTTATGTATATTTTACCACAATAAAATTAAAAAAGAAAGAATTGTATTTGATGCTTCATACATACTTATGTAAGGCAATTTAATATGCATTCTAGAACATCTATTATGCACCAAGCACTGGAATAAGAAAGTATTTATGTGTGCAATGAGGTCAAAATTTCACTCATGCTGAAATTCAGATATGCAGACTCACTATAGCCTCTTCACGTTGTCTATGAAAATTTGTCTTCCTATTGAGCCCTACCCACCAAGTACAGGTAAACCATCAACTTTTAGTCATGTTTTAAAACTTAGATACTTTGATCATCTATATAGTCCCATTAGTGTCCAGTTTCTCTTCCATTAAGCAAGTTAATTCTCTGATAGCTTCTCTCATTCCCACCTGCCTTCCACAAGTAGTGGCCAGCCACACGGAAGGGATGTGGTAAGGTGTGAAGGAAGAGATTTGTGGCCCTTGATTATTCATTGTCTCCTCTCTCTCTGCTTGTTCATAATCCAGTAGGGTTGGTAGTGGCTGGTTTGTCTTCA
>NW_004443957.1:5026362-5027047 GCF_000243295.1 Trichechus manatus latirostris | reverse complement strand
TCTTTGAAATGTCTCTTGTAGGCTTTTTCAGCTTTTCAAAATACATAGTTTTTTTTTACAGCTATACCAGTTGTTGATCTTCCCTCCTCCCCCCTCACAAAATGTGTTAAACTCAGACTATAAACAAGGTGAAAATTTCATATAATATAGGTTTTTTAGAATTGGTCGGAAATGAGATTTTCCATTTCCTCTTTTCTAGTTCACTTCTATCATTCTATTTCATTTCATTCCAGACAAATTTTATGGCCACCTTTTGATCTCACTTAATATTGACAAAAATGTAATTTCATTTGGCAATATAAAGGCTCTACATGATATATTATTTTGATTTGTTTCTAATTTGAACACCACAGAAACAGCTTGATACCTTCTCTGAATTGTTGCTACTGTCAAATCAAATTGTGCTCAAGTCCTCACGGGGAGAGAGGGTTGCTTTTGGGTACCTCTCGAGATTTTCTTTTCACTGGAGATAGGTACAGGTGCTAAGTCTTCTAAGGGATGATTTAGTATAATGTTTTAAAACATTTCATCTAAAAGAACATTTATTTCTTATAAAGCTCTATAAAAATAATCTTACAACTTTAAAACTAACTAACTGGCTTTTAATCAAGACAAAATTCTCTGCCCAGAAGGCAATATTAAATCACCATGCATTCTGCAAAACCAAATTTCTTCATTGTGTTAC
>NW_004443957.1:5022240-5024156 GCF_000243295.1 Trichechus manatus latirostris | reverse complement strand
CCAAGGAGTGGCTGGTGGATTCGAACTGCAGACATTTAGGTTAGCAGTTGAGCTCTTAACCACTGCACCACCAGGGTTCCAATTAGTAAGTGATGGAAACCAATATTGTCTGCCTCCAGAACCTGTTTATTTTATTTTATTTTATAAAAAACGAAACCAAACAAAAAACAATAGCAACAATAAAACAAAAAATTTCTTCCTTCCTTCCTTCTCTACAGTTCTTCCCAAATACTGAAGTGTTCCATTTTGGTAGCGTTGTGTTCACAAAGCGTGGAGAGAGATATCAAGAAATATGCTGTGAACACAAGTAGTACTGTGAGCCAGACCACAGGGTGGGGTGGAGTGTGGTCGCGATGAGATGAAAGTTTTTGTATAGGCAGGAAGTCTGCCCAAAAGAGAACCTGATACAATAACTGATGAGTTGAACTGAATTTGTGTGCTGTGTAAGCTAAGTGCTTCAATTTCATGTGACAGAAACTGCATGATGAGTTTTTTTTTTTTTTTTGTACCTTAGATGAATGTTTACAGAACAAACCAGGTTCTCCAGAACCTGGTTTTTGACCACAATCCTGCCCTCCTCTGAAATGTTGCTCCACCACTAGATCCTTGGTCCTCTAAAGGCTCCATGGGGACAAAGGAAAACAGGCTGGCTGTCAATCATCCTTTTCTTTTGTTTCTCATTTTCCATGTTTGTCATGGCTAATAGTATCGTATTTTCAATAACATTGTAATTCTGTTTTGTTCAGGTGCTTGGATGCTGTTTTCAAGGAGGCTTTTTTTAAAACCAAGTGTTGTTAACTATTATGGCTATCAAATACCTTCTTTCTCAAAGTATCAAAACCATACTAGATTGCATTCATTTTTAATTGGTTACATTAATTTTATCATAATTTTCTCCTGCTGTTTCTGAATTCCTCTGCAGAAATTACTTTCTGCCATTTTCATGCAATAGACTGTGTTGAACGGAAATTTTATCCTCTGCCTAGTAAGTGATTCATATACTACTGGCATAATCAAACCTGTAAATCTTGTAACTGTGTTATCTTAGAAATTACTCTTCATTTGTGACGGATATAATATAGGCTGAAATTGTTCGGCATAAATATTTTTTGACTTGTATGTCAATGTGCTTTCAAATGTAATAGCCAATTTTGAGAGAGCATTATATTTTCTGAAGTCTGGCTGAGCATACTGTATGCTGAGGAGAGGTGCTTGGGACACTGGATAGATCCATACGCATGGCGCTTGAGTAATTTTGCAGCAGCGTCATTTAAAATAACAGAGTTCTTTCGCTTGTCCTGGCCACCAACTTTCCTACCCCGATATTCAGAAGTGACAAAGAGGAACAAAAAGACATTAAGTTTAAGGAGATGAGGGATTTGCTAGGTTTCTGTATTAGTTAAGATAATGGAAGCTGCTACAACAAATAAACCCAGTATATCAGGGGCTTAACACAATAGAATTTTAATTTTTGCTGGTGCAACCGTCCAACGTGTGTTCAGTGGGTGGCTTTCCACACTCATTCCATTTTGTGACTCTGCCCCCTCCCAGGGCTTTGGAGTCCTTCATTTCTAGCCATCTGACAGTGAAAGAGAGAGGAGAGAAAGCATGTTTACTCCTTAACTACTCTGATCCAGAAGCAACATACATCACTGCTGCTCATAGTCTATGGACGAGAACCAAGCCACATGGCTACCCTGGTTGAATAAGAGGCAAGGTCTGAGAAATACAGTCTGTCTGGGCAGTTATAGCTTAATAAAAATTTACATTAACAGAAGGGCAGTACAAATATGTCTGCCACTCATCTGTCAGTTTGTTGTACTGTGGTGGCTTGCATGTTGCTATGATGTTGGAAGTTATGCCACCAATATTTCAGTTATCAACAGGGACATCCATGGTAGATAGGTTTCAGTAGA
>NW_004443957.1:5019941-5021169 GCF_000243295.1 Trichechus manatus latirostris | reverse complement strand
GGAAATAGAAACTAGCTAGGTTTCAGCTTTGCTGATGTGGGGATTAGCATACATAACTCCATCTTGGGCCTAGTATAGTCAGGTTAACATTAAGTCTTATGTACTTAATGTCTGATATCATTCACCAACTCTCAGATATTGATGTATTTTTATAGTACTTGTTTTGGATAGAATTGCATCCTCCCCAAAAGATCTGTTGAAGTCCTAACTCCTGCAGTGTGAACGTGACCTTGTTTGGGGAAATTGGTTTTTTCTTGGCAGATGTTATCTGTTAAGTTAAAGAAGCCATACCAGAGGAGACTGGGTCCCAATCCTAATCCTTCTGAGTTGCATTTTATAAGAGAGAAGGACAGACATGGAAACAGAGTTACACGCAGAGGGAAGACAGTATGTGAGGGTCCATCTACAACCAAAGAAATGCCAAGAATTGCCGGAAGCCACTCAAACAGGGAGAGAGGCATGGAACAGTTCCTCTCTCAAAACTTTCCTGAGGAATCAGTGTGGCCAAGACCCTGATTTGGACTTCTGGCCTCCAGAACTGTAAGAAAATAAATTTCTGCTGTTTAAAGGCATCCACTCTCTGGCATTCTGTCATGCCAGCCTTAACAGACTAAGATAATTCTGTATTATGTAATAGTCAAGCACAGTACTTTTCAGGGATTCTGAGACTGGGCCCCCCTCCCTGGCTGCACCTCTGACTAAGCATTTCAGCTCTCCATTATCCACTTGTGGTGACATTCAACAGAAAGTTAATAACTATTACTTTTACCATTATTAGTTTTTCAAAGGTTTGATTCTGCACTTATTTTTAATGCAAATGCACTTTATTTCTTATCTCCTGTGCTTGGGCAAAATTTGTTCTAAATCACTTGATAAAAGTAATGCTTGTCACATGCATTTGGTTGTGTGACACGTCTCTACCCACTGCTGCTAGGATTACTTCAGGTGTCTGTCAGAGGGAACATTTCTCCTCCACATATTCATCTTTCTGCTTGCAGCTGAAAAACTGATCCCACTACCCTATGTGTTCCAGAGCCACTTATTTTATTACATGTTAACTGGTGTCTTAGTTATCTAGTGCTGCTATAACAGAAATATCACCAGTGGATGGCTTTAACAAACCGAAGTTTATTCTCTCACAGTCTAGTAGGCTAGAAGTCCAAATTCATGGTGCTAGCTCCAGGGGAAGGCTTTCTTTCTCTGTCGGCTCTGGGGGAAGGTCCTTGTC
>NW_004443957.1:4997095-5018508 GCF_000243295.1 Trichechus manatus latirostris | reverse complement strand
GTCAGAGTAGAACTGCCCCATAGGGTTTCCAAAGCGCACCTGGTGGATTCGAACTGCTGACCTTTTTGTTAGCAGCTGTAGCTCTTAACTACTATGCCACCAGGGTTTCCTATCTGATTAGAGTGGGCTCTAAATCTACTCACTTCTAAGTTACAAAAAGACTAAGTTAGATATAGAGATACACAGACGCATGGGGAAAGACAGACACAATGTGAGGGTTGTCTACAAGCCAAGGAACACCCAGGGTTACTCACAAGGAAGACATCAACACAGCTGAGACCCGCATTTGGACTTTTAGCCTCTAGAATTGTGAGTCAATAAATTTCTGTTCCTTAAAGCCACCCACTTGTCATATTTTCATTACAGCAGCACTAGGAAACTAAGACGTGTAGCTACGATGCTTTTTATTTCATGTGACTGATACTACGAGGGCTCATCAGGCTACCAGGCAGGTAAGTTGAGTAGATGTTTTCAGGCCCTTAGGATAACTCTCAGGTCACAATATGTGGGTGACCTGTCCTCAGAACAAAAAGAGACTTCTAAAAAATATGGCATTCAAAAGCATCGCAGTGAACCTGTTAAAGAAATGGAAGCTCCGAAGTAGAGGGGGCTTTATCAACTTGGATGGCCTTATTGAACTCTCCCCTTTCCAGCTTTTTAGCCGTGAAGAAGTTTATTAATTTATTTTTTATGGCTTGCAGGAGAAGTTAAGGCTGGGCACTAGGCAATAGTTTGCTGCTGTAGCCATTTTTTTCCCATAGAAGCCCTTGGGATGCCCTCTGATGGAGAACCAAAGGTAGTAATGGTGGTCACGGCCAAGGTGAGCATGAGCGTGTTGAGGAGAGGGAGATTGGCACTCTTCCTCGTCGGCACTGCGTCGGCATCGCCCACAAGATAGATGGGATCGATACCCACATGATTGTACTCCTGGTATCAGGAGAAATTCCTTCCTTAAAATTTTTTCTTATTTTTATCAATGTTTGTTTTCTGGGTGGGAAAGAGGTTGTACTTGCAGCAGGGGTGCAATTTTAATCCTGGACGGTGTCTCTCCAAGGATGCTGGTATGTCAGGCAGAGCCAAAGTGTTGGTGGATGGGGCCCTGAAAGGGTTTATTTACATAAAGCACAGACGATGTGCTTGAGAGTATAAGTCATCTTAAGAGACAGGAGCCTAAGCTTGTTCAAGGGCAAACAGAAGCCTGAGAGGGGAAGGGTGACTTTGAGAACAGCGTAATGTCTGCCATTCTGAGGTGTAATTTTTAGAATAGTGTAATGTCTGCCACCTGACTCTTGGACAAGAAGACGTTTAGGACAAGGAGACTACCAAAAGGAAGCGTGAAACACGTTCACGTTCAAGTGAGGCCTGAAGTGCCCAAGGCGATAGTGGTGGCAGTACATGTTACCCTGGCCACAGACCCCACCGGGTACCCACAGCACCCTGGACAGCGTGGTGATTACCCGTGCATATCAGGTGCCCTGGAAAGTCTTTATTTTCTTAAAATTACGTGAATTCTGACTTCCAGGCCTGCCCCAACCCCACTCCCAGGAGAGAAATTCAGCTTTAGTAGTTGTTGGTGTTGCACCTATCCCCACCCTACATGTCCCACAGGCATGCTTAGCCCGAAGGCATCAGGAGGGCCCGTGGTTGTTCCTGGCCACACAGAAGGGACTGAGCGGTGAATAAAACCAAGGTCATGTAATACTTTATGTACAAACTATTGAATGGGAAACTAATTTGCTGTATAAACTTTCGCCTGAAACACAATATTAAAAAAAAAAAAAAAAGAAGGAACTCAGTTGCCTGCTGCACCCTTGGGCAGCTCCACATGATCCCTTCTGGGCCTCCTTCAAGGAGACGGAAGTCTTTGGCAAAAGTGGAGGCCCGCAAATCATGGGCACCCTTCAGTCACTGCCCCCAGAAATCACGACCACCACCATGGTAGAAGTCCTCACTGGTCAAGGGACCTGCCGTCCTCATCCCTGTTAATTCCTTATATTTTCCCTCTTAAGGTGTTTTCTCTCTGCCTTCTCCACCCAGAAAACCCTGAGAGTCATTGACTTTAGGATGCTTTTGCTTTGCAAGATGCCAAATCTCTGAGGCCAGAAATTACAAAGCCTGCTACTTACTTGATAAGGAGAAGAGGGGAAGGCATAGGGCAGGCAAACACAATCCAATTTTTAAAATAAAACATCTTGCCTCGGTGACTTTGGTGGGCACTGATGGAACAGTGCTGACTCCTTGGCAGACGGGCAGTAGCAGAGCTGACACTTTCTGTGTTATCAGCAACAGGAGATTCCACGAACACAAGAAAGGAGGGAAATGTGACTACGGGGGCCCCGAGAGGACCAATGATTTGAAACCCCTCCCAGGAACTTGCAAGGCTAAGTCGACCTTCCTGAATAAGTAAGGCTGCTATTATGACTGTTCTTTAGCCTCTAGGCTGATGTCCTAGAAAATATCTGGATTTGCTTACTATGAAATAACCAACACAAAAATAAAAGGAGGAAAAATAATTCACTATTGCTACCCAGACATAACCATCATTTCCATTGTTGTTGTATCTTCTATCTTTTCATTCCTTTACATTGTTTTTTTTAAGTGGAAATGATGCTTTATAATTTTGTCCTTTTTTCTTGTTTACCTTAAATCATTGCATTTAGTTATAAGCATTTTTGTGTAGCTAAAAAATGCAAACATTGTTTAAAACGATATGCTTCTGCACATCATGTCCTTGTAGTAGGTGCTGTGATGGACCCCCTAGGACCCCCTTAAAGGATGAGGCCCTCGTTCCTCTAGCTGCTGTGAGTGTTGGCTGCTGATGGCTCAGAGCTCCAGGAACAGCCGTTTGCCAAAGGGGGGATGCCTTACCTCAGGCTATCCTCCTCCCTGGGAAAGGCTACTTCCAACTACTGGAGCATTAGTAACCTAGTCCTACCATAACACAAATACCACAAATGGGTAGCTTTAAAGAACAAAAGTTTATTTTCTCACAGTGTCAGAGGCTAAAAGTCCAAATTCTTTCCGTGAGCCTCTCTCCTAGTTTCTGGTGTCTGCCAGCAATCCTTGGTGTTACTTTGCTTGTAGATAAGTCTTCGTGTGTTGTCTGTCTTCCTCTGGGTGTGTCTCTGTGTCTATTCTGCTCTTTTTATACCTCAGAAGTGATTAGATTTAGGACCCACCTTACTCTGGTATGACCTTAATAACATAACAAATGTGGTATAAAGTAAAAATTTTAATACCTCACATCCACTAAAAATTTTATAATTCAGTCCATCTCACTCTGCTAAAATGGTATATACCAGTTTTGCATTCAATCGCTACTATTACAGTCAAATTTAAAAAGAAGTTACATACTGGATAGCTAAGACACGCACACACACATCTACATGTATGTATATAACTCACATATCCCCTTCAAATGCATGAGTAAGCAGAGTTGAGTGCACCATAGATGATCAGTGTTTAGGCCCCTCACATACCTTGATCCAGCCCTGGTAGTGGAAGTGAAATGAGAAGTGAGTTTAGAGAGGTGGGGAGCCCAGATTACTGAGCTTTATCTGCTGTGATGGTTCTAAACATATCTGCAAATTCTCTGACACTCCCCCCATTGACAGGCAGAGTCTATGTCCCCTACCCTTGAATCGGGACTACCTGAATGACTTGTTCATAAGTAGTAGAATATAGGAGTCCCTGGTCGGCACAAATAGTTAAATGCTTGACTACTAGCTGAAAGGCTGGCAGGTCAAACCCACCAAAAGGCACCTCAGAAAATAGTCCTGGCAATACGCTTCTGAAAGGTCACAGCCTTGAAAACCCTATGGAGCAGTTCTACTCTGCGCACCTGGGGCTGCCATAAGCCGGAATTGACTTGACGGCAACTAACAAGAACAGTAGAATACAGTGAAAGTAAAACCGCGTAACTTCTGAGGCTAGGTCAGAAAGGGCTAAAAGGCGTCTGCCGGGTTCTTTTGGGATGCTCGCTTTTGGAGCCCTGAGTCTGCACTAGCAACGGCCAGCACTTTTGTGTATTCTATTCATTTGAAGCAAGTCACTAGGGCTCCCACGCACACGCAGGTGGAGAGGATTGCTCAAGGGCATGAATGCCAGCTGCCAGGGATCAGCCGGGGCTGTTTTAGAGAGAGGCTGCCTACCATAGTAACCACGGATTGCTTCCCCAGCCATTGTGTCATACGTAGAGGTCATTTCTGTAGAATGATTCTTCACCTCTATTTTGATTTAAATGGGCTTTTGAGGGCTAAGAACTTGATTATTAGTCTTCAGAGGAAATTCTAAGTTCCCAGGAATCAAATTAACAAACAAATCTCCAGTTCTTTTTTTTTAAAAAATAAAGTATGAAATACTCCAAGCTTTACATCCGTGAGGATTTGAGCAAAGTCCTATATGAATCTTAAGCAGAGTATATTTCTCAGTTTCCATCACTGAGACCCTGCCCTCTCTTGATGTCAAGGTTTTAAAATGGCAGTTCCAGGTGGTTAGAGGATAGAGGAAAATAAAACTCTTCTACAAGTTGTAACAGTGAAGGAAGAACTCCACCCTCTTAGTGGGTTGAGGGAGTGTTTTAATTTCCCGTAACCAGTGAGATCTCTGGAGAGTCTCGTTCCTAAGTCATAAGAGGTGAGGGCTGGTGATAACACAGTTCTTAAACGATGCTGATGACCCATCCCCTCTTTTCAATGATACTCTCCTGAGGGCTGTCTCAGCCAACTTCAGAGATGTGCAATGTGGCAGGAGAAATGGCCTCATCAGCAATATTACTAGTTTAGACTGTGAGATCAATTAGTGGATCCCTCAGCACTGGTAGGGATGCCTGCTGTGCTTTGGTGTATATATTTATTTCCAAGTAAATAGGCCCATAAGATGGAAATTCAGTGTCCCAACTCCCAAAGACTTATTGAGAAGGAGCTTTGATATCATCACCCTGGGCTGTGGAAGGTCACTTTCATTAGTGAATAAGAGTTGCTCCAGGGACTCCTTGGCTACTGAGGTCACCTTTATCAGTGAATATTTTTGGATACTCTATATCTTGCCAAAGAAAATTTGAACCACCAGAGTCCCTATTCTCGTGCATTTTGAATAGTCAGCACTGAATAAATATTTGTTCAGTGAATGAATGATGTTCTCTGGGTTCATGCATTTGAAATTCTATTAGGATTCTATAGCCAGGCTCCTTATCCCTCCTTTCCAGGCACTGTTTCCAAGATTCAAAAAAGGAACCCTCCTGCCAAGAGGGACCATTCACTGCCTTGTTTAATGTGCTTTTTGTTGTGGAAGGCACTGAGCTAAGGACAAACAGACAACCCTTCAGACCCACCAGAGAGAGACACATGGCTCCCTCTTGCATGAGACACAGACCCCTCGGCACCATCTGCCCCGCAGCGCCTACAGTCACAAGGCCGCCAGACTGCACACAGGCAAAGAGCTCATCATCTGCACCTCCTGAGGGCTCTTCTGACCTTCAGCACTCAGGACATGACAACTGTAAAATAATTTTGACTCTTGGTCTGTAGACAGAAACCTGGCAGGCACCTACTCACATCCCTTCTGGGTAGCTATTAGGCCTGAAACACCTGAGCTTTGGTGTCCTCCCAGCTTGCCTACCACAAGCTCCTTGAAGTTCTGTAGAAGAAAGTCACCAGGATAATAGCAGAGTATGGTTCAGTACACAAGACAGCCAGTTCTATTCATGCAAAGAAGAGGAACATTTTGCCAAGCACACTCAGTGCACCCACCCCCTCAGATCTGGCTGTGCTTGCTCTTCTGTAGAGTGGGTCCTGGCCTCGGGTCACGGGCGACTGGCAGGGTCTCTTCTTCCTCTCTGTCCCTGTCTGTAAAGCATGTAATCTCCGCACATACACAATCACACTCTTTACACTGCTTTGTGCTCTCTGTGTTCATCACTGCTTTCCACCACTTTGTGCCATTTCTAAGTGCTTTGTATGTTATTAGTTCACCTAGTCCTCAGAACAACCCAGTGAATGAGCCTTATTGCCTCCCTTCTCCAGATGAAGCCTAGCAGTTAAGTAACTCACCTAGTGTCACACATATAATGAGTGGTGGTGTTGGGATTTGAACCTAGGCGTTTGTACACCAGAACGCATGCCACAGTGGAATCCTGCCTCTCAAAGTCATGCTCTACCCTGATTCAATTATCTTAGTATAGAAAGCGAGGCTATGTTTGCACAAGTTTTTTGTATGTAATTCAGTACAGTGCCACAAGCATAAAGTCATGCGACAAACACTTTCCAAAATTTTTATAAGCAAGCTTTGCAATCTTGGTAAAGATGCCTGTGTACTATATAATTTTGAATCTGGTTGTTCTCTTAACCCTGTTGTTGCTAGCTGCTGTCAAGTCAGCTCTAACTCATGGCAATCCCATGCACAACAGAATGAAACGCTGCCCAGTCCTTCGCCATCTTCAAGATCCTTGATATGCTCGAGTACATTGGTGCAGCCACTGTGTATTCTGAGTGCCTTCCAGCCTGGAGGGCTCATCTTCCAGCACTATATTGGACAGTGTTCTGTTGTAATCCATAAGGTTTTCATTGGCTAATTTTTGGTAGTAGATTGCCAGGCCTTTCTTCCTAGTCTGTTTAAGTCTGGGAGCTCTCCTGAAACCTGCCCACCATTGGTGACCCTGCTGGTATTTCAAATACCAGTGCCATAGCTTCCAGCATCACAGCAATATGCAAGCTACTACGGTATGACAAAGTGACCAGTGGGTGGTAGCTCTTAATCCTAAACATGTCCAAACGACCTGCTGAGACCTCTGAAGGAGCGAACTCCCTTGGCAACCAGTTTTCTGTGACTTTTGGGTTAGGAGTCATGTGAAGCATAGGAGGCAAAGACAGTAGATTATGGAGAAATAACTCATTGTCAGTTTCCCCTTTCTGCCATTACCTAAAGGGACCAGGCCAAGTGGTACCTCATAGACTAGAGCAGCTCCAGTGAGTCAAGAATCTGCTTTCCCGGCTTCCAAGAAATTTAGTGCCATAACAATTCAGCCCTTCCTTTGCTATGGCCTGTCATTTTGTCATAGAACCCTTATTTCATGAGACTGCTTCTCTCCTCAAAGTGACAGCCTCCTCCCGTGAGAGGCCTTCAGGCTGCTGTCACACCCAGGTCAGTGACACTAGCTCTGGGTCCTTCATTTCCTCGTTCATCATAAGGTTATCCATTCCAGGGCTGTTTGTGAAAATGGCTCTGTGGCCACCTACAGAGATATCTTTGGCGGCGGGGGGCAACATGTGCATAATTAGCTCTGGTGATTTTTCCAGGCATATGTAACAAGCGATCTGTTTCAATCGGCTGTAAATCTTTCATCCTCATACAGTACCGAAAAAGCTGCTCCCTGCCCTTGCCCGTGACTGATGGGTCTTTTCAAACATTCAGAGCTGCCAAGATTGCATTTTTGAAAGTGCCACTCTATATTTAATCAGGCCAAATTGCCTATGGCTTCGCTCTCCTTTATTCTTGCCTCACCGAAAAAAGCTCACCTTCACAGGCAAGGTCATTGGGATTGGGCAGACATTGATTTCTGCTGTCTGCCGAACCTAGAATAACGCCACAGCCAAAAGTGGTGCATCCGAGGAGAAAGACGAAAAGAACGGAGCGCTCTTCAATTCAACTTTGGCAAAATGCAGAAGCAGGGAGAATTTTAGCAAGGTCAGTGCATGGAGATCCTGCCTTCCCCTTTTGGCAAATTCCCAGCAGGCATCAGGCCGGGACGAAGACTCAGACTCGGATTCAGAGGCTTGGCAACACTCCCTGAAGCACTTGCTCTGACTTTTCTACCTTCTCTCTTTAGCTTTTATTTGTCTTCTATTATTTTTCTTTTCTCGTCTTTCTTTTGTTCTCCCTTTTCCTCCCTTCCTCTCTGCCTCCCTCTGTTCCTTCCTTCACTTCAGTTCTCATTTATTAAGCTCTAATTGCATTTTGTGTAGTGCGCAAGGCACCAGGGATTAACAAAGATTATTAAATCAAAAATTACTGTCCTACGTCTAGGTCAATTGACATAACAAAGTTTATTCAGAAAATGTTCTGCATCCCACTTTGGTGAGTGGTGGCTGGGGTCTTAAAAGCTAGCGAGTGGCCATCTAAGATGCATCAGTTGGTCTCACCCCACTTGGAGCAAAGGAGAATGAAGAACACCAAAGACGCAAGGAAAATATTAGCCCAAGAGACAAAAGGGCCACATAAACCAGAGACCAGCCTGAGACCAGAAGAACTAGATGGTGCCTGGCTACCATCAATGACTGCCCTGACAGGGAACACAACAGAGAGTCCCTGACAGAGCAAGAGAAAAGTGGGCTGCAGAACACAAATTCTACTAAAAAGACCAGACTTAATGGTCTGACTGAGACTGGAGGAACCCCGGAAGACATGGCCCCCAGACTCTCTGTTAATCCAGAACTAAAACCATTCCCAAAGCCAACTCTTCAGACAAAGATTAGACTGGACTATGGGACATAAAATGATACTTATGAAGAGTGTGCTTCTTAGTTCAAATAGATACATGAGACTAAATGGGCAGCTTCTGTCCGGAGGTGAGATAAGAAGGCAGAAAGGGACAGCAGCTGGTTGAATGGACACAGCAAATCCGGGGTGGAAAGGAGGAGTGTGCTGTCACAGTATAGAGAGAGCAACTAGGGTCACATAAAAATGCGTGTATAAATTTTTATATGAGAAACTAACTTGAGCTGTAAACTTCAGTTTGAGCATAATAAAAGAAAAAAAATTACTGTCCTAAAAGGAGTCACCTATTAGAGGGCTAGAGGAACAAATAAATGAGCTATCAAAATACAGTGTCATAAAGGATGGCATGGAGGAAGGAAGGGCACTCAGGTAGCCAGAGATGCCAGGGAAGGAACGTGAGGTGACACCCGAGCTGAGTTACTATTCCCTTCCAGATAAAAGTTGGCCCAGTCTTAAGCTATCAGGTGCAGAGGGGAGCTTTCCCCTTATTTCTCCTCTTTTGCGCTTGCCTGGTAAATAAGAAAGTGACCTCAGTGACACTCCTCCTGTTGAGCCTTAAAACCAGCTCTGGTCTTGGTTACACTCCTGGTTCTTTTCACTCCTCACACTCTTTTCTCTCTGGCCTGTAGTTATAGAGCCCACACCTTCTTCTTACAGGTTAAGAGAAAGTCTAGAACTAAAAAACCACAGAAGGAAAATAGTCCTACTCCATTATATGAGGCAAATATTTTCAAAGTTAATCATCTACATTTTCAAGAAATGAGAGCTCTGGGATTTAATGGACTGCCTTATGTAAGTGGCAATAAAGCTGCTATAAACTACTTAACCCTTTTGTTACTACATTTTTTTCTCCTTGTTTTCTTTTTTTTTTTTTTTGATGGCATGTGTTTTCAGTATTGGAATGCATGCTTACTATGGAGTATGTTTAAATTTTTGGTTGGTAATATGGATTTTGAGAAATATGATCTGGTAATACAAGCTACTAATGAGGCATGTGGCACTCTGGCACCACCAATCTGTGGTGTGATAGTATACCAATGAGAGTTAGACAAGTAATTTATTGTGGGCACTTTTCCATTAGGTTACATGGGGAACCTCTGGTTTCCCAAATATGACACAGAAAAAGCAAAACAAACCCATCAGGGTTCCCTAACTATTACACAGGAAAGCTATAATTATGCCTGCAAGCCTTATCTCACTGAAATAAAGGAAAAAAAGGCAAAAGTTTACAAAACTAACACATCCAGGAAGCATCACCTAATAAAATGCTCAACCTACGCAACGAGGTTCCAACTTCAGTCTGCTGAGCTTCACACATTTCAGAAGGGACCCACCTTGATGCTAAATGCACTAGAACCGGAATAATGCCTTACTTCTGAGGTCCAAAGGCATAAAAAGTGGCTGGCATACGTTTATGCCAATGGTAAAGAAATTAGTAAGTGGACAGAGAAATCTAGTACTAAATAAGCTTTATTTATTTGAAGAGTGTCTTTTCAATAAGAGAGTCTGCCCTTGGTTGAAAGCTGTCTAGAAAAGTAGAAGATCTTAGGTGTCCCAGGATGATGCAAATGGTTAAGTGCTGGGCTATTAACCTAAAAGTTGTTGGGCTGAACTCACCTAGAGGTGCCTTGGAAGAAAGACCTAGCTATCTGCTTCAGAAAGGTCTCAGCCATGAAAACCCTATAGAGGGCCGTTCTATTTGCACCAAGGCTTTGAACCAGTTTGAAGAGATCCAAATTTTTAAAGTTTGGGTGATCCAGTACCATAACCGGCACGGGAAAAATTCTGGGTCAAAACCCTGGAATGGGAGACTCAGACGAGGCGTCGTGAGGCCTTTCAGGAGCCTGATGTGTGAGACCGGATTATCTGCAGGACTGTGGAGAGCGACACACATTCAGAGCAGCCCTGTCAGCTGCCATCTTCCAGTCGGGCGGTGCTGTTTCTGACTGTGCTCAAAATCAGACAGACGAGAGATTTGATTGTTATGCAACGGGTATGCCGCCCTTGTTTTCAAAAAGTGATATTAGGTTTCTAGAAGGGCTTCAACCTGTAATTTTTCTCTTTCCGGTTACCATTGTGGAGAGCCCAAATTGTAAATGTTCGAGTCTCTTCCAGTGTTGCTTCCACGGCCATGACTGAACCAGGAAGAACTGATTTCAAGCCCTGCTCCACACAGATAGGGTTGCCATAAATCAGAACTGACTTGATGGCAACTAGTTTGGTTTGATTTTGTACACAATCAGAGATTAGATCTGATGTTGGTGAGAATGGTATGGGATTGTTAATTCCAGTATCTGATGATTCTGCTGTTGAATTACCATGTGAATTATTAGCTATGCAGAGATGTAACTTTCTTGTCTGCTCTGAAGTCCTCACATAATCTTGCCTGTTCAAGGGAATTTGGTTTCTTTTGGTTTAGAAGTCCATCCTCTTTTGGGTAATTACTCAGTCAGTTCAGATTTAAACTCAATCAAATGCAAGTTCAAACTCTCTATCAGTTCTGTTCTCTCTTCCCCCAAGATGGTATCTGCATGCAGGGCTTCAGGTCTTAGTCCTGTCCTCTGGATCCCACTGGCCCTGCCAGCTGGATCATCACTCTCGTCAGGTCCCTCTGCATCTGCTGTGGGTCCCCCTGCTCCCACCTGCCTTCAGGTGGATGCCAGCACCTGCTGCTGATGCCCCTGTCCCTGCCGTGTTGGGGCTAAAAGTCAAAATCAGGATCTTGGCTGTGTTGATTCTTTCTGTGGGCCTGTCTCCTAGTTTTCTCGTGACCACCAGAAATCCTTGGATTGCAGACAGGTTCTCACATAGCATCTTACCCCTGTGTGTGTGTGTGTATGTCTGTGTCTATTCTATTCTTTTCATAAGACCACTCAGAAGTAATTAGGTTTAGGACCCACACTACTCTGATATGACCTCATTAGCATAACAAAAGAAAGCCCTTTTTCCAAACAGGGTCATATTTATAGGTACAGGGGTTAGGACTTCTCCATAACTTCTTGAGGACACAATTCACACCATAACAGAGTATTTGGTATATGAAAAGATTCCAATAAATGTGTGAGGAATGGGATATGCCTATTGGAGAAAAACAGTCAGAGAGAATAAAAACTGTAAGTGGAGAAAGCAGAGGCAAGAGGCAGACAGAAACATCCCCAGGAGCCCCTAAATCCCTAGGTTAGCTGCTTCTTGAGATCAGGCTCATTCCTGTCTTTCTGGAGCAATGTTGGACCTCTAATAAATTTCTGCTTTGGGCTAAACTTTGGATTTTCATTCTTTTACCTTGAACCCATATCTTGATATTTAAAGTGCACTTCTTACAAACAGTATATAGTTAGATCTTGCTTTTTAAGCTAATAATGATAATTGATGATGACCATCTAATAGCTCAATTGTTATAAGAGTTTGCGTATCTACTCCTTCATTTGATGATAGAAACACTGAGGCTAATAGAGTTTGATTGGTTTGCTGAAGCAGTTGCATTTAGCTTAGTGCAGGTAAGACCGTAAGTCCAGGGCTAGAAATCCCACTTAGAACAAGTGTTTATCCCAGCTACCACCACCACCTGCTGTCGATTTGATTCTGACTCATGGGAATCCCATGTGTGTCTGTAGGGTTTTTAATGGATGATTTTTCAAAAGTAGATCACCAGGCATTCAGTCTGAGGCACCTCTGGGTAGAATCAAACCTAGAATCTTTTGGTTAGTAGCGGAAAGTATTAACTCTTTGCACCTGTTTTCACCAGGGTATCCCACTAAACTAAAACCAAACCCACTGCCATTGAGCTTATTCTGATTCACAGTAGAATTGCCCCATACGGTTTCCAAGACTATAACCTTTATGGAAGCAGACTGGCACATCTTTCTCCCACGGAGCAGCTAGTGGGTTCGAACCACTGACGTTTTGATTAATAGCTGAACGCTTAACCACTGCACAACCAGGGCTCCTTATGGCCCTTCTGGTGTTTCAGTGCAAAGTGAGAGTTGTTTTCCAAGCCAAACTCAGTCTCTTCAGTCTTGGACATTGCTGAAATCTTTATTCAGCTATTTCAGCCTTTCAGAACCAATTCTTTGATTCTTGCCCCACGGATGTGTAGTTTATGCATCAATCAAGGATTTGGGGGCTGCCCTTTCCTTGGCTTTTTCTAGTCCAGGCTTTCCCCTTCAATATCCAGCAACTCTGAACTCTGTCTTTTGACTCCTCAGGCCGAAAGTCTGGATTTTCCTACCTGAGCTCTATCAGCTACAGAATGTACACACTTGGGAGTCTTGGTGTGGGGAGGGGGAAGCTAGAGAAATAAGGGAGGCGCCCTTCTTTGGAGGCGCACATTCATAATCAGCTTGCGGACTTCAAGCAGTTGTTTTCAACATTTTATCCAGCTTTTATAATTGTTGTCTGAAGGATGGTGGTCAAATACAAGTTAATCCACTATTATTGGAACTGTTATTTAATTTAAAAGGCAGATCAAGTGTAGGTCACAATATTTCCTAAGTCACAAGGTTGTTGTGAGAATAAAAATGGGTTAATACATATAAAGCTCTTAGAACAGTACCTGGCTCTAATGTTTATTTAATAAATATTAGCAAATATTTAATGGGAACTCCTCATTTTTTCCACTGTAAACGAAAAAAAACCACTATATCTCTAGCCCCTTCTCTTTGACTGAGTTCCAGAATGTGATTCCAGTCAATTAAGGTCATAACAAATTACATAACTTTTACTCATTCCTATCCTAGTATAGTACATTTGAGATAAATAATATTGTGTCTATATATGTATATATATAATATATACATATGTATGTATACTTGTCATGCCAAAAGAGTTCTTATTAATGATGTAGATAGTTCAATGATTTTTTAGATCTTTTCCCCGTGAAAGCTTAAGGTTTACTTTTCAATTGAAAGCATATTTAATGTGCTTCTCCCTTCAAAATGCATATTAAAATTCTTCGAAGTTGACGGTTTATAAACAACATGCCATAGATAAAGGAAGCGTCATGTTTTTGCTGCCTCCTTTACTTTTTTAAATAGAATCAAGATAATGTTTTTTTAACTCTATTATTTAACTGCTGAATTGGGAATTTTTACTTTTATCTCCAGACAAAAACTTCTTTTCTTTTGGATTCAACTTAAAGTAGCAATGAATCACCACAGTAATAAAAATAAATTCTAAAACCAGTCGCGTAAGGCAGCAAAATATACTAATGTGGTAGCGTGTAAATGATCTCCATTTAGCGATCAGCATGAAATGCCGTGTGTAAAGTTTGACTGTATAAAAAGCTACGTTTATGAAAGAGGAGAAATGTCTTTTGTACTTTCCACACTGGAGGAGGCTATCATAAAGGATGGAGAGGGAGGCCATCCAATCCAGCACCCCTCCAGGGCTATCAGTAACCAGCACATGGAAGGCATGCAGTTAATCTTTGTTAAGTGAACAAATGCGTGCAAGCATGCTGAGCTGGAGGTGCTTCTAAGGAAACGCTCAGTTGTGAGTTGGGCTATTGTGATCCATAGAGTTTTCATTGGCTGATTTTTAGAAGTAGATCTCCAGACCTTTCTTCCTTCTCCTACGTAGTCTACAAAATTGAGAACTCACTTCTCGAAGAGTTGGTGTGGTCAAATGGGTACAGTCCCCACATGGACATTGGGAGGAGCCCCTTTATTATTAAGATTGGGCCGTTCAAATGGATCTCTATTGCCCCTAGTGTTGATAATAGAAAAAATGGTTGTAAAGTAACCATTCACAGGATCTTTATGAGAAAAAAATGAAAACAGATATAATAGACATTGGCAAAAAGATGTAAGCACAATGCAAACACGAGACATTGTTACTGGTTTGGATGAAACTGTGGTCTCAAGTTTAGGAATTTAGTTTCTTTTCCCATCTTCACCACTGACTTCCATTATAAGTTTGTGCCTACCAATGTTCTAATCTCCTAAAAAATATTAATTTTCCTGAATCATATGAAAAATTAATCAAAACTGTACTATTGTTGTATAAAATGCAACCATTGGGCATAGTGGGTGAAGAGTATTAGAGATTTCTTTGCAACTTCCTGTGAATCTATAATTATTTCAAAATAAAAAGTTTTTAAAAGTTAATAAAGAATCAAATCTACCACCTACACCTCTTTCCAATGTATAATCCTTAGTTTTTCATGATATTCTCTCCTTCTAACTATATGATTATTATAATATTATTATAATATCTCCTCTTGGTGATACTTTGAGATTTGTCACTCTCTTCATTAGATGCCACTTTCCAAATGCCTGTCTTTCACTTCTCTCTGACTTTCTCCACTCATTTAGAACAAGATTGCCAGACAAAATACAAGATGCCTAGTTAAATTTGAATTTCACATAAACAATGAATGATTTGTTTAGTATAAGTATGTCCTGTGCTATATTAGGTCCTGTGTTTCTATTTTCTAAAGCTGGCAAACCTAATTTAGAAGCTTCTCTGATCCTAACCAGCTGAAGGCAAGAGGGTGGAAATAGCCAGGACCCAGTCCATGAGCAGTCTGAATTTTGCCTTACAGCCAATGTTTACTCTAATTTTTTAAGTTGGAAAAGGATATTCAATTTCTGATAGTAACAGATTATGAAGCCTGAGTGTCCGTAAGCAGAGTTTAAAGTTTAAATAAAATAAAATTGAAGTTGAGTTAATCTGGCACAGACGCTGGTATTCTACAATCTAATAATTACAGCCAAGTAAGAAACCACTCACTATAAATGGAAATTATTAATATTGTGTTTATATAGTGAAATGAAGCATTTCTGCAGTTAATTGGAAGACACAGTTTTTGAAGACGGGGTAAGGGAGCAGATTAGAAGGGCCTTGGCATCTAGGCTTTCTCTCATCAGATGGAGGATGCGGTCACGGCTCTGTCTCCCATTTCCAACAAATTTGAATTTAATAAAGATTGCTTCTACTTTTTCTTCACCAAGTTGGCTCTAAGATGTCAGTTATTAATTTGTTTTAATTCTCACTATTTGGAGATGGAAGACCTCCCAGAAAAATCCCCTTGGAATAAGCTAGGTCTCTTGGAAATTGGTAAATAACGTGCTGCTTCCTCACTCTTTAAGATGGCCATAGTGATTCTTTTTCTTAGTTCTATATCCTATTGCAATGTGACTCTGCAGCTTCTTCCATCCAGAGGTTGAGCCTATTTCTCCACCCCTTGACTCCAGGCTGGAATTGTCCTTCCTTTGACCAATAAAATGCAACAGAATTGATGTGCCAGTCCTGAGTTAGAGCTCAAGAGTCTTGTGGGCTTCTACTCTGTGTCACCACTCTGCCAGCCACCATGTTTGGGCTGTTCTGTTGATGCAGCCACATGGAACACAGCTGAGCCTTCTCAGTCGAGGCTTGCCTACACAGCACCCTCTAGCTGAACCAGCAGCTGGCCTCAGATGTACGAGCGAGTCTCGCTGAGATCAGTCAAGCTTGGTCCTGCCTATCAGAACTTCCTAGTCACCGCACAGACTGATGAGCTAAATCAATGATTATTGCTTTGCACCACTACTTTTGGGTGTCATTTGTTATGCAGAAATATCTAGCAGATACAAAAATTGGTACCTAGAAGTGAAACCAAAAGCTAAATCCATTGCTGTCGAATCAATTCCGACTCATAGCGACCCGATAGGACAGAGCAGAACTGCCCCATAGGGTTTCCAAAGAGCGGCTGGTGGATTCGAACTGCCAATCTTTTGGTTAGCGGCAGAGTTCTTAACCACTTCGACACCAGGGTTCCACCTAGAAAGTGAAGTACTGCCAGAATAAAAGTCTAAAGCATGTGACATTGGCTTGGGGACTAAGTAATGGGCCAGTGATTATCTATCTTGTCATAATTCCCAGTGCTTGAAAATAGAATAAGCAGGGACCTGGAGAAACTGGGAAAATAAGTAGTTGTCTCTCCATTCTTACTTCTTCTCCATACAATCTATTTTCTAGAACTTTTTATTAACTCATATAACCCACTCTTCAAAGAAATCAGCAACTGGGAGGATGAATAAGAAAGAAATGGCCTTCTGCCATGACAGAGTTAGAAAACCACTATATTTTCAATATAGTATAACAATGCAGTTTAGATTATTTTCTTAACATGTCGTATAAAGGATGCATTGTGCTAGTTTGGAGTCCCTGGGTGGTGCAAACGATTAGCACGCTTGGCTGATAACCAAAAGGTTGGCGGTTCGAGCCTACCCAGAAGCACCTAGGGAGAAAGGCCTGGCAATCTACTTCCAAAAAATCAGCCATTGAAAACCCTATGGAGCACAGTTCTACTCTGACACGCATGGGGTCAACCATGAGTTGGAGTTGACTCAGTGGCAACTGTTTTGTTTTTGTTGTTATTGTTTTTCTGGTGGCTAGATCACATCTGGATGGAATGCTATAGTGTAAGGAGGCGGAGATTGAACGGTCAGAGAGCAGCAGTACTGTACTGACTTTGAAGTAAGGAGAACATTGAGGTTACTAGGAAATGAAGAGATCCAGAATGGAGCATGCACATGCGCACACACACACTCACCCTAGTAGGATGGAGCATGCACATGCGCACACACACACTCACCCTAGTAGGATGGAGCATGCACATGCGCACACACACACTCCCCCTAGTAGGTAGGAGCATGCACATGCGCACACACACACTCCCCCTAGTAGGAACAAGCCAAGAACTCAGACATTTTCAGATCTTGTTTCCTGTCTCCATCCTGTCTCAGCTTACTCTGTCTAGAGTGGTGAGAGGCACATCTGAAGAGTAATGGACTGTCATCAGAGCTGGCTTGTGGTGTTGCTATTTAACCAGAAGCAAGACCGGGAGATAAACAGAAATGACGTACATAGGAATTGTTTGTGCTGCTCTGCACTTGCATAGCTTGGCAGAACTTGTGCTTATAGGGGCTTACTTTAAGATGAGGTCATCAGAAATACATTTTCTCAGATAGCAAGGATTGCCTTGCTTTTCTAAAAATGACATCCTGGGACTCATTCTCTAAGCTTATTACTTATTCACTCTTTCTTGAGGTTTACATAAAAACATTTAGATTTATCTCTTTGTAACCTAGAAAAAATATGACTCAACAATTTTGTAAAATGTGACCCAGATTGTGTATATCTGGAATCTATCCCTATTTGAGATCCAAAAAACGATCACAAAAGGGGAGTGCTGAGTGACTGGCAATTTATCATGCCCATGTGCACCAAGGAAGCCCTGGTGGTGTAGTGGTTAAGTGCTATGACTGCTAACCAAAAGGTCGACAGTCCAAAGCCACCAGGTCCTCCTTGGAAACTCTGTGGGGCAGTTCTACTCTGTCCTATAGGGATCGACTCGATGGCAAAGAGTTTGTATTTTTCTGGTGTGTACCAAGGCCCTTGATGATAGGTAAAGAATTAGAATCTTTCACTAAAACAGCATCAGCTAAGGGAGAAAATGTCTGATTCTAATGGGATACTCTGTGTTTCTGGGCCTCTGGGCACTGTTTTGCAGTCGACTCTGACCTCAGTTCATCGCTGACTCGCCTGAATGAAATAGGCCATTTCCAAGAGAGATTTGGGCTCAAGCCAGGAGAAGGGCTTTAAGAATGAACTTGTGTCTGCGTACCAGGCTAGGCTTGGCCACAGTGAGGCTCTGCTGCTCGGTTTTTCATTGGCTGCACTTTCAATTGCTTCATTTGGTATCTAGTTCAAGTGCAGAGGAGATAGACATAAAATATAACTCACATTCTAATTGTTTTAGGAATGAGAAGAAATAGCAGCAGATATTTGATTATAGCTCTGTGTTTGTAGGAAGAGGAAATTCACCCAGAGCAGAGAAACTGTGATGCCTTTGACTCTGTAAAATAATAAATGATAACAGCATAGAGAAACATTTAAGTGAAGTTCACTTATGCTAGTGCTTGCTAGAGAATCAATGTTAGAGTAAAAGCTACAAAATGGATTTAAATTCATGAGAAGCCGTGTGAAAAAATTTAGCATGGTGTTATTATTTTAATTATATTTCCTTTGATGAATTCTATAGCCAAATCCACAAACCAGTCAAAATACAAATTTGGAGAATGCACTGTGTTGGCACTTCCACTCCCATTCCAATGGAGTCTGTTTTCTGGAATTTTTGCACGTGGAATGTTTATCGCAGATTTACTACTATTAATTGGCTCCTAATAATGGAAATAAATTCAAGTTAAATTTATGTTAATCTTCTTAGAAAACACAACCTTATTTTTTAATAGCTTTATTGAAGTATAATTTACATACCATACAAGTCACCCATTCAAAGCATACCATTCAATGATTTTTAGTATATTCACAGAGTTGTGTAATTGTCAGCAGAATCTAATTTTGGAACATTTTCATCACTTCCAAGAGAAACTCCTTACCCGTTAGCAGTCACTCTCTATTCCTCTCCCTACCCCATCCCATCCTCCAGTCCAAGGCAACCACTAATTTACCTTCTGTCTCCATAGATTTGTCTATTCTGGACATTTCATATAAATGGAATCATACAATATGTGGTCTTTTGTGACTGGCTTTTTTCATTTAGCAAAATGTTTTCATGGTTCATTCATGTGGTAGCATGTATCACTACTTCATTCTTTTTTATGACTGAGTAGTATTCCCTTTCATAGTTATATTTATGAATTTATCAGTTGAATGGATTATCACATTTTGTTTATCCATTTATTAGTGCATGGACATTTTGGTTGTACCCACTTTTTGGCTTCTATGAATAATGCTGCTATGAACATTTGTGCCTAAGTTTTCGTGTGAACATATGCTTTTAATTCTCTTGGGTATATACCTAGGAGTGGAATTGCTGGGTAATTTAGTTACTCTATGTTTAATACTTTGAGGAACTGCCAAACTGTTTCCCCCAATGGTTGCACCATTTTACAGTCCCACCAACAGTGAATGAGGGTTCTAATTTCTCTGCATCCTTGTCAACTTTTGTTATTGTCCATCTTTTTGATTATAGCCATCCAAATGACAGTGCAATGTATCTAAATGTGCTTTTGATTTGCATTTCCCTAATGACTAATGAGGTTGATCATTTGTATATCTTCTTTGGAGAAATGTCTATTGAGATTCTTTAGCCATTTCTTGATTGAGTTACCTATCTTTTTATTATTGAGTTGTATAAATTTTTTACGTATTCTGGCTACAAGTACTTTATCAGATACATAGTTTGCAAATATTTTTTCCCATTCTATGGATTGTCCTGTAACTTTCTTGATGATCTCATTTGTAGCACAAGTTTTTTAGTTTTCATAAAGTCCAATTTATCTATTTTTTTCTTTTGGTTACTTGTGTTTGGGTGCTTGTGCTTTTGCCTAACCCAAGTTTATGAAGATTTACTACTGTTTTCTCTTAAGAGCTTATAGTTTTAACTCTTACATTTAGAACTATGATGCATTTTGAAATAATTTTTGTGTGTGGTGTGAGAGGTCCAACTTCATTCTTTTGCGTGTGGATATCCAGTTATTTCAGGATCATTTGTTGTAAAGACTATTCTTTCCCACATTGACTTGTGTTGGTACTTTCGCCAAAAATCAATCGACTATAAATATAAGGGTTTATTTTTGGACTATCAACTCTATTCTATTGATCTGTATGTCTATCCTTATGTCAGCGTCACACATTCTTGGTTACTGTAGCTTTGTAGTAAGTTTTGAGTCTAGAAGTATGAGTCCTCCGGCTTTTTTCTTTTTTAAAAAGATAGTTTAGACTATTCTGGGTCCCTTGAATTTCCATGTGAATTTTAGGGTGCTAAAATTTTGGTGCTATAATAAACGGAATTTGTTATGGATTGAATTGTGCCCTCGCCTCCCCCTGCCCCAAGGTTGTGTTAAAGTCCTAACTCCTACTACCTGTGAACTTGATCTTTTTTGGAAATAGAATCTTTGAAGATATTACCAGTTAAATTAACATGAAGTCACACCAGAGTAGGCTGCGTCCTAATCTGAGTGGTGTCCTATAAAAGAGGAAAAGAGACACAGAGAGATTGTCAGAGGGATAGTCATGGGATGAAGGAGTTATGCTGCAGCTGCAAGCCAAGGAACGCCTGGGGCTACCAGAAGCTGAGACAGACGAGAAAGGATCTTCCCCTGGAGCCTTTGGAGAGAAAGTGTAGCTGCTGACACCTTGAATTTGGACCACTAGAATTCAGAACTGTGAGAAAATAAATTTCTGTTCTTAAAAGCCTCCTAGTTTGTGGTACTTTGTTAAAGCAACCCTAGGGAATGTGCAGAGAATTGTTTTCTTAATTTCATTTTCTGCTTGTTCATTAGTAGTGTATGGAAATAGAATTTATTTTTATGTGTTCGTCCTGTATTCTGTGACCTTACTGAACTTGTTCGTTCTAATGATTTTGTAGTTGATTCCTTAGGATTTTCTATATACAACATCATATCATCTACAGATAGAGATCGTTTTAATTCTTCCTTTCCAGTCTGGACGCCTTCTATTTCTTTTTCTTACTTACTTGCTCTGGCTATAACCTCCAGTACAATATAGAATAGAGATGAAGAGAGCGCACATCCTTGTCTTATTCGCGTTCTTGAGGAGGAAACACACAGTCTTTCTCTATTAAGTATGGTGTTAGCTGTGGGCGTTTCATGTTGTTGTTGGGTGTCGTTGAGCTGATTCTGACTCATAGTGACTCTACGTACAACAGATCAAAACACTGTCCGATCCTGCACCATCCTCACAATCATTGCTTTGCTTGAGCCCATTGTTGCAGCCACTGTGTCAATCCATCTCGTTGAGGGTCTTCCTCTTTTTCGCTGACCCTCCATTTTACCAAGCATGATGTCCTACTTCAAGGACTGATCCCTCCTGATAACATGTCCAAAGTATGTGAGACAAAGTCTTGCCATCCTCACTTCTAACGCACATTCTGGCTGTACTTCTTCTAAGAC
>NW_004443957.1:4992848-4995371 GCF_000243295.1 Trichechus manatus latirostris | reverse complement strand
CCTCCACATGAAAATGTTTCAGCCAACTGAGTATCCCACTTGGTTTCCAAATGCCCTACTATTGAGTGTGATACCCTCACCAAATTCATGCCTATCTCCCCTACCAGACTATCAGGCCATGAAATATATAACCCCTAGTCTACAATAGCTAGCAGAGCACACAGTTCATAACACATGTATAGTAAATATCTGTCAAATAAAAGAACAAACCAATGAATGAGAGACACTTATATCTCCCCACTCATTGTCATTTTAATGTGTGTGTGTGTGTGTGTGTGTGTGTGTGTGTGTATTGTTTTAATCAAAGGAAAACAATTTCAGCCTATTCACTTATGTAGCAATTTATATTTTAGGTTAGATGTAGATTGGATAGTTTTATTAACCAAATCATTTTCACATTCTTACATGTGTTAAAGGGGGACTACCATTCAGCTGGAAAAACACAATTTTTTTGTTTGATGACAATACAGAAGGGAACACTTCATATGTCAAAATAGTAAAATTACAAGGATTCCTTTTTAATATGTTGCAGACAGACATCAAATCAATGACCAAAAGTTCCCCCTTAAGAAGCTAGAAAAAGAAGAGCATAGTAAAACCCAAAGTATGTACAAGCAAGGTAGTAATTAATAAAGATAAGAGCAGAAATTAACATAATGCAAAGTAATCAATAAAAAATAACAGGGTCAAAAATTGGTTCTTTGGAAAGATCAATAAAATTCGTAAGCCCCAAGAAAGATTAATTTTTCTTAAGAGAAAAAAAAACAAACCCTGCCGTCGAGTCAATTCCGACTCTTAGTGACCCTGTAGGACAGAGTAGAACTGCCGCATAGAGTTTCTAAGGAGCAGCTGGTGGATTCAAACTACCACCTTTCAATTAGCAGCTGTAGCACTTAAATACTACGCCACCAGGGTTTCCAAAGGACTTGTTTCCACCTGGATTTAAATCACCAATATCAGTAATGAAAGAATACAGTATTTTTAAGCAAATAACTCGCACCTTCTGCGTTTGTTTGCCGGCCACGCCCTCCCTCACCACTAGGCATCCTCACAGGTGCTGCCATGCCAATACTCTTCCACATGTTGCTGTAAAAGAAATTAGCATAGCGCGCTTATCACTATAGATCCTAAAACATTAAAAAAATGTTAAAGAATCTTATGGACAATTTTAAGTCTACAACTTGACAAATTAGATGAAACGGACAAATTTCTTGAAAAGTAAATTTTACCAAGATGAGCAAGAAAATCTGAATAGGACTATATCTACTAGAGAAATTGAATTCATTATCAAAAACCATCCCACAAAGGAAATTCTTGGCCAAGATGCTTTTACTAGTGCATTGTATCAAACATTCAGGGAGGTAATAACATGGCTTTTATGTTAGCAAATAGAAGCAGGAACATTTTCCAACCCATTTTATGAGTCTAACATAACCCAAACACTAAAATTTGGCAGAGACATTACAAAATGGAGAAAGAGAAAAAAAGAAGAGTACACACCAATATCACTCATGAACAGATATGCAAAATTCTCTAAGGAAAAAAAAATTGGCAAATCAAATCTGAACATTTCTATTTTATTTCTATTCCCTCAGAGATGCATGCTCTGATGTAGCAATTAATGCATTCAGTATGTGAGTTCATTGGCTCTACCCCCCTTCCACGGTGCATGGACGGCTTATAATGATGTTATGAAGAAAATTTATTAATCCAAACCAGTGACTCTAATGGTGGAAAATTCAGGGATCTTCGGAACCAGTTGGGGAGATCACTTGGGGCAAGTAGAGCCCAAATGAAGCTCTCAGTCTATTTAGGGGTTCTCACCGGGGGTGTTTTGGAAATCTGTGTATTTCTTGGTTGTCACGATTATTGGGGAGGTGTGTGTATACTGGTATTTAAAGATGGGCCAGGAATGCTAAATATCTTTCAATCCATGGACAGTCAGGCACAATAATTATTCCGAGGTCTACGTGATTTTCGAGTATCCCACAGGATCTTTATGTCAGTGAAAACCCTATTTATATTTATCTAAGCCCATTTATCTAATACCCAAAGTATTTTTCACAGGGCTTAAATTTTACGAAAATACTAGTGCAAAATTGTACTTTATTTTGTTTAGAACACTACCAGAAGTAGTTCGTCGTGTCAGATAATTCCGTTGCCTTTGTCATTGCCCTCATGGCATGTGAGTCACTAACATAATGCATCTCCTTCCATCTGTGTGGGAAGATGTTGCATTTCTGGAGACTCCACTTGTAGGTACAAACATCAGACTATCTTCCCTTTAGCATAGCCAGGTCTGCACATTTATATCTGGAAATGCATATTATTTTATTACTGATTAATTTCCTTTTAGTTTAATTTATATTGCAGTGAGAAAGATTTATCCTCTTAAAATTCTATGCGGAGGTGGTTATATTATTTATAAACTTAATTTCAAAGTAATGCTGAAGTTATTACAATTTATTGGTCACATGCGAGGGCATTGTTCTCATAGGATTGAGAAACTCTGGCCTATGCTGC
>NW_004443957.1:4987900-4991914 GCF_000243295.1 Trichechus manatus latirostris | reverse complement strand
AGCAACTAACAACACCAATAATAGTTCTACATGGTGTGAATGAAATTGAAAAGGTACAGAAAGGTGTACTCACATGCTTGTCCTCCAGCTACTTGATTCCCAGACCTGGAGGCCACCATGTTAACAGTGCTGCGTATCCTTCCAGAGGCTGTCTTTGCACATATATGTAATTGTGTTCACATCAGTCATAGGAAACTAGACACACTGATCTGCACCTTGCTTCTCCACGCACCAATGTATTTCGAAGATGATTCTGTATCAGAATATATGGAGCTACTTTGCTCTTTTTACCAGTTGCATAGAATTCCACTGTGCAATTTATTTAAGCCGTCCTCTTTTGACGGCTATTTAGGTTGTTTCAAGTATTTTTCAATCGTAAACAACGCTGCAATTAATATCCACATTTTCTATGTGTATATGAATATACTTATAGATCTAATCATATATATCTATGTATATATGCATATGTTTAGTCATTTATCCATATGTGAATTCTCTAAAGAACATATTCTGATGAGAAAATTGCTAGGTTAAAGAACATGTGTCTTTGTAATTTTGACAGCTTTTGCCAAATATTCTTTCAGGGAAATTATAACAATTTACATTCCCGCTGGCAATGTATGAGAGCTCCTGTTTCCCCTCCCTCACCAGCGCCGTTATCACACGTTTTTATCTTTGCCAACTGAAGGTTAAAGATGCTATCTTAATAGGTTTAATTTGTATTTACAAAATACTTTTTATAACAACCTAGCTCTCTTAATTCGCATTACTACCCTGTTAACCAAACCCAAAACCAAGCCCATTGCCATCGAGTCAATTCCGACTCATAGGTAGAGATAATGAGTAAACAAGGTGAGAGAGGTTAAACGATTTGCAGAAGTCACACAGCTAGAATCCCAGGTGCACAGCCTCTTTCCACAAGACCATAGTTGCCGCCAGTGGATAAGAGTAGCCATGGGTGAGGGAGCAGATTTTAGTTCTTGCTGGAAGGGAATCCCAGATGCCTCAGTGGAAATATATGGCCGTAAAAGAGAGAAATTACTTACTGTAAACAGTCTTCTGAGATCTGGGGACCACAATCGCTCTGCTGCTTATGGCCCAGGAGGGTGGAGACAGGACATTCTCTTCACAGGGGTCAGAAGGCAGAGCTGGCAGGGCTCAGACAGCAAAGGCTACCTCTGAGCAGGGGCAGATTATTCAATAGGCAAGGTAAGCACGGTGCTTACCTTGCTTACCAGATCATCTGTAGCAAAATTGTTCACTATAGTTTAGAAAATAAACACATGTAAGCCCACGCTTACCTTGCTTACTGGGTCATCTGCCCCTGTCAGGAATTATAAATTTGAAAAGACGCTTTGATTCTGTAGGAAGGTGCTGTGGGGTTGGGAGAGAAACAGATGCCAGCCATACCTAGAAGCAGAATCTTTGATATGGTGAAAAAAATGTGAAATTGTTTACTACAGACGATCTGGTAAGCAAGGTAAGCACCGTGCTTACCTAGCCTATTGGATAATCCGCCCCTGCCTCCTAGAGAGCAAAGATGCTTCAGCAAAAGACCTGCTCCAAGGAGACATAGAGACTGAAAAGGACTGCACGCATCCCAGAAGTCAGGATGTAGGAGAAGCTGGACTCGATGGTGTTCACAAATGAGGGACCTCTAAGGAAAAAGAACCCACCTCTGTAGCTCCTTGTCAAGGCTTTAGTTGTCACTCTGCACCTGTTGGGCCTTTAGAAACTGCTGCAGTCAATTTTTTCCCTCAAGATTACAGGCCAGAAATAAGATTGCTCATTCAGAGTCACTATCGCTGAGGGACTGAGAGCATGGGTTTGCTGGTCTTAGTTTCATTTCCCCACAAGCAAACCCCTGAGACAGAGTTCAGGTGTTAGTAGTTTGCTTGGTAGGTGCAGGGAATACTAGTAGGGCAAGTGATATAGGGATGGGGGATGGCCCATAATGGTGCATTATTAAGCCAGCTACCACAGTGGACTTCTGGCACTTAATCCCATGAGAGGAAGTCTGGGAAGCAGTATAAAACATACATCTCGGAATTACCCCACCTGAGGGGTGAGGAAGTTGGAATATTTATATACCATCCCCCAAGAGTCACTGGTTAAAGGCTGTTCCTCTAAACCAGTAGCTGTCAAGTCAACTCTGACTCATGGAGATTCTATGTATGTCAGAGCAGAACTTTGCTCCATAGGGTTTGCAATCAGTGGTGTCACTAGGGGGGTGTAGGGGATGCAGACTGTACTCCCTGACACTGTCAGAGGGGGTGACACCAAAATAACCCCAGGGTCCATGGCAGTGGTGGCAGGTGGGCCAGCACCATCGGGGAAGGGGCCGCCTAAGCAGTGACATCACTAGGGTTGGTGTCACCCGTGCGGTAACTCGTCACCACCACCCTCTTCATCCACCAGCCAGGGTGCGGGCAGCCGGGGCACGGTGCCTGACCACTGAGTAGAGAGGAGGGTCTCCACCTTGGCCAATGGAGAGAGAAGGAGCTGTGGGGAACCTTAAGGTGCAGGGCCGCAGGGGACAGCGCTTTGCCCTGCGAGGAGGCAGGACAGGGCCGGGCCGCTGCTGCCACCAGGGGAGGTTCGCCAGCAAGCCCCGCCCACCTTGGTCCTGGGTGGGGGCGGGGAGGTTGACACCATGAATTATTGCACTGAGTGACACCAACCCCAGTGACACCACTGTTTATAACGGCTGACTTTCTGGAAGTAGATCACCAGGCCTTTCTTGTGAGGCATCTCTGAGTGGACTGGAACCACCAAAGTTTTGGTTAGCAGCCAAGTGCTAACCATTTACACCACCCAGCGCAACTCCCAGGGGAGCTTAATTCCCCAGTATTTTGGGCCTCCGATGACAACAGGGTTTATGCACAGGCAGGCGACCTACTGCAGTGCCAGAAAAAGCCACAGAGATACAAATCCCGGCAGCTGCAAGTGGGCTGGAGTGTGTGGAAAAGGCTATGGTCTGTGTAGTATGGCTGGGCAGCCACAGGGTCTGCTGTGACGGCGGAGCTTCTCAGGCTGTAGCCAGCAGAATGCACCCCCCACTCAGGCAGGAGACTTCATTGCACTGTGCACACTCCTGTCCTCACCAGCAGTTGAGATGCACAGTCCCCCAGCCCCTCACCTCCAGAACTGATGGTTCCTGCCAGTGCCACTGCTGACATTAGCACCAGGAAGACATGAATCATTCCACAATTTGGTCAAAGTTAACCTTGCTTACATAGATATCACATTTGAATACAACTGTAGAAGTTTTCCAGGAAGATCACCTGTGGACCGCTAGGAGGTCCTTTAGAGTCCCAACTCTAGGTCCTCCTTCCATTTCAGCACAGCTGCCTTCCTTTCTTGCAGTCCTGTGAATCCTTATCCTGTTTCCCAATTATCAAGCCATCCCAAGTCCCCAGGAAAACTGATGCCGGATTGACTGAATGGCAAGGCGACCATTTTTTAAGTTTTTTGTTTGTTCAATGTCACAATAAGATTCTCTATTTCCAGAGTTTCATTAGGGGAAATTAAGAGCAATTATGCAGAAGTTTAGCCAGGAAATACACAATAGTTTGTAATCGGATGTACTCCTAGCAATCAAAGACTCTGAACTTAATCAGTGTTCTGCTGTTATGAATTTTTATAATGTGCATTAGGCATTTTTAAAAAAATGTTTATGCTCTAATTTTGTGCTACTTGATTGAGTCAGGTTTCTCTTTAGTGCTTATATCACTGATATTAACTAGAGCACAGGAACTACTGATCCTCTAAGACTTTATTTATGGGAATAATATATTAATACAATAATGTTGTTGTGCAGGAAAAACTTCTAGTTGTCAAAATGCCCTTAGCATGCAGTATTCACCTTGATTTCTCCATTCGTAACTCAAGAAGAATAATGCTGACTTATCTCTCAGGAGGAGTGATTAGGTCACTGTTTAATTTCCAAAATGTACTTTCTGGTCAAAGCAAAGAAAGCCTAATTTAGAGGAAAGAACTAATCATTATATAATC
>NW_004443957.1:4984804-4986201 GCF_000243295.1 Trichechus manatus latirostris | reverse complement strand
TAATTCTCCAAATTATGTGGTAATTGGCTGTAGGCTGGTATTTTTCACCTCTTTGACCAAAGCAAAAGCAAAGAATCATGCAGAAGCAGTTGATGTGAAGTGAGGGGATAAGTTCAGTAGTAATCTGATCCTAATACTATTTTAAGACATAACATTTCTCCCTTTTTTAAAATCTGACCTAAAAGCTTTTTCTATTTCAGTACGTTCCCAACAAATGGAAGTTATTGTAAAATTTCGTGTTGTTCTTCTTAGTTGTCGTTGTGTTGGATCCAACGCATGGCAACCTGTTTGCTGCAATGCAAGGCTGGATGGCTTATAAACTATCAGTGCCTGAAGAGGCACGTTTGTGTGTGTTCATGCTTGGGTAACACAAACTATTGTCAGAAAGAGTGGAACCATAAATAATTTCGTTTGGGTCTAACAAGACCAGTGTTGTTCTTAACAAGATGCCAACCACTTGCAAGAAGCCATTTTAGCCAAATACTTCTGCAGTCTGTTAGAAGTCCAGACTTTTGCAAGCAATTCCATGAATTTTCAACACCTTTCATTCTTCTCTCTTTCCCTTTGGTAATACAAGAATTTCAAGAGGTATCATAAAAATATGTTTCTAAGGATCTGGAATAGATAATGGTAACATTTCTAGAACTGAAATTTATCTTTCTTTTGAAAGAACCCCCCTTTGTAGGACATGTAATGAATTGTGGTATCCTCGAGAATTTACTTGGCAGTATCAGTGAAATATTAGAGCAGAATGAATCAAAAGAAAAAGTATAGTTGTGGTAATAGTTCCTTGAAGTATACTTCTCAGAATGTACTGAGCATTTAGAAAAAAAAAAAAGGTTTGGTTCTTTTTCATTTTTGAAGGAACGTAACTACCTCTCATTGTTTAATAAAAGTCTCAACAAAATTGTTAGACAAGAAGAATAAAAAAATTCAATTAGTTTCAGTTCAGTGAATACTGCAGAGTACACGCTTAATGTGCGAAGGTCTAAGGGGAATCATAGCAGAGCAGGTCTTGACCTTTGTACAAGCACTGAGTATCCTGAGGCTCATCACTATTTTCTTTGAGACCCGTAACTAATAACAACAAAATTATAAAGCACTTACAGGATGTCAAGCATTATTATAAGTACTGGATCTATATTAACTCATTTAATTCTTTCAAGAACTCCAGGGAGCTAAGTAATAGAACTGCCCCGTGGGGTTTCCAAGGCTGTAATCTTTACTGCAGCGGACTGCAGCATCTTTCTCTTGAGGAGCAGCTGGTATATTCAAACCGCCAACCCTTTGGTTAACAGCCGAGCACTTTAACCACTGCACCATCAGGGCTGCTTAAGTGGGGCACAGAAAGTTAATAAATTGCCCAAGGTAGCATCATTATTAAGTAGAAGAGCAGG
>NW_004443957.1:4981679-4983118 GCF_000243295.1 Trichechus manatus latirostris | reverse complement strand
GGGGGGGGAGGGGGCTGTAGGGAGTTCAGTATCAGAGTTTGAGGCAGTGTTGGACCATCATATGTGATCTCTAGGTGGCAATGAAATTTTGTACCTCAAGAGAGAAAATGCCAGGCTGGAGACAGAAGGAGAGACGATGGAAGTGACAGAAAGGATAACTTACTGCACAGTAATGAGGAAAAGGCAAAAGAGGATGAGGAGAGGAGGCCAATTCAGGCAGAAGCCAGAGAGTCTATTATAGGGAGAGATGCTGGCAGAAAGGAGGAAACAGAAGGAACCCGCAGCAGCTGACCTTAGAGATCTAGGAAAAAGAAAGCAGATATTGTCGGCTCAGAGATGAAGTTGATACTGGAGACCTGAAGGGTGAGGGGCTCATTTAGAGCAACCACTGTAGCAACTGAAATATGAAAAAGACATAAACCAAAGAGAAAACCTAATGCAGTGAGAGGCAAAAAGGTGAACAGCGTGAGGAAGGAAGGTAAGGTAGGCTGAGAAAACGGCTTCACAAGTATGGATCTCAGCAGGTACCACACCTCTTCTGCCCTTTGGTCATGACTAGTCTTAGGATCTCCAGCACTGCCATCATTTGACGAGATTTCACACATGGCCGCACACAGGTGTTTCTTTTCCTCTTCATGCCCTGTGGTTTGAGTCAATATGGAAACTGGTTTGATTATACCCTCAATTGTAGGCAAAACAATCACAACCTCTGTTCCTCTTCCTTCAAACAATTGCCTCTGGCCACAGTTTAAACCCCCTGATGACACCACCCTTACTTTCAGCCCTCCTATGAGTTGGAATCAACTGGATGGCAATGGGTTTGGTTTTTGTTTTTTAGTAACTGCCCTAGAGTCCTCTAGTAGGAGACACTTCACAGATACCTTCTTTTTTTTAAAATAAGATTTTATTGTGTTTTCAGCGAACGTTTACACAGCAGTTTATGTTCCCACTGAGCCATTTCTACACCAGTTCCTTAGGGACATTGGGTATCGTCTTCACAGCGTGTGAACATTCTTATTATTTCAGTTCTGGTTGTTCCGTTTCCACCAATCCAGCCTTCCTGCCACCCTACATTCTCATCCTTGCTTTAAAGAGATTGTTGACTGTTTGGTCTCCTATAGGTGATTTTTTAAAGGCACACAGCACTTATGGGTGATATTCAAGATTTGAAGAGTATCTCAGGGCAGTAGTCTCAGGGAGTCCTCTAGTCTCAACCAGTTCGTCAGGTCTGTTTTTTGTTTTTTTTAGGAATTTGAGGTTCTGTTCCACATTTTTCTCTCATTATATCAGGGTCTGTCTACTGTGGCCCTGATTAGATTGGTCAGTAATGGTAGCTGGGCACCATCTAGTTCTTCTGGTCTCAGGGTAGGTGAGGCCATGTGGTTCATGTAAGCTATTTGTCCTGTAGACTAATTGCATTTTTGAATCTTTGGTTTTCT
>NW_004443957.1:4973259-4974639 GCF_000243295.1 Trichechus manatus latirostris | reverse complement strand
TTCTGTTGTACTTAGGGTCTTTATAAGTAGGAAGTGACTTGATGGCACCTAACAACAACAACAACAATAGCAATATTTAAATATTCCCTGAGTATATCTGACTTCTCAAATTAATTGTTAGATTATCTGTATCTCTTTTCTTGCCTGAACTATGCCTAGCACATTGATACTTACTAAATACTGGCACATCAAAGGTCCTCAATGAATATCTCTTGAGTCAATAAATGCGTGAGTTAATGCATAATTTTGCTTTCAATATTTCCCAGGCTTCATAGGAAAGCTGATCAATGTTTGGATAAACAAGCAAGCAAAATCCATGTTAAACCTAGAAATTGATGTTCAATTTTTCTGACTAGCCCATGATTTGTCATGAAGTTTCATACAACAATATGATAGAGTATGAGAGAATCCAGCCTGGTGTGCAGGCTTCATGTATCAGACATATGGGGGAGTGCCATCTGCAGGAAACACATTTATTGCCCTCAGTGTTTTCAATCATTTCATCATGTAGATGGAAATTGTTTTAATAATTCATGTTCTACCTGAGTATACAACACTCCTGACAGCCTAAATAAATGGATACAGTCCTACTTACTTTAAACGTGTTTTAAAGGCTATTTCTGCTTTTTTCCAGGCTGTATTCACAAACCTGTCTTTGGGTGGTGCAAATGGTTATTGTACTCAGCTGCTAACCTAAAGGCTGGCATTTTTAATCCACCCAGAGGTGCCCTGGAAGAAATTCCCGGCGATCTACAGCCATTGACCCTATGTAGCACAGTTCTACTCTGACACACATGCAGTCACCATGGCAACTGGTTTTTCTATTGGCAAACTCACAGATGCTAATATACAACCACATTATTTAAAAGAAAAAAGTAATTATCCAGACAAAACCATATCACCTCTCACTGAACATTGTTTCCTTCCCAAAAATTATATCGCAGTGATTGATCAAGACTGAAACATCCAATCTCCTTTTAAAATGTGCTAGCCTATTCTTTATTTACCACTGAAATTGCTTTTAGGAGTGGTAAAATATTCCATTGGCTTTTAAAATTGCAGTATTGTAAAGACATTGTAATCTCTTTTATTTATTGTTCAGAAAAGTGAGAGGAAAGGGAGCACAATATAGTTTTACAAACACAAAACTGCTCATTATTGCAATTAAGAATCTCAGCCTTTTTTGGCCCAGCCCACATATGTATATGTTCCTTCTCAGCCTGTCAGGAATAGCTTTTATTTCCTGTATAATTTTCTTAAAGGGGTAGAATTAAAAGTGATTTCCTTTTGAAAGACTTGTGACATTGATTTCTAGTCAATATTCCAGAATCTAAAAGCACACAAAAAATTTATCCCTTTAGATATGTAGGAACTCATCAA
>NW_004443957.1:4969964-4972800 GCF_000243295.1 Trichechus manatus latirostris | reverse complement strand
AAGTGACACTACCGACCTTCACTGCTGATGTGTAGAGACAGTATTATTTGCCCAATCTTACCAATGAAAGAAGGAAAGACCTCTTCTTCACCCTTGAGATTTCTTTTCTTTGTGAAAATAAACATTCAGTGCCAAAAGTCTGTGTTTGCCTGCTGTCTGTGGATGTCAGAGTATATTTTCAGTGTCTGAGACTGAACTTTCCTGAGTTGTTTCGAAGCCACACATCTCAGGTATTCCTTATCGCTCCCAGCAGGAGTTATTTGCACAAGCTCAGGAGCATGCTGAAGACAGGTTTTGATGCAGCAGATTCCCTGAAGTCAGACAGGGCTGGGCAATTTTCTTTCTAGGTGATCTTGAGACACTTATTCAATTCCACAGTGTTTGCCTCTGTAAATTGGTAAGAAAGTTATCTCATAGGATTGTTGTGAGCGTAAAGGACCTGGCATGGACCTGACCCGAGGCCTGCACACTATGAGCCTTGCCCCTGAGCATCCTACGTCTAACGGGCAGTTGTACTTCTGCAGGGCCTTCTAGCTGAGGCCACTGGTCTCCAACACCATGTGCTCCACTGAGGCCACGCGGTCAGAGCCCTGCTGCTGCTGTGGGGGAGCAAATAAGCAACACTCCAGCTGCCATCTTTGCCCCTATGGCAGCCAAGTGTCATGAAATCAACACTCTTCTCAGCTGAGCCATCTCCTTTCACAGTTCTTCCCAAAACCTCACACTAGACAGACACTATTAAAAGGTCCACGTTGATCCTGGAGATGACACCTATCGGTTCTGACCAACACTTTAATACCTGAGTGTAAAATCTATCATCCTTTCTTGAAACAAGAACAAAATTATTCATTTCTGTTTTGAAAATAATAAAGTCTCACTGTCAAATATATGGAAATCACAGAAGAGCATAAAGAAGTCAAGTTAGTTAGCCAGCATCTCACAGTTCAGAGGAACCATTCTGAAAGATCTGTTGTTGCTGTTGGTAGCTGCCATCGAGTCAGCCCCCGACTTACGGAGACCCCATGCACAACGGAAGGAAACACTCCCTGGTTTCGTGCCATTGCCACAGTGGGTTGTGGATTAGACTTTTGGGGTCCATAGGGTTTTCATTGGCTGGTTTTTGGAAGTAGATTACCAGACCTTTCTTCCCAGTTCATCTTAGTCTGGAAGCTCCGCTGAAACCTGTTAAGCATCATAGCAACACAGGAGCCTCCACCGACAGATGGGTGGTGACTGTAGCTGAGATGCATTGGCTGGGAATCAAATGTAGGTCTGTGGAATGGAAGGCAAGAATGCTACCACCGAATCACCACTGCCCTCTTTGAAAGATTTAGGGGACTCTTTTTCCCGAGGTTATTATTTTTTAAAGAACTATGCGTTCTTTTAAAGAAAATAAGGTGATTGATCAGATGTCTGTTCAGCCCTCGAATATACCAGAAACTCAAGGGGATCAAAAGAGCAAGGCCTTGTCCTTGCTGCAAAGATGTTCCAAGTAACTGGGGAGAGACACGTGCCAGCATAAGTCTAAGATAAACAGAATTTGATGAGTTGGAAATCGACTCAACGGCAATGAGTTTGGTTTGGTTTTTTTTACATGAGTTGGAATTGACTTGACAGCAATGGGTTTGGGCTTGATTTTTGGTATAGTTCAGCCACAAAGGGCACGGAAAATGGAGATCTTAGTTACAAACTGGTGAGGGGAGGGGGAAGTTCAGTAGAGATTCCTGCGGACGGTGACCTTGAGTTGAATCTTGAAGATAGGGTAGAATTTCCCTAGGGAATGATGAGGAAGAGGCCTTCTTAGAAAAGAAAGAACAGACCGAAGAAAGCTATATTTGTGGTTACGTGCAGGCTGAGTTTAGGGGATGCTGCACTGTCTGCTATAGCTAGAGAAGAGGGTGAGTGGAGCTTGTGAGAGACACAGCTGCTGAAGAGAGGTGAAGGGCAACTGCTGGAGCAGAAATGCTGGATGGTTCTGTGAGCAGTTTTTTTTTTCTAACTAATTAAGTCATTTTGTTGTTGTTGTTGAGAATATACACAGCAAAACATACACCAATTCAACCATTTCTACATGCACAATTCAGCAACACTGATTACATTCTTTGAATTGTGCAACCATTCTCACCCTTGTTTCCTGAGTTGTTCCTCCCCCATTAACATAAACTCACTGTCCCCTAAGGTTCCTGTCTGATCTTTCGAGTTGCTGTTGTCACTTTGATCCCATATAGATAGTTCTTAAGAGAGCATTGTGGTGAAATAAGCTCCTTTGTTTGGCCTTTTGCCTTGGTTCTTTGCAAAAACAGCTTGAGAGATTTTTCCCCTAAGCCCTGAGGAGTTACCTGCACCCTAGTTTTCTACCCCAGATGCTTTGTTACTTTTGTCCAGGTTGATGGATATTTCCTGGGTAAGCTGTAAACAACCTGTGGTTTGATATTTTTTGTCTGGTCCTGGGCTGCAGCCTACCCTGTGATTGGTATGTACCCTGCAGGGACTGGTCAATAGACTATGTAAATGAAGTGTCTGTAGCCTACTAGGCAAATGAAGTATCTATCGCCTACCGAGAGGGGATTGATCAATTTGTGGCCCTGGTGGGAGGGCTGTGCCTTGAAATTGATGAGGAGTTTGTGTATATATGTAGTCAGTCCCGCAAAGATTTTCCAGACAGGAAGCAGGTGGAAATGGAAAGGAGAAAGGAAAGAAAAGCGATAAGAAGCGGAGAGAGAGGAGGCAAGGAACCTCCTAAAAGAGATGCAACATGGGTCAAGGGCTGTAACACTGAAGACAGTGACAGGCCTGGAAGAGGCCCTGCTCCAGAGCCAATGGCAGGGAGGCCGAA
>NW_004443957.1:4967234-4969609 GCF_000243295.1 Trichechus manatus latirostris | reverse complement strand
ACAGATTCTGATGCTACTACTGCCCCCACCATTTCACAAGCATAATGCTCAAAGCGGATATTTTTTACTAGTTAAATCAAACTATTGTTTGGTTTTAAGACTTCTGGGGATATTTTTGGTTTAAGGTTTAAAGATTAACTCAGGGCAATATTTTCAGCATTCATCCAGCCTCCATTGTTCCAGAAAATCTGGATTCTATGAGAATTTGAAATTATGTTCTACATGTCCCTCTTTGGATCGGGAGTTTTCTAAAGAATATTTGATCAAAATGTTCAGTAATGTAGCTGGGCATCATCTAGTTCTTCTGGTCTCATGGCGAAAGAGGCAGTTGTTCGTGGAGGCAATGAGCCACACATTCCTTATCATCCTCCTATTCCTGACTCTCCTTCTTCCTCTGTTGTTCCAGGTGAATAGAGACAAATTATTGTGCTTTGGATGGCCACCTGCAAGCCTCTAAGACCCAGACACTACACAATGAACTAGGAGGTAGAACAGAAACATCAAATACGTTATTAGGCCAATTAACTGGGAAGTCCTGTGAAACCATGACCCTAAACTTTCAAAACAAGGAACCAAATCCTTTGAAGTGTTTGATTGTACATAAACAGTGTGGGCAGTTTTAGAACTTACTAGTAACATGATTAGAGGGGCACTCAGAGTCACCTAAAGGTCTGCATATGTTTACATCATAAACGAGCAATTCCAGAAGAGAAGTTCCAAAAGATGTTCTGATCAAGGCAGCATTGTGAGAAAATTTGTATGAATTTTTGAAGGAACTGGTGTAAGGGCTATAACTAACCTGCAAAGAAGCTTGGGTACATGTCATAGCTTTAAATTCACACTTTTATGTAATCAGTGGAAGAAATATAGAGGCAGAAAATTAAGTTGATGTTACAGGAGGTAATAGAGGAGGAGCCTGTTCAGATGCAGATCAGTAATAAAGCAGAACAGCACCTCCACCTGCATCACCCACCCTGCATTTGTCTGCTCTTGTTTTAATGTCCCATTGACTGGGGTTATGACTGCACTACTCTACTGCCACCTGTGTCATCTAGCCCTTGTTTTTCTATTTTCATTTTAATGATTTTTTGTAGTTTTTCTCAACCTTTGTTTCATTATTGCCCACCCAGGGCAAAATTAAATTTAATTTTAATTTACTATTAAATAAGTTAATTAAAATTAAGTTTCTGTCTAGTGAGAGAACTTAAATACGAAGGAATATGATTTTGTTGGAGAGTTGAGCTTTTGTGTGGGGTGAGGGCCACAAACATAACAACAACAACAGAAAAAGGACACTTGCCATCGAATCAACTCCGACATACCCATGTGTGTCAGAGTAGAACTATGCTCCAAAGGGTTTTCAATGGTTGATTTTTCAGAAGTAGATCGACAAGCCTTTCTTATGACGTCCTCTGAGTCGATTCCAACTGCCAACCTTACAGTTAGCAGCCAAGCATTAACCATTTGCATCAGCCAGGGACTCTGGTTTCCCTTGTAACAGGCAGGGATACTCACAACTATGGGTTTTCTTGCAAACATAATAGTTTATATCTAATCTAACCTAATCTATGTCTAAGATTTTTTTACCCTCCCAAGAACCAATTTTCACATTTCAGGATATATGTGTGTATAAATACACACATATATATATTATCATTGTCATCCTAACTATTTTTTTTCCCAGAAATAACGTTAAGTACAAATCATAAATTCAATTTAGGATATAGATGCAATAAGCTTTTTGTAAAGCAGAGGCTAAATTTTGGATACTAAACTTAGCCAGTGAGCTCATTTAGAAGGGAAATATTAGTCCCTGAATGACTTATTACCCAAGAGGGAGTGTGGGCCTTTATTTTTTAATTGCTTTTATACAAAATGTTCTGGAAATTTTCAAAGTTCCTAAATACAAGAACTTGGTGATTTTCACCTGAAAAATCTTGGTGAAGGGAGTTTTTCTTCTTTGAAGGCTAAAGGAACTCCACTTCAGTTATTTCCCTTTTCTTTTTTCGTAATTAACCTTCAGTCTTTGCAAATCATGCAAAGAACATATAGCCTCTATAGTTTTGTGAGAAAAAATAAAATCCTATAGAATAAATTAAAAAACTACTTTTGAACTGGCCACCTATACACAATCACTACTAAGATCTTGCTAGATTTCTTTCCCCCTTCTTTTTTATATTGATATGTATAGATGTTTTCTATAAAACTGGTATAATACTTTTTTAAACCCTACTTTTAAACAACATGTAGTAAACATTTTCCCATAAATTTAAATAATTTTCAAAGGCTGCTAACTAGTCCATCCTCTAACCAAAAAACCAGACCAGTTGACATCGAGTTTATTCCGACTCATAGTGACCCCCATAGGAAATAGT
>NW_004443957.1:4965451-4966196 GCF_000243295.1 Trichechus manatus latirostris | reverse complement strand
ATGTCAAATAGTTTGCAAATGTTCTTTCTCAGTTTTTTGTATGTGTGTGTACATTTAAAGTTTGACTATTTTATTAACCTAAAGAATTTGGTAACTTTTCATTAGTTTTATTAATCTTTACCTATATGCTTTTTTGCTCTCAGATTATATAAATATTCATATTTACTTTTTTAGTATTTTCATTTTTTAACTGTTGAATAATAGTTCATCTAGAAATTAATTTTTTAAGTATACAAGCTAGGAGTATACTTTTATATCATGTAAATGTATGCAGTCTCCTCAAGAGTTATGCAGTTTCTCTAGGACCAAATATTGATTAATTTACTTTTCCAACTCTCCTCTTTCAACTTTCAAGAATTTCAGTCACAGCTTTGAATTGGCTATTGGTACTCAGTTATAGTCATGTGCAATGTTATACCTCTCCTGCTTAAGACTCGAGTTCTAAAAAAGTGGTTTAGCCTAAGATGTGGAGGTCTTCTTTGTTTGGAATGACCTGTATACATTTCCCCAACTAAATACCAGGAAAGCCAGTGGCCATTCAGCCTGTCTTTGAAAGCAGCTCCAAGAGATATCTTACCAAAAACTGTGGTAGCTTCTGTGTATTATATCGTCCCCCAAATTGTTGGGTTTCTTGAAATATCTGTAAGTACCTACTAATAACTCATTAAAGCCATGTGACTTTGTACACATTTCTTAAGTTCTCTGCACGTCGGTTCCTTCGCCTATAAATGAGAACAATAAGAAT
>NW_004443957.1:4962829-4963683 GCF_000243295.1 Trichechus manatus latirostris | reverse complement strand
TTGCTGTAAGCTCTCCGTGTGCCTGGAGTTTCCAGGAACAAAGGACTCTCTGACCATGAAACACTGCTCTCCCAATCGCATTGACCTAGTTCTTCTTCAGTTCTCTCAGTGATTTTGTAGAACAGATGCCAAGATGGCTGCATGTTACGTACTCCCAGATTTAACTGTGAGCATCCTCAAAGGTGCCAGGGCTTTGGAGACAGGTCCTGTTAGTTAACTCGTGCTCCCTCTAGTGGCGTTGCAGGAACACAACACAGATGTTCAGAAAACAGCTATAGATGGTAACAGTTACTATTTTGCACCTTGCTCTCCTTAAGAGGTAGGCGTGGGCATGTTTTAAATTTGTCATCCATTTCAAATTTTATAGACAATAGTAGGAAAACCCTAACCTGTAATTTAACATTAACTAATCATCAAATTTGGAGTTTAATGTTCTTGTATCTTTTTTAAAAACAACTTCACTTCTTAAAAAAGAACTCCTAAAACTATTGCTGTGAGACAATCATTAAAATTTAAAGCAAAAGTATCCCCTGAAGTCTTCTTAACACCAAAAATAGTTTAGCTCAGCTAGTAAAAACTGTCTGCCTTAAGCATTATGCTCTTTTAAGAACTATATAGGATCAAAGTGACAACAGCAACTAGGAAGATTAGATAGGAAACTCAGGGGCCAGAGAGTTTATGTTAATAGGGGAGGAACAACTCAGAAAAGGAGGGTGAATAGTTGCACAACTCAAAGAATGTAATCAATGTCACTGAATTTTACATGTAGAAGTGGTTGAATTGTTGTGTGTTTTGCTACGTATATTCTCAGTAACAACAAAATAAAATTTTTTTTAAAGTCACATTTTGAAACA
>NW_004443957.1:4956919-4962365 GCF_000243295.1 Trichechus manatus latirostris | reverse complement strand
TAATTCAAAGGCATCAATTCTTCTTCGGTCTTCCTTATTCATTGTTTAGCTTTCTCATGCTGATATAAGGCAATTCAAATACCATGGCTTGGGTCAGGCACACCTTAGTCTTTAAATTGACATCTTTGCTTTTTAACACTTTAAGGAGGTCTTTTGCAGCAGATTTGCCCAGCGCAATGCAGTGTTTGATTTCTTAACTGCTGCTTCATGGGCATTGATTATGTACCTATGTAAAGTGAAATCCTTGTCAACTTCAATCTTTTCTCCATTTATCATGATGTTGCTTGTTGGTCCGGTCGTTAGAATTTCTGTTTTCTTTACGTTAAGGTGTAATCCATACTGAAGCCTGTAGTCTTGGATCTTCATCAGTAAGTGCTTCGAGTCCTCTTCACTTTCAGCAAGTAAGTTGTATCATCTGTATAACGCAGGTTGTTAACGAGTCTTCTTCCAATCCTAATGCCCTGTTCTTCTTCATGTAGTCCAGCTTCTCTGATTATTTGCTTAGCATACAGATTGAATAAGTATGGTGAAATCAGCTCCAACTCATGGCAACCCTATGCACAACATTTCCTGACTTTAAACCACAAACTATCCCCTTGTTCTGTTCAAACAGCTGTCTGTTGGTGTATGTACAGGTTCTGCATGAGCACAATTAAGTGTTCTGGAATTCCTATACTACACAATGTTATCCATAATTTGTTACGATCCACATAACCAAATGTCTTTGCATAGTCAATAAAACACAGGTAAACATCTTTCTGGTATTCTCTGCTTTCGGCCAGGATCCCTCTGACATCAGCCATGGTATCCCTCATTCTACATCTTCTTCTGAATCCAGCTTGAATTTCTGGCAGTTCCTTGCCAGTGTACTGCCGTAACCATATTTGAAATATCTTCAGCAAATTTTTACTTGCATCCAGAATATAGTAGAATATAAAAGCATTTAGTGTGCTTTTGAATAAAGAGCAATAAGGCAGGATGGAGCTGGAATTTTGCACCTTGTTTCATGCTGTGATTTTCAGCATCACAAACTGAGCGCATATCACGTATAAATGGAGACGTTGAAACTTGTGCTCTGTCAGAGCTGGTTCTAGAGTTTTGTATATGGATATTAGTGCATTTCGTATTTCTCCATATGTCACAGCCTGCAGACTCTAAATTGCCTTAAAGCAACCTAGCCAGGCATCCTTGATGCCTCACTGCATGGACAGTAATAAACCAACAAGGCCAACCAACACGCCTATACCGTAAGGTGACACACTTTCTGGGCTCTGCCTTCCTCACTGCAGTGTTATTGATTCAACTTCATATACTCCGCACTGGCTAGCTCCTTTTATTGCTTAGCAGAGGTTTGTCAATAAATAACCTCTTAACCAAGCCATTTGCCATTACACAGATGCCCTTTGGTAGAGTTCAAGCGGTGCTCACTACCTGCACAACGTCCATATTTTCCAGAGGTCCTGCATCTCTTGTTGTTAGCTGCCATCAAATCAGCTCCAGCTCATGGCAACCCCATGCACAACAGAACGAAATGCTGCCTGGTCCTGCGCCATCCTCACAATCCCTGGTATGTTTGAGTTCTTTGTTATGGCCGCTGTGTATCTTGAGTAGCTTCCAACCTAGGGGGCTCACCTTCCAGTACTATACTAAACAATATCCTGTTGTGACTCATAGGGTTTTCATGGGCTGATTTTCAGAAGTAGCTCACCAGGTCTTTGTTCTTAGTCTGTCTCAGCCTGGAAACTAAGTCTGCTCACTAGCCCTGCCTTATCTGTCTTGTGCTAAAGTCAGTCTTTCAGGTATTTTCTAAAGAAACGAATCATGTAGCTGAGCAAAAGCATTGGGACTGTGCGACTATTTTACCAAAAGGCATCCATTAAGGTCAAACAAAAAACACATGCTAACAACAACTAAAATGGGTTTTGAGAAACTGGACCTAAGATGGTTTTGTCAAGGAGAGATGACTCAGGATGACTAAAAGGGGATGGCAACCTGGAGGAGGGGAGCCATTCCAACAATTTCTTCAATGTGTCTTCCTCAGCGGGTTGCGCCCACCCTCCCTGGCCCTCTCTGAAATGGGACTGAAGTTAGGAAGGCACAGTGGCCAGTGAGAGTTGTCTAATGATTAACCATCATCATTTCATTCTCAGCCAGCTTCTCTTCTTCTGCAACATCAACCCCCAAAGTGGCCACTGATTTTTCTGTGGATGTAGTGGGGAGTCATGGAGGGACACTGGGCACTGAGAGAGACCAGGCACAGCCTAGGGTGTCCTAAGAATATTGAAGTCTAATAGGTTTGTTAAAAGCTTTTCTTTACACAGTTGCAGCAACTTTGTAATTTCATTAAGCCTTTTGGGAGATAATGGTGTCACTGGTGTGTCACTTTTTCAGAGGAGAACATTTTAGGCACTTGACTATGTTCTAAGATTCACTAGGACCAGTGGTCAGTGCTCCCTTTTTCAAATCCCTATGGGAAAGAACAGGGGGAGTTAGAACAAGAACACACATTTTATTAGGAGTAAATACAATAGCACAGTGTAGTAACTGAGTGCTTACTATGTGCCAGATATTTCTTTCAGAGCTTTACATGGATTCACTCATTTAATAACAGGCTCCATGAGTTGGGTACTATTACTATCATACCATTTTACAGATGGCAAGCCTGAGGCATGGAGAGTTTAAGGTCAAGGACACGTGGGTGTGAACATAGGCTGTCTGGTTACAGAGCCTAGGCTCTCGAACTGACCCTTTATGCCTCTCACCAAGATAGGGGAGAAGTCACTGACTTTGACGGTCTGAAGGCACCCAGTCCATTCTCTCATTGATCAGGTAGGAATTGTTGCTTTCAGTTAATTCACTAATATTGTCAAGTCTTGTTTTATTGACCTATCATTTGGGCTTCAGCAATTTCTCCTCATGAAGACAGTATTAGGATAATCTTAAAACATTTCTAATTTATGTCTCTCTTTTAGTGTATAGAAGAGAGCCAAAGATGTATAATAGGTAAAAATGGTTATTTATACACTTTTAAAGGTCAAGTTGTTCAGAGGATTAAGACATAACCATCTCAATGAATAGCTGTGTCTTCTAGGAGAGTATAAACACAGTCCAGGAAGCATGTGTTATGGATTAAATTGTGTCCCCCCAAATATGTGTAAGAATCGTAATCCTTGTACCTGTGGATATGATCTCGTTTGGAAATAGGGTTTTCTTTGTATGTTAATTAGATCATACTCAAATAGGGTGAGTTCTAAATCTTATCACTTCTGAGTTATAAAAAGAGCATATTACACGCAGAGGTATGCACACACAGGGGAAGACAGACACCATGTGAGGATCCTCTACAAGCCAAGGAATGAAGGAATGCCCAGGACTGCCAACAAGGAAGGAATCAACAAGGCTGATATCCTGGTTTGGACTTCTAGCCTCCAGAAGTGCTAGAAAACAATTTTCCATACTTTAAAGCTACCCACTTGTGGTATTTGTGTTACTGCAGCACTAGGGAACTCAAAGACAGATGTGATATAGCACAATGTTTCCAGGGAGATATTCACTTTATTTTTCTGTGAAAAGCTGTAGTAGATGTGTTCTCAGAGAGAGAGGTAGCCTGATAGAGTGAAAAGGACTTCAAAGTTCATCAGTCTTTTGTCCACATTTCAACTCCTGCATTACTTAACCATGTGACACTGGCAAAATTAGTAACATCTCTGAATCTTAGTTTCTTCAAAGCTATTCATTGTGTATGTTTATATTTACCCCATACAGCCTAGGGCCTCATATATGTGGGTGCTTAGGGAATACTTGCAGAAGGAAGGAAGGAAGGAAGGAAGGAATCTATTGACATAAGATGCCTGGCAGAATGTGATATAGTCAGTAGATGGTAGTTAGCTTCACTTTCCTTCCTCCCCTCTGTAGCATCATCTTCCTAGGGTTTCTGAGACCACTAGCCCATTTTCACGGTTAGTGGATCCTGCACAGGCATTTCCACGTAACCTTTCTGTTGAAAGGATGAGTCTAGTACACAAAGGCTCACCTTCCCAGCTAAGGAACCACTGCACTTATACAGAGGCAAAGAGAAACTATCCAGGCTGTGTGATTCCAAATGCCACTTTGGCTCCTGACTTGGGCGAGGACTCAGTTGCCAGGGAGATGATAGGCAGCTTGCCAACAAGGACATCATGCATGTTTTGTCTCCTTTGCCATAGCAGGGCCTAGGACCGCCTGCTCACATCGTGTGCAATTAAGGGTGAGGGTCTCTGCCATGCAACTTTGTGCTCAACCATAAGGCTGTAAAACCCTTCACTCTCCCATCCCCAGCATCATCAACTTTTGTCAGCAGAAGGGTCCACACCACCTGATGGGCTGGTTTCAAAAGGTGCTGCTGCCTGTTGAAATGTGGGAGCCCACCTGTCTTTTTTCCCAAGATGGTTCATCGTCACAGCACAACAGTGTATGGCGAGGCCCATGGTTGGTGTGGAGGAAACATGGTGAGGGAGTTGTAGAATGAAAGCTCTCTAAGTCAGGATTCCTGAGCTCCTACTTCCACCCCCAATACACTGTACTCACAGGGCACAGTTTCCACAATGAAAAGCCAAAAATAATAAATAGTTGTCCCAGCTTGCTTCTCTTGCTTTAAGGAATACTTGAAAGACAGTACTTGCAAAGTATCTAGGCTTGCTTTAGGGAATGTATCTATGGGTCTTTCAATATAAGCATTTATGATTTAGGAGAATTGATTTTAGCCAGACAAATTTAAACTGACCCACACCCAAGGGCCACTAAAAGGTTAGAGGAGGCTTGGACAGAATCATAGTAAGTACAAGAATCTAAAATAAAATACCTGCCTAGACCTTCTCGGAGTCCTCTTGGCCCTTCCTGCCACACATTTCTTCTATGTGTCTCTCCCTTGGGTGGTAGCTGCATCAGGCTCAGTTATGGCTGCTCCCAGAAGTGGGTCCTGCCTGCTGCAGGATCTTAAATCACCTACATCCGACTCCAACTCCACCCTGAGGCCTTTTCCTTTGTCCTTTCAAGATGTACTTTCATAATTAGCATAAAAGAAAAGGTACCCTCACGTTCTCAGCTTTGAAAGTGTTTCTGTCCCTGATATATTGTCTCCTTCACTTTTCCTCCCTCTTCTCAGATTCTTTAATCATTTCAAAGGGCGAGCCTAGCTATCTGTTGAGGTGTCCCTTTGTCCAGGTATGTGTCTCTCGTTTAAGAGCACATACAAAGGCTGAAGGCCTAGTAGTAGGAGTTGGTGCTATATCAAGTGGTTTGAAGAGGGGTAGGAGATGGGGAGAATGGCACCATAGGTGCTATTCCTGTGTCTTCTAAGGCTGGATTCCCCCCCACGAATGGTGGTTTGGGGTTCCAGACCTGCTCTTGTCACAGGTCTCACCAGGGTGGAAGGGCTCCTCAGAATCCTGTGATGTTTGATACCAAG
>NW_004443957.1:4955440-4956734 GCF_000243295.1 Trichechus manatus latirostris | reverse complement strand
GACTATTTCTGGCTTGGAGAAACGCACCAAGGTTCAGTTATTGCATGATTGCTTTGTTGGAACTGTTGGGCCATTCCACAGCCCTCTGGGTGTGGGTTCAGGTTTCTTGAAGGGCATAGTTTCACACTGTCAGTTGTTCCAGAAAGAGGTCACTGTTGGGCCAGAAAATGAGAAATTAGGAGATCAGTGTTAGACTAAAGAAAAAGAGATACCTGGAGCCTTTCCAAAGATGAAAGCATGAGCTGCCCCCAGTTACACAAAGGCAAGTGAAAGCTGGGCACAGTCAGTCAGTCCAAGAGGGATTCTGAGATTGTGGCCCTTTGTAGGAATTGTGGACTGATTATTTTTTAACTGTGGTAAAATACATGCAACAAAGCATTTGCCATTTCAACCATTTTACATGTACAATTTGGTGACATTAATGACATTCACTATGTTGTTCAACCATCACCACTATCCATTTCAAAAATTTTTCATCATCCTTAACAGAAACTTAGTGTCCCCTTATGCAATAACTTCTCCATTCCCCCTCCCACCTGCCTCTGGTAACCAGTAATAAAATTTGGTCTCTATGCATTTGCCTATTATAGATATTTCATATGTGGGATAATACAATATTTGTGCTTTTTTGTCTGACTTATTACACTCAGCATGTTTTCAAATTTCATCCACGTAGCATGTATCAGAACTTCATTTCTCTTTATGGCTGGATAATATTCCATTGTATGTATGTACCACATTTTGATTATCCATTCATCTGTTGATGGACATTTAAGCTGCTTCTACCTTTTGGCTATTATGAACACTGGTGCACAAGTATCTGTTTGTATTCTTGCTTTCATGTCTTTTGGGTATATACCCAGGAGTGGAATTGCTAAGTCATATGATAATTCTATTTTTAACTTTTTGAGGATCTGCCGCATTGTTTTCCATTGTGGCTGCACCATTTTACAACCCCACCAGCAATGGTTGAGGGTTCCAGTTCCTCCACATCCTCACCAACACTCGTTGTTTTCCATTTTTCTGATAATAGACAATGGTACGTCATTATGGTTTTGATTCGCATTTCCCTAATGACTAGTGACATTGAGCATCTTTTCATGTGCTTGTTGGACATTTGTATATCTTCTCTGGTGTGTAGACTTATCTTTGGATTATATTTCCCTACATTCAGTTTTTGTTAGAGGTTAAAACTCTGTCTCTAATGGCTGCAGTGAATGAAAGAGAAGACCTGTATCCTGTGGTATGATGATAAACCGGCTCTTTCTAAAGGAAAAAAGAAGAAAAAAAAAAA
>NW_004443957.1:4935314-4951301 GCF_000243295.1 Trichechus manatus latirostris | reverse complement strand
GAAATACTTTATACTTTGCACAGTTACGATTGCCCTATACCTCAGAGTATCAATTAATATATCTTAAAACAACTATAGATGCTATGGGATTAGAATAAGTAAGGTCAGTGGTCCCAACAAAGTAAATACATTGTCTTTTTACCTCTTCCATTGCAGATAAGAATTAAATACAGTTTGAAAAGATACTTGGAAGCCAATCCTTGTATATATGGTTATATGCACTTCATGGAATCCTTGAACACTTAATTTTATTCATTTATTTTTTTGTTTGTGTTCAGAAATCTAGATGTCGTTTTTTAAAATAGTATTTTATTTTATTTTAGGTGGAAGTTTACATAGCAAATTAGATTCCCCTTTAACAATTTTCAGGCAAATTGTTCTGTGCCATTGGTTATAATTTTTACAATGTATCAGCGTTCTCATTATTTCCATTCTGTTTGTTATGTTTCCATTGATTTAGCTTCCCTTCCCCTTCTTGCTTTCTCGTCTTTGTTTTTGGGTGAATGTTGACTCTTTGGTCTCATATCTTTAATTGTTTAAGGGAACACGTTACTTATGGGTGATACTGTTTAGTTATAAGCCAATCTATTATTTGGCTGAAAGGTGACCAGCAGAACTAGCTTCAATTCCAAGTTCAAAGGGTATCTTAGGGCAATGGTCTTGGGGGTTCCTCTAGTCTCTATAGGTCCAGTAAGTCTGGCATTTTTGAAGAATTTGAGTTTTGTTCTACATTTTTCTCCCATTCTATCTGGGACCGTCTGTTGCATCCCTAGTCAGAACAGTCAGTAGTGGTAGCCAGGCACATTTAGTTCTTCTGGTCTCAGGTTAGAAGAGGTTGTGGTTCTTGTGAGTTATTAGTCCCGTGGACTAGTTTCTTCTTTGAGCCTTTGAGTGCCTTCATTTTCTTTTGCTCTATGGCTGCTTGCAAGCTTTTAAGACCCCAGATTCTACTCAGCAAACTCAGATGTAGAACATTATTTTTGTGAATTATGTTATGCCAATTGTCTAAGTTGTCCCCTGAGACTATGGTCCCAAGCCTCTTGACCCAGTAAACCAATCCCTTGAATTGTTTCGATATGTCTAGGAAGCCTTCGTAACTATGTCCCCTATGTGGTTTGTTATAAATGTGGACATATATATGCAGCACACACAAACATGTATATACATATGCCTACAGGTACACCTATACATGCTCGTGCGTTTAGTCACATATGCCTTTCTATACATGCATATGCATCCATATCTACCTACGTAACCACACACATATGTTTTGGTTGTTTTTACTGTTGTTGCTAAATTAACTTTATTTTTTAATCCTTGCTGCAGATGGAGGCACAACCTTCCTCACTGAAATCATGTTGCAGCCTCCATTTTTCCCAATTCTAATGGCATTTCCAATAAAATGCAAAGACTAAACCAGCATAAATATCCTGTGTCAGGTGCAAAGTAATCCCTGCCTACCTGCCATCACATGGGTTTTCTTGTAATTACTGTGAAGTCTCCTTCCTAGATGTCCAAGAAAGACGTTTAGTTTCTGGGATGATGCTCCTGAGATTCCTGGACTTCTAGCTAAAATAAGATGTAAATGTTATTACGCCCTCTGTTTATGGGGTTTGCACATGTGAGCCAGGCAGTATGAACGAGTGTGCTAATGGACAATCCTATATGTGTGCAAGTCTGGTCCCCAAGAAAATGACTTATTTCTGCCTCATTGTATAAATGCCTGTGTGATCTTTTTATATACCTGCAGGCTGTTTTTAACCCCTTCTAATACCTAACTTGATTTTCTTCTTTGTCTGTAGAAGATTCTTTTCTTTAAGATTGTTCTTGAAATGACTAGATCTTGCTAGAGTTTGCCTCTCTTTCCTTTAGAGCTGAAGATAATAGATTGGGAATCCTCCTTGTCTCCATAGAGATGTAAATTTGGAGGAATTTGGTATCTAAAATAGTGAAGAAAGAAGTCAGTCAGTAACACTTAGGAATTACCCGTTATATGCAAAAATTGTACTGCTTGCCCATTAATGCAAATAGAAATATCAAGAACAATTTTGCTCTTCAAAATATTGTAACTAAAAGGCAATGGATAATAGAGAAAACAGAAAAAAGTCAGATGTTTGCAAAAGGAACCGATAAAAACGTTTAATATGTAGAGTGCAGCCCATACTGTTCTTTCTTTCTCTCAAGTTCTACTGCACTTATATATCTGTTCTATCTGATTTGTGGGATTAATGTATACTGCATTATTCTTTAATTGTTTTATACCCAAAAGACTTGTTCAGTACAAATCTTGAGTTAAAACTTTGCCCATGTTTCCATTATATGCCCTAAAGCACCTGGCAGAATGTTAAGCTCTTGACTGACTAATACTATCTATGCAGTTTTAAAGGTCCGTGGGAGACGCAATTTGCTCTAGACTGCTAACCTAAATGTGGGCAGTTTGAACCCACCCAGCGGCACCGTGGTAGAAAGCCTTGGCCATCTGCTTCCGTAAGGATTGTTGTGTGCTGTCAAGTCGACGCCAACTCGTAGTGACCCTATATGAAAGAGTAGAACTTCCCCATAGGGTTTCCAAGGCTGTAATCTTTAGGGGAGCAGATCACCAGGTCTTTTCTCCCATGGAGCCACTGGGTGAGTTGGGACTACCGACCTATTGATTAGCAGCCAAGCACTTTTGCACCACTAGGTCTCCTTCCATAAAGATTATAGCCAAGAAAATCCTATGGAGCTCCGTCCTACTCTGTAACACATGGGGTCTCCATGAGTCAGAATCGACTCAACAGCAACGTTGTTTTGTTTTGTTGTTATGCAGTTTTGAAGCCAGCTCTTCGTTGTCTGCTTTAAAGGGGAGAATACCATCATGAAGCTGGCACATCGAGGGAAGAAGGTAGGTAGCACAAAAGCCTCCTCTTTTCTCCTTAAGGAAACCTCCTACCTGCCCTTCAAAATGCAGCGTATTTGTCACCTTCTTTGTGAAGCGTTTCCAGGTGCCCAGACAAAGAATTTTTTTCACAGCTCTGTTCTCAAATGGAACTCCCTTGTAGCACTTTTAATGTGGTGCTGAAATTATTTGTGCTCTAATGACTCCTCTCCAAAAGCAAAGACTGTGCGCATTGTTCATCTTTATGGCCCTACCAACTTGGCATAAAGTAGAATCTCATACAAAGTCTGTTAAATTAATGAATAAAGTAATACAAATTATTATTAGGGCCAAGGTAATTGATTTTATTCTCATGTTGACCAATTCATTTTCTCTAGTCCTCACTTATAGACTATGCCTCCAACCCTAGTCATATTCCTAACCGTAGTCATTATCTAACATGCAAGTCATCATTCATAAGAGATGATGGACCTTTCCTTGAGAATCTGTCATCACTGCTAGAAAGTAGCAACAGCCAGCAAACAACAACAATAACCACAGGGATTTGGATTTCAACACATATTTTGGGGAAACACAATTCAATCCATAATGCATCCCAATCCAAGATATTCAAGCTATTTTCACATATAAAAATATCAATTAAAAATAAGTTTATATGCTAACCCTGGGCAGCTGTCCTGGGGAAATGAACGCCCGTGGAAGGTTCCATGGGGTGCTATGGGTCTCATTCCCCTGGTCCAAAGAGTCTAAGCCTTCTGCTAGAGGAGAAAGATAGAATCTTCACAGAGTCCTTTCCCTCATCTGCCACCAAGTATTTCTTGTCATCACAACAACACCTGATGCAAGGATAGACCCTTTGTCGCAAGTCCTAAGCAACGCTAATTTCTTCCTGAATATGTTCCCCCAGTTCTGGGCCAGTGAGCCATCAGGGGCTTAGTGCCAGATGTTCTTTAGCACCTCATCTCCTGGAAGTGAATCAGAGGTACAGTGTAGGATCCAAACTAGATGGCTAGGGAGGAAGGATGCCTATTGGGGCTGGGAAACACACTTATTACTAAACATCCATTTGATCCTTGTTTGTCAAAAATTTGCCCTCAGCAGGCTGAGTCACACGTATGACACTTTCCTCCCAGGTGTGCCTGCCAATTTTTTCCCAGTGTTCTTATTTGGTCTAATTTTTTGAACATAGGCATTGTCATCTCCATCTAAATTAGCTTTGCCAGTGTCTAGAATTCATATGGATTTTGGAGAAGGATAAGTTGTTCAAGTGTCAACTATAAAATGCTCCTGTACCAGTGTGATGCAGCCGTGTCTAATCTTCCAAATCGCGCTCTAACACGGGGTTTCTAAACCTAGGTGACTGTATGCCCTCCATGGCAGCTCAGCCATGGTCTCAGCCACCCTCAGGGGCAGAGATCCCAAAGGGAGTCCAATACCTCTCCCTTTCCTATGAAATACCTACCTTGTGTACAAACTGGGCCAAATACTTATTTCCAACCTACAAACTTAAGAGAAATTTTCTTAGACTTCCTCAATGCCAGAGTGATATGTCCATACGAAAGTCTGGTTCCCTTGTAATGCATGCAGTAACTAACAGTGCTTTCTCCCCAGGGCTGTAATTCTACACTCAGAGTGTTTCCTCTATTTCTCTCCCATTTTGAGGGGAACTCCAAGGGTCATCACAGATTGAGTGTGTTAGGCTTAGTCCCTCACATCAAAGGTCAGTAACTTGACAATGGTGGGAAAACTACTCTCTTGATTCAGTTCTAGGCAGATGATTTAAACCAAGATGTAGTTGGTTTCTTAGGACCCAATTCCTGGTAAGCAGTTCACCAAATCAAACCAAACCAAACAACAGGCTCCTTTTGCAGCTGCTATGAAGGTAGCAGCCTCAGTGTGGCACAGCATCCAGAAGACACAAAAATCCAACACCATAAAAGCATCAAAAAACAGTGTAGGTCTTTTACTGAGAGTTGCTTGGGGAAGTATAGAGGGCATGAGGGTGAGGTGGGAGCTTACTTCTTACAGCACACACAGAGACTTCCAGAAAGTCTGCTTTAGACATCTCTCTCTCTCCAAAGTGTCACTTAACATAATGGCTGTCCCCAATTCCTGCCCCAGCCCTCTGCCTCCAGACATTCCCAAGCCACTTGTTTTCTCACTCTCTGCTCTCTTTGGCTGTTTCTAAAAGCCCCCATGCCCTTTGAGATATATTTTTTCTTTACTGCAGGCGTCTGTCTGCATGACCTTTTTTACGCATAAAACTTAGCCTTTCTCACTTTCTCCAAGTCTGTTATCTCCATCTCCAGCCCTAGTAGGGGAGAACAAGACTTAGTGGATGAGCAGGGAAACAAGGGAATCTCCTTGGAGAGACTGGTTGGGGAGCAGGACTGCCAGCATCACGCTTCAACATTTCTGGCCCTATCGCACTGGAATGATACTACTGTGAAGGCCCAGTTGACGGGTTGTGAAAATGCTCTCGAGCTTTTCTTTCTTATGGCTTCCTCAATCGCTCTTGTTGTTTTTAGCTGATGAGAAACAACTATTTTTCCCCTACTGAGAAACCTGCCCAAGCACTGATTCACTTAGTGGCTCTCGGCTTGCTTCTGCCTCAGACATTTTCTGAAGCTGGAGGAAGAAACAAGTGTTCAGGGTCAGAGAAAGACTTTCAACACTCCTTCCTTTCTCCTTTTCATAGGGCTGTAAACAGAGATGGAACATCAGGAATAGTGTTTTTTGAGGACTGGAATTGATAAAGTCACATGAGATTTGAAAACACAGGCCACTGTTGAGTTAAGAACTTGCCGGAACATGGAGAGTTCCATGTGTTGGTTGAGTGCAGGTGGGATGCTGAAGGACCCTTTAATAAGGGCCCACTGATATTCATCTGAGAGTTCTTCTTGGAGAGGAGTTTTGATCAGTAATTCAAAGAAAGCTGGGTACAGCTTTTGAAGAAAGAAGCAGGAGCAGTTTTCATAGATGCATTCCCCCATAGGAACACTTCATGTAAAACCTCTGCACCTCCCAGAATCACTGGCATAAAGAAGGCACAAGGACACAATCATTAAGTGAAACGGGTAGTAACTGAGATTACATGTGGCAAGCTGAGGGCTCAGACCTGCCCCTGTCCCTGAGAGAGTCATGCCAGAGAAATGAGAATAACCAGATACAGCGTCGAATGGAGAGACATTTGTGGAGGGACTTTTGGTAACTGTTTCTGGGTCACTCCAATGTTGAGGGGGCTTCCAAATTAAATCTATTAAACTGTTTATTTCACCCCAGAGGGATATAGACACCTAATTGCCCTACTCTATAATCACTGAATTCTTAACTTTCTGGATTTCAACATAAGACATTTAAAAGAAATTGTGTTTAAGATTTAAATAGCAGAGGTAGGAGTGAGTGAAAGATTTCAGAGGGCATCAGGGGTGAATGGGGTGGAGAGTAGAGCATGGTGGGAGTTAGGTAAGAAAGGCCATATGGCTCCTTTAGAAACTCAAAATTATGGTGAGCTATTACAAAGTTCTTGGGTCCCTATAGAATTATAGTGTTAGCTCCATGTAAACACAGCTACTACTTCATAAAGAGAAGAAAAATAGGATATTGATTTAGATTATTTTTCTCAGTCCTTGCATCTTTTGCCATATTCTAATATCTAGAATATTCTAAGTATTGATAATGTGTTCAATAATGTTCACATTTTGTTGCATATAATAATTTTAGGTGCAACTGTAAAGGATCATGAGATTGCCCATGGAGACGGAAGAAGAAAAGTAAAAGGTGTATCACTGGATGTTAACATAGGATCTGTGTGTGTGTGTGTGTGTGTGTGTGTGTGTGTGTGTGTGTGTATGTATGTGTGTGTGTGTAGTTTGTAAATGCATACACAAGTCAGCTAAGGTGTGGCCAATTTTCAAGGAGAAATTTTATTGCTAGGGTTAGAGTTGTTAGTTATTGATTTCCCCTTTCTTTCTACTTTCTTATTCACTTATTGTCTAATAGGGGATAAAATCCTTTTCCCTCAATGTGATAGTCCCTTCCCTCACCTCATCCTTCCTACCAAATGGAAGAAAAATCTCTCTCTCTTTATCCTAGCTACTATGCTGTACAAGAAAACCTTTTTTTTTTAATCCAAAGATGAGAACTAGAAAAAACACTCCCAAAACAATAATCTCACCCTACTTCACTCTATCTAAACACATTTAGATTTTTAGAACTAAGGAGGCACAATCTAGGGCAGAGGGCATGAGGCCACCCTTAAAGCTGACAGACTTGAATGACAGTGTTGCAAGAAGCTCAGGTAGAGCTTGGCTCTGCAGCTGGCAGCAGTGAGATGGAAACTTATATTTTTTTCTGATTTTTCCTCAAAGTGATATCCAAGTATTTGTCTTCAGTGTTGCTGATCCTGTCTTCCATTGTTTCAAATCTGCTCCTCAGACCTTCTATGACACTATCCATTTCTGAAATCTTGTTTATCTTTTGGATTTCTAATTGTGGTTTTTGTATGATTTTTAGTTGTGAATTTATTTTGACATTTTGTTCCTGTATTACTTCCCTGAATTCTTCCATTGTTTTGTCTGTCTTTTCCATGATTTTGTCTATTTTTTCCTTATTTTTGTTTGCTTTTTGTTTCAACTCTTGGATAGCTCTGAATATTAGAGATTTGAATTCCCTGTCAGGTAGTTCCAGTGCCTTTTCTTCTACTGGAAGGTCATCTGGTATTTTATTTTGGATGCCTACTGGAACCAACCTGTCCTTTTTAAAATATGTTTTGATATTGTCTGCTGTCTTCGGGACATTCAGTAGTTATTTCCTTCATTTATTGAATCTACAATCAATAAATTTTTATTTGTTTTTATTTGGTTATGTCTGAGCAGACAGGCTGTGCATTCTTTGTTGTTTGCTCATCTGTGGGCATGATACTTCTCACCACTTCGTCCAATGGGCAGGGCCAATTGCTCAGCTATGGTGCAGCAGGGCAGTTCCAGCAGAAGGGTAGACAGAAACTTCTAAAGGGTTATTCCCATTGTACATCACTCCCTCTGTCAGCCACAAAAGCTCTCCCTCTGCCTCCCTCCAGTTAGTTGGCAGTGTTGTGTGGGGCCCTGCTCTCTCTGAGGCCCACTGTCACCCTTTGGACGCTGTAGCTTCTGAGCTCTTGTGATGAGCAGCAAGGGAGAGGGAAAACTCTGCTTCCTGGCCGTAACTGCTCTGTGATTTATTCAGAAAGAGGGCACTGTGTACTCCCACTGACAGACAGCAGCATCAGAAAACTATCTGCAGACCATGAGCACATTAAATGCTACTCACAATCTTTCTTTCCATTTAAACAAGGTTGACATGACAGTCTGACTCCCTAGAAATAGGGTGGCAGACTGGGGAAGCTGTTTCTTTCTTAATTTCTTAATTTTATGTGGCCAGTGGCTTTTCCCTTCTATGTCAAACTCTGGGATGCCAAGATTTTGAATAATAAAAGCAAAGATTCTCTTGGTGCTAGAGATTTAACATCTAATCAGATGGTTAATTCAAGAGGAATTGTGAAGCGATTGATATAAAGATTCATTTGACAAAGGGCTGAAAGAAAAATGAGCAAATTAAAAACTCATCTTAGATTTCACTGCCTCCAGGAAGCCTGACAAACTACTTGGTCTGAGTGGTGTTCCATGTCCACCTGGCCCCATGCCTCACCAAAAAAGGACTTGTTTGGTGAGTGGGGGAGTGTTCCTCTTCCTTTGCTCTGTAAGCCCTTCAGGGCAAGGACCTCCTTTGATCTCCGTACACACAGCACTTAGCACTGAACCTGCAGAGAGCAGGGACTTGCTAACGTCTGTTGAAAAAATACATTAGTGAATATGAATCTGCCTCAAGAAAAAAAGGGTGGGGATTTGGGAATATTGGAGCGAATTCTCCTATTAGCATCACTCCTTTCTTCTTTTCCTTTAAGGATTAGCTTCTTCTTCTTCTTTTTTTTTTTTTTTAATGTTGATCTACAGCACATGAATTGTTCATTAAAGGTTAACAAATGATATAATTTTTTCTTATCCCTGTGAGGTAATTGTGTCTGAGTAGAGGAAGGAGGCTGTGTAGATACGTTTATTTAGACAGAATCACTGGCAAATAGAAGTCCAATATGAAGAACTAGTTGTCAAGTAGGGAGGTGTCTGGAGGGGGCAGGTGAGAGGCGAGGTTTCTAGCTGGTCAATCTTGGTACCATCTGCAGGAATAGTGAACATAGGGGGAGGGGGGATAGGGTCAACTTCGGACACGGCAAATTGAAGGTACTTATGGAGCCCTGGTGGTGCAGTGGTTAAGAGCTCGGCTGCTAACTGAAAGGTCAGCAGTTTGAATCCACCAACCGCTCCTTGGAAACCCTATGGGGCAGTTCTACTCTGTCCTATACGGTTGCTATGAGTCAGAGTTTGGTTAGAGCCTGCATCAATAAAGCCTGTGGAATGGACAGTTCCTGTCCTAAAGCATGATGAAGAGATAGGCGATAGGCAATGTGCAGTGCTGTACTGGTGGAGGCAGTCTTCTACTATGGCAGGAGGCCCGAAGGAAAGTTGAGCAAAGTGCAGATAAGATTATCAGTTTGATAGTAAGATGTTCAGGGACCCCTTTTCCGAGGGCTATTTAAAGAGTCCTGGTGGTGCAACGGTTAAGTGCTTGGCTCCTAACTAAAAGGTTGGAAGTTCAAACCTACCCAGCAGCTGTGCAGGAGAAAGACTTGGCGATCTGCTTCAGTGAAGATTACAGCTAGAAAATCCTGTGGGGGGTTCTACTCTGTCACATGTGGTCAGTACGAGTTGAAATCAACTCGATGGCACACAACAACAACATTTTCTCTGAAGTAGTAGGTGAGGTCACTGGCTAAGACAGGTCAGAGTGAAAAGTGGAAATGAATGTATAAAAAGAATGCAAAAGGTTTGATTTTTTTTCAGGGGGGTGATGAAGAACAGAGGAGAAAGGGAAGCATGAGATTTCTAGGTATTAATTCAGAGTAAGTAGCACCAGTTTTGTGAAAGCAGTGGTGGCTCAGTAGTGGAATTCTTGCCGTCTCAGGTTCAGTTCCCGGGCAATGAACCTCATGGGCTGCCTCCACCCATCTGTCAGTAGTCTTTTGGGTGTTGCTATGATGCTGAATAGGTTTTAGTGGAGCTTCCAGACTAAGATGAACTAGGAAGAAAGGCCTGATGATCTACTTTCTAAAATCAGCCAATAAAAACCTTATGGATCATAATGGTTCAAGCTGCAGCCAATCATGGGGATGGAGTAGGAATGGGCATCATTTCGTTCTGTTGTGCATGGGATCACCATGATTTGGGGGGTGACTTGGGGGCAGCTAACAACAACAGCAACAGCACCAGCCTTGAAATTTGCTTTTCTAAACAAACCTATATTAATTCCTTCCGCCTCTCAAAGATATGAATTTAACCTCCCTTTCTTGCAACTAATATTGATATGTGTTTTGATTTATTTAAGAATAACCCTTTTGTCACCTGTGGCTCAAAAAAGCTTTCTTAAAAAATGGCCAAAGGATATGAACAGACACTTCACCAAAGAAGACATTCAAACGGCTAACAGACACATGAGGAAATGCTCGTGGTCACTAGCCATTAGAGAAATGCAAATCAAAACCACAATGAGATACCATCTAACCCCAAAATTACTGCCACAAATGAGAAAAAAAAAGAAAATAACAAATGTTGGAGAGGATGTGGGGAGATTGGAACTCTTATGCACTACCAGTGGGAATGCAAAACGATACAACCCTTTTGGAAAACAATATGGTGCTTCCTTAGAAAGGTAGAAATAGAAATACCATATGATCCAGCAATCCCACTCCAAGGAATATATCCCAGAGAAATAAGAGTCAACACACGAATAGACATATGCACAGCCATGTTCTTTGCAGCCTTGTTCACAATAGCAAAAAGATGGAAACAACCTAGATGCCTATCAAGAGATGAATGAATAAACTCTGGTACATATACACAATGGAGCACTACGCAATGATAAAGAACAAGAATGAATCCGTGAAGCATCTCACGACATGGATGAAACTGGAGGGCAGTTTCCATCAAAGAATGTTTTCTTCTGTGTTTAAACCTTTTCTTGAGTTCTTATAATAGTGTTCTTATACAATATTTATCTGTCTGTGACTGACTAAATTCACTCAGCATAATGCCCTCCAGATTCCTCCATATTATAAGATGTTTCATGGTTTCATCATTGTTCTTTATCATTGTGTAGTATTCCATTGTGTGGATATACCAGAGTTTGTTTATCCATTCATCTGTTGATGGGCACCTAGGTTGTTTCCATCTTTTTGCTATTGTGAACAGTGCTGCAATGAACACGGGTGTGCATGTATCTATTTGTGTGACAGCTCTTATTGCTCTAGGATATATTCCAAGGAGTGGGATAGCTGGATTGTAGGGTACTTCTATTTCTAGCTTTTTAAGGAAGCACCAAATCGATTTCCAAAGTGATTGTACCATTTTACATTCCCACCAACAGTGTATAAGTGTTCCAGTCTCTCCACAACCTCTCCAGCATTTGTTATTTTGTGTTTTTTGGATTAATGCTAGCCTTGTTGGAGTGAGATGATATCTCATTGTAGTTTTGATTTGCATTTCTCTAATGGCTAATGGTAGTGAGCATTTCTTCATGTGTCTGTTAGCCTCCTGAATATTTTCTTTGGCGAAGTGCCTGTTCATATCCTTTGCTCATTTTTTAATTGGGTTATTTGTCTTTTTGTTGTTGAGGTTTTGCAATATCTTGTAGATTTTATAGATTAGACGCTGATCAGATTTGTCGTAGCCAAAATTTTTTTTCCCAGTCTGTAGGTTGTCTTTTTACTCTTTTGATGAAGTCTTTTGATGAGCATAAGTGATTGATTTTTAGGAGCTCCCATTTATCTAGTCTCTCTTCTGGTGCTTGTGCATTGTTACCTACTGTTCGTATTCTGTTTATGCCATGTATTAGGGCTCCTAGTATTGTCCCTATTTTTTCTTCCATGATCTTTATCATTTTAGATTTTATATGTAGGTCTTTGATCCATTTTGAATTAGTTTTTGTGCATGGTGTGAGATATGGATCTTGTTTCAGTTTACGGCAGATGGATATCCAGTTATGCCAGCACCATTTGTTAAAGAGACAGTCTTTTCCGCAATTAATGGACTTTGGGTGTTTGTCAAGTATCAGCTGCTCATAGGTGGATAAATTTATATCTGGATTCTCAATTCTGTTCCATTGGTCTATGTATCTGTTTTTGTACCAGTACCAGGCTGTTTTGACTACCGTGGCAGTATAATAGGTTCTAAAATCAGGTAGTGTGAGGCCTCCCACTTTGTTCTTCTTCTTGAGTAATGTTTTACTTATCCGGGGCCTCTTCCTTTTCCATATGAAGTTGGTGATTTGTTTCTCCATCTCATTAAAAAATGCTATTGGAATTTGAATTGGTATTGTATTATATCTGTAGATGGCTTTGGGTAGAATTGACATTTTCACAATGTTGAATTTTCCTATCCATGAGCAGATTTGTTTTTCCACTTATGCAGGTCTCTTTTGGTTTCTTGCAGTAGTGTCTTATAGTTTTCATTGTATAGATCTTTTACGTCTTTGGTTAGATTTATTCCTCAGTATTTTATTTTCTTGGGGGCTATTGTAAATGGTATTGATTTGGTGATTTCCTCTTCGAGGTTCTCTTTGTTGGTGTAAAGGAATCCAACTGATTTTTGTATGTTTATCTTGTATCCTGAAACTTTGCCGAAATCTTCTATTAGTTCCAGTAGTTTTCTTGTGGATTCTTTGGGGTTTTCTGTGTATAAGATCATATCATCTGCAAATAGAGATACTTTTGCTTCTTCCCTACCAATCTGGATGCCCTTTATTTCTTTTTCTAGTCTAATTGCTCTGGCTAGGATAGAGGAATAAAATCTTAAGGATGAATTTTCTGAATTGGTTCTCAAGCCTGGCTAGACTTAAAGGCACTGATGACTCTATTTCCAGAAGTAAAGATGGTACTGTTAATCCATGGTGTGATGTGGTGATAGAAATATGAAAAATGTCATCATCATTGGATTAAATATTTCTGAGAGACAATGCTCTGGGTGCATTTTTGTCAAAGTGAGAAGTATAATGAAGCTGGCTGGTGGTCCTACTTTCTCTAGACAAAGTGAAGAAAGAAAAGGATGGGCTCAGGACTTCAGAGTCCCAGCTGAAGTGTCATATAAAAGACTTGAAAGTTTTTATTTGTGCTCTGAAAGAAAGCCTTATTTCTTGTAGTAACGGAGCTGAGATTGCTGAAAACCAAACCCAGAATCTTATACTAAGAGTGGCTGAATTACAATGCTTACTAAATTCCCAACCTCGAATGGTTTGTGAAGTTGATTGGGAAGAGTAGGGATCTTGAAACTTAAGATGCAGACATACGGGCAGTTAATCTTGAGGCTGGTGACATCTACCCCCTAAATTCTGTTGAAACACCTTGCCAACAGAACCAGCCCTCTCACTCCTATTTGAAGAGTTTAATACAGATTTATGTGTTAAGTCACCTTTCCAAGTAAAGCCATACTGTCCACCCCCATCTAATGAGATTAACACAGCTGTGTCTGAAGAGTCCTTGCCTGAGACATTGACTAGGGCATCGCGTGAGGCATATGCCTTGCAAGACTTTGCTGAATGTCCCCCAGGATCCACCCCCACCACCCATTTTTACTTTTAGATCTATAACTAGACTTAAGTCCCAGTGAACCCCAAGAGATGAAGTACAAGGTGTGACCCATGAGGAGGTAGGCTACACTTCAAAAGAACTGCTTGATTTTTCTAATGTATACAAGCATAAACCTGGGAAATATGTGTGGGAAAGGCTACCCTTAGTGGGATAATGATGTAAGGAACATAAAGTTGAACCAGTCTGAGTTTATTAATCTGGGCCCACTAAGCACAGATTCTTCATTCAATGTTTCAGCTCAAGGGGTAAGTAAAGGATCTAATAGTTTATTTGACCGATTGACTGAAACGTTGATCAAAAGGTGGCCTACACTAAATGAAGTTGAAATGCCAGAAATGCCTTGTTATATTGTAGAAGAAGGTATTCAAAGGCTTAGAAAAATTGGAATGATAGGGTGTATTTATTGTGTTGGATCCACAGACCAACTGAGGGAGTGCCCAGAGGACACCCTTTCACCACAACTGGGAGGAATAAATTTGTTAAAGGAGCCCCAGCATCCTTGAACACTGCTGTGATTGCTTTTCTATGTAGGTCAGATGTTACAGTGTGAACCACCCTAACTGAATTAAGACAGGTAACTACAATGTGAGTGATTGGATCCTGGGTTGGCAGGGGCCAAGTGGCAGCACTTAATCACCAAAGACAAGGTGGGCATGGTTACCATAATGGACAGCAGAGTCAAAGCAGGAATCAGATTAGTCTGACTCTCATGAATTTTTGGCATTGGCTGCTTAATTGTGGTGACCCTAGGAGTGAAATACATGGGAAACCTACTAAATATTTACTTGATCTGTACAAGAGGAAGAATTCTAGGTTAAGTGAATGACAGTTTAACTCGAATCACCAAAACAGAAAGTCACAGCCCCTCAATCAATTCCCAGACTTGAGCCAGTTTACAGACCCACAATCCCTTGAATGAAAGGGAAACCAGGTCCATTTGAAGAAAGACCCCACCACACTGCCAAAAATTTATACCGTTAATTTTTCTCCCAGACTTTACCAGGGGATCGACGGCCTATTGAAAGAGTGATTGTTCACTGAGGAATAGGAAATAATCAGACTTTTCAGGGATTACCAGACACTGGCTCTGAAGTGACACTAATTCCAGGAGACCCAAAATGTCACTGTGGCCCACCAGTCAGAGTAGAGGTGTATGGAGGTCAGGTTATCAGTGGAGTCTTAGCTCATGTCCATCTCACAGTGGGTCAGTGGGTCCCCAAACCCATCCTGTAGTGATTTTCCCAGTTCCAGAATGCATAATTAGAATAGACATACTCAGCAACTGGCAGAACTGCCACATTGGATGCATGACATGTGAAGTAAGGGCTGTTATGGTAGGAAAGGCCAAGTGGAAGCCATTAGTATTGCCCCTACCTAAGAAAATAGTAAACCAAAAAGCAATACTGCATTCCTGGTGGGACTGAAGAGATTAGTGCCACAATCAAGGACTTGAAGGATGCAAGGGTGGTGTGATCGTTAAGGTTGTGTGTCAGCTTGGCTGGGTCATGATTCTCAGTGGTCTGGCACTTATGATGTAGTTTGGCAGTCGTATAATGTTATGGGAAATCCTGGTGGTGTAGTGGTTAAGAGCTACAGCTGCTAACCAGTTAGCGGTTCAAATTCACCAGGTGCTCCTTGGAAACTCTATGGAGTAGTTCTACTGTGTCCTATAGGGTTGCTATGAGTCAGAGTTGACTCTACAGCAGTGGGTTAGGTTATAATGATGTAGCCACCTCCATGATGAGATTTAGTATAATGTGATCACCTCCATGATGTGATCTGCTGTGAGTAGCCAATCAGTTGAAAGGGAGTTTCCTTGGGGGTGTGGACTGCATCCAGTATAGGTGGACATTCTAGCAAGGCTTGCAAGCTTTTGTTTACTTTGGATCCTGCAGCTGGCTCCTGTTCATCTGCCCTCTGGTTTTTGGGACTTTAGCTAGCAGCTTACTTGCCATCTTGCATGTCGATCTTGGGGTTCGTTGGTCTCCACAGCCTGTGTGCCAGAAGAAGCCTCTAGTCTGGACTTGGGACTTTCCAGCTCTACAACTGCATGAGCCATTTCCTTGATATAAATCTCTCTCTCTATATATATTTATATGCTTTACTGGTTTTGCTTCTCTAGAGAAACCAGCCTAAGATGGGTGGTGACTCCATCTCACCCCCATTCAACTAACCTATTTAGCCTGTGTAGAAAACAGAAGGATCTTGCATAATGACAGAGGATTATCATAAACTTAACCAGGTGGTTACTCCGATTGTAGCTGCTCTTCCTGATATGGTTTCATTGCTTAAACAAATTAATACATCTCCTAATATCCATGAGTATGTTTGTTAACTTTCTTTGTGGTTACCATAAATTTTACCCTTATCTTTC
>NW_004443957.1:4922023-4935214 GCF_000243295.1 Trichechus manatus latirostris | reverse complement strand
GAGCGAGGTATTCGAGCGAAAGGAGGGGGAGGTGGGGAGAGGCAAGGAAGAAATAAAAAGAAGCGGAAAAAAGCAACACCAGCGGCCAACAAATGGCACTCAGAGAGCCACCCGTTCGGGTGTGTGGAAACAAAGCAGCCGCTGTTTCCCGGTCAGGAGATTGTGGCCTCAGGAAGTAGAGGAGGCCGAGTCAGGGTGAAGAAGGGTGGGAGGAGGGAAAGCATGATCGCCAATTACCGGTTGTTTTGTCTCCCGCTGGAAGCTCTGTCAGGCTGCTTTCTTGTACCTCCTATTTGCTGGTCTCCGATAGGAGTCCAAGATGGCGGGTCCGCGCTGCGTTAGCTGGTAGGGGACCTCTGCATAAATCTCTCCTCGCTCTCCGTTCTTTCTCAGTTTTATCACTCCATTTGGTGCTTGGCTGAGTTCTTTATCTCTTCATTTGATGTTTTAGGATTTCAGGATTGTTGTATTCTCTGTTCGGCTTAGTTTTTTGGATCTTTGCTGTGGAGGGATGGTGTGGTGCTTCTGCCTAGAGCGCCATTTTGCCAGAACTTACATCTCCTAATATCTAGTGCGCAGTTATTGATATGGCCAATGCCTTTTTCTCAATATCTGTTTCTAAAGACCATTAGAAGGAGTTTTTCTTCAGCTGGCAAGGTCAGCAATACACCTTCATTGTCCTGTCTCAAAGATATATCAAGTCTCTTGTCCTATGTCGTGATTTAGTCTGCAACGACATTGATTGTCTTTCCCTTCCACAAGATGTCACACTGGTCCATTACACTGATGACATTATGCTGACCATAAAAAAAAAAACAAAACCATTGCCATCGAGTTGATTCCAACTCATAGCAACCCTATAGAACAGAGTAGAACTGCCCCATAGACTTTCCAAGAAGCACCTGATGGATTCAAACTGCCAACCTTTTGGTTAGCAACTGGAGCACTTAACCACTACCCCACCAGGGTTTCCATTATGCTGACTGGACCTAGTAAAGAAGAAGTATCAATGATTGGAGACTTATTGGTAAGACATTTGCATGCTAGAGGGTGGAAAATTAATCCAACAAGAATTCAGGTGTATTCCATCTCAGTAAAATTTCTAAGAGTCCAGTGGTGTTGGGCATGTCAAGATATTCCTTCTAAAGTGAAGGATAAGTTGTTGCATCAGGCCCCTTCTACCATTAAAAAGGAAACACATCACCTGGTAAGCCACTTTTGATTTTGGAGGCATCATATCTTTCATTTGGGTGTGCTATTCTGTCCTTTATATCAAGTGGCTTGAAAAGTTGCTAGTTTTTGAGTGGGGCCCAGAATAAGAGAAGGCTCTACAACAGATATGGGCTGCCATGCAAGTCACTCTGCCACTTGGGTTATATGAACCAGCTGATGCAATGGTGTTTGAAGTGGCAGTGGCAGATAGAGATGCTGTTTAGTGTCTTTAGCAGGCCCCTGTGAGGTCATAGGTGAATCACAGCTCAGATCCTTAGGATTTGGGATCAAAGCTCTGCTGTCCTTTGTAGATAACTACTTTCCTTTTGATAAACAGCTCTTGGCTTGTTACTGGGCCTAAGTAGAGACTAAATGTTTAACCATGGGCAACCAAGTTACCATGCAGTCTGGGCAACCCATCATAAACTTGGTATTGTCTGACCCACAGAGCCATAAAGTTGGATGTGCACAGCAACATTCCATCATTAAATGGAAGTGGTATATACGAGTTCAGGCTTGAGCAGGATCTGAAGTTACAAGTAAGTTACATGAGGAAGTGGGCCCAATGCCCATGGTCCCCACTTCTTTCACATTACCTTCCCTCTCCCAGTCTGCACCTGTGGTCTCATGGGGAGTTCCTTACAATCGGTTGACTGAGGAAGAAAAAACTTGTGCCTGGTTTACAGATGGTTCTATGCAATATGCAGGCACCACTCTTAAGTAGAAAGGGGCAGCACTATAGCCCTTTTGTGAGATCTCCCTGAAAGACAGTGGTAAAGGGAAATTCTCCTAGTGAGCAGAATTTCGAGCAGTGCACCTGTTTGTTCATTTTGCTTGGAAGATAAATGGCCAAATTGAGATTGTATACTGATTCGTGGGCTGTGGCCAGTGGTTTGGCTGGCTAGTCAGGGACTTGGAAGGAATATGATTGGAAAATTGGTGACAAGGAGGTATGGGGAAGAGGTTTGTGGATAGACCCCTCTGAATGGGCCAAAAAAGTGAAGAAACTTGTGTCTCATGTGACTGCTCACTGAAGGATGGCCTCAGTGGAGAATTTAACAATCAAGTGGATAGGATGACGAGTTCTGTGGATATCAGTCAACCTCTTTAACTGGGCCAATCCTGTCGTTGCCCAATGGGCTCATGAACAAAGTGGCCAGGGTGGCAGGGATGGAGGTTATGCATGGGGTCAGCAATATGACTTCCACTCACCGAGGCCAACTTGGCTATAGTCATTGCTGAGTGCTCAATCTGCCAGCAGCAGAGACCAACACTAAGTCCTCGATATGGCACCATTTCTCAGGGAAATCAGCTAGCAACCTGGTGGCAGGTTGATTACTTGGGACTGCTTCTGTCATGGAAAGGGCAACATTTTGTTCTAACTGGAATAGACATTTACTCTGGATACCGATTTGCCTTCCTTGCACACAAAGCTTCTGCCAAAACTACCATCGGTGAACTTACAGAATGCTTTATCCACCATCATGGTATCCTGCTCAGCATTGCTTTGGATCCAGGAATTCACTTCACAGCAAATGAAGTGTGGCAATGGGCCCATGCTCATGGAGTTCAGTGGTATTACCATGTTGCCCATAAACCTGAAGCAGCTGGATTGATAGGACAATGGAATGGCCTTTAGGAGACACAGGTACAGTGCCAACTAGGTGGCAATATCTTGCAGGGCTGAGGCAATGTTCTCCAGGAGGTTGTATATGCTCTAAATCAGCAACCAATATATGGTAATGTGTCTCCCATAGCTAGGGTCTGTGGGTCCAGGAATCAAGGGTGAAAATGTAAGTGACACTACTCACTATTACTCATAGTGACCCACTCACAAAATTTTTGCTTCATGTCCCAGTGACCCTATGCTCTGTGGATCTAGTGGTCTTAGTTCAAAGGGAAGAATGCTCCTACCAAGAGACACAACAGTGATTCCACTGTACTGTAAGTTAAGAATGCCACCTGGCCACTTTGTACTCCTCATGTCTCTTGATCAACAGGCAAAGAAGGGAGTTACCATATTTGTTGGTGAGATTGATCCTGATTATCAAGGGGAAATCGGATTTATATTACATAATGGAGGTAAAGAAGAGTATGTTTGGAGTACAGGAGATCCCTCAGGACATTTCTTAGTATCAACACACCCTGTGATTAAAGTCAATGGAAAACTACAGCAACTCAATTCTGACATGACTACTTATGGCACAGTCTCTTTAGGAATGAAGGTTTGGGTCACCCTACCAGGCATAGAACCACAATCAGCTGAGGTGCTTGCTGAGGACAAAGGGAATACAAAATGGGTGGTGGAAGAAGGTAGTTCTATTCCAGCTAAAACCACAAGACCAGTTGCAGGAATGAGGACTGTAATTGTTATGAGTATTTCTTCCTTGTTTTGTTTTACATGTGTGTACACTTGGGGGTGTAGCCTGCCTCCAGTACATAAACATATGTTCTGGCACAGCTTGCTCTCTCTCTAAACCCTGCACTCTTCTCATCACCTGACCCCAGTTCTTGGTAAGTAAGCCTGCAGAAGTCTCTGGCCTACCACCTGACCTACAGATTTTGGGTTCCTCAACCACTACAACTACGTGAGCCAGCAGAGATCTTTAACCTGTTGCCTGAACCATGGATGTGGGACTTGCCAGCCCTCACAATTGCATGAGTGATTTCCTTCAAGTAAATTTCTCTCTATCTCTATTGATATATGCTCCACTAGTTTAGCTCCTCTCGAGAACCCAGACTAAGACACACACCCTAAAGCAAAATAAAAGGTTGGAAAGAAAACCAAAGATCATAAATAATATTTCTCAATCCCTTCAACTAGGTAGAGTGCAGGTGTCACCTATCTGTTAGTGGAGGCTTGTGTGTTGCTCTGATGGTGAACAGGTTTCACTGGAGCTTCTGGACTAAGGCAGTCTAGGAAGAAAGACATGGTGATCTACTTCCGAAATTAGCCAATGAAAACTGGATCACAATGGTCTAATCTATGTGAACGGGGTCACCATGAGTCAGGGGGCCAAGTCGACTGCAACTAACAATAACAACAGTTGCCTAAGTCATTAGCTTTCCTCCTCTCTTCTTGTAAGCCATACAAATGTAACGGGGAGGAAAAAAATCCACAAATTAGATTTTTCACAAAACTGAGACAAATGCAATTTACATATTCAAAAGTATGTATAAGGTCTACAAATGACTGACATTGGGCCACAGCTATGTAGAGAAGAAATCTGAAAAGTAACAAGAGGATAACAGAGTAAGAGAAAAATGACAAATTATATACAGAGGAATCAAAGATAAGAATAACAATCGCATTCTCATCAGAAACAATGGAACAAAGAAAACAAGAGAAAGACATCTTTAAAGTGCTGAAAGACCAAAAAAAAAAAAAATCCACCTTGAATTCTATACCCAGTGAAAATATCTTGCAAAAATGAAAGCGAAATAAAAAAAACTCTCAGTAAAATTCTTAGTAAACAAAAGCTAACACAATTCATCCCCAACAGGCCTACCTTAAAGCCAGCACTAAAGGAAGTTTTCAGTCTGAAAGAAAATGACATCAGATGGAAACTCAAATCTAAAACCTTAGACACACAAAGAATAAAAGCACTGGATATGGTAAATAATACGTGACTGAATATAAAAGACTGTTTTTGTTTTCTTGACTTCTTTAAAAGACAATTGACTATTTAAAGCAATAATGATAATAATAATGTATTGTAGGATTTATAGCATATGTGCAAGTACAATATATGACAACAACAGCACAAAGATCAGAAAGGGGCTAAATAGAAATATATTTTATGAGGTTTTTACAATATATGTGAAGTGATTTAATATTATTCCAAGGTGAACTGTGATAAATTAAAGGGAAATTATAATCAATAAAGCAATCAATAAAAAATAATACAGTGAATTATAGCTGAAAGCCAATCAAGGAGATGAAATGGAATACAAAAAGTACTTATTGCCTCCCCCCTCCCCCCAAAAAATAGCAAGACAAAACAAAACAGAGGGAAAAAATAGAAAACAAATAATAAGATGGTATATCTAAACCTAAAGAGCTGAATAGAAGATTTCAAAGAATGGCTCAAGAGGACACAGTAAAGTATTATAATGACATGTGCAAAGACCTGGAGATAAAAAAACCTAAAGGGAAGAACATGCTCTGCATTTCTCAAGCTTAAAGAACTGAAGAAAATATTCAAGCCTCAAGTTGCAATATTGAAGGATTCTATGGGGGAAAATATTAAATGATGCAGGAAGCATCAAAAGAAGATGGAAGGAATATGCAGAGTCACTATACCAAAAAGAACTGGTCGATGTTCAGCCATTTCAGGAGGTAGCATATGATCAGGAACTGATAATACTGAAGGGAGAAGTCCAAGCTGCACTGAAGGCATTAGCAAAAAACAAGGCTCCAGGAATTCATGGAATACCAATTGAGATGTTTCAACAAACGGATGCAGTGCTGGAAGTACTTACTCGTCTATGCCAAGAAAACTGGAAGACAGCTGCCTGGCCAACAGACTGGAAAAGATCCATATTTATGCTTATTCCAAAGCAAGGTGATTCAACTGAATGCATAAATTATCAAACAATATCATTAATAACACAGGCAAGTAAAATTTTGCTGAAGATCATTAAAAAGCGGCTGCAGCAGTACATGAACAGGCAGCTGCCAGAAATTCAAGCCAGATTCAAAAGAGGACGTGGAAAGAGGGATATCATTGCTGATGTCAGATGGATCTTGGCTGAAAGCGGAGAATACCAGAAAGATGTCTACCTGTATTTTATTGACTATGTAAAGGCATTTGACTGTATGGATCACAACAAATTTTAGATAGCCTCAGCCTATATCCCTTATGAATATAGATGAAAAATCTTTAACAAAATATTTGTGAATAGAATTCAGCAATATATAAGAAAAGAATTATACACCATGATCAAGTGGGGTTTATTCCAGGGATGCAAGTCTGGTTCAATATTTAAAAATAGTAGTCCACCATATTACCAGGATATGGAAGAAAATTCACATGATCATATCAATTGATACAAAAATGCATTTGGCAAAACTCAACACCCATTTATGATAAAAACTCTCAGAAACATAAAAATAGAGGGGGAGCTCAACTTGATACAGAGCATGTACAGCTAATGTTATATTTAATGGTGAAAGACTTAATGCTCCCTTAAGATTGGGAATGGAGCCCTGGTGGCATAGTGGTTAAGAGCTCCGCTGCTAACTGAAAGGTTGCCAGTTCGAATTCACCAGCAGCCCCTTGGAAACCCTATGAGGCAGTTCTACCCTGTCCTGTAGGGTTGCTATGAGTCAGAATAGACTCAGTGGCAATGGGAACAAGGTAAGGATGTTCTCTTTCTTTGAAAAAGGTACTATTATTTTTCAACATAGTACTGGAAGTTCCAGCCATTGCAGTAAGGCAAGAAAAGGAAACAACAGTCTTACAAATTGGAGAGGAAGAAATAAAACTGTCCCTATTGACAGATAACATAATTATCTACATAGAAAATCCCAAGGAATATACAAAAATACTCCTAGAGCTAAAAAGTGAGTCACCAAGTTTACAGGATACAAAATAAACATATAAAAATTAATTGTACTTCTATATACTAATAATGAATATACAGACACTAAAATTAAGAATACAATAAAATTATAACAGATCAACAAAAATGAAATGCTAGCTAATATATATATTCAGAACTGATATACTGAAAGCTACAAAAAGCTGAGAAAAAATCAAAGGTCTAAATAAATGGAAAGACATACCATATTCATGGATTGGAAGACTCAATTCTCCCCAAGTCAATATACAGGTTTAACACAATTCCTATCAAAATTCAAACAAGATTTTTTCTACATATAGATAAGAGTATTCTAAAATTTATGTGGAAAGGCAAAGGGTCTAGAATGGATAAAACAATTTTGAAAAGGAAGAATGAAATGGCTAGAATTAGTCTACTTGAATTCAAGACTTATCAGATAGCTACAATAATGAAAACAATGTGATACTGGCTGAGTGACAGACACAGAGATAAATGGAACAGAACAGAGAACCCAAATATAAGCCCACAGAAATATGCCCCACTGATTATTTGCAAAGGCACAAAAGTAATTCAGTGGGGGAAGAATAGACTTTTCAACAAATGGTGCTGAAGGCAAAAAAAAAGAAACTTAATCTAAATCTTACATTTCATGCAAAATCGTATTAAGAGAATGAAAAAATAGGTTACAGATGTGAAGAAAATCTTTGTAAAGCACATATCCAACAAAGGATTAGTATCTAGAATATATAAAGAATTCTAAAAAATCAACAGTAAAAAAAAATACAATTAGAAAATGGGCAAAAGTCATGAAGAGTCATTTCACTGAAAAGGATATACACATGGCAAATAAATATGTGCAAGGATGTTCATAGTTGTTAGCCATTAGGGAAATGAAAATTAAAACCACAATGAGATATCACTACACACTTATCAGAATAAATAAAAAAATAGTTACAAGACCAAATACTGGATGTGGAAAAAGTCGGTCATTCATACATTGCTGGTCAGAATGTAAATCGGTATAACTGCTGTGAAAAACAGTCTGGCAGTTTCTTTAAACCTAAGGATACAACTACATACAACGCAGCAATTGCTTTCCTGAGAGTTTATCCCAGAGAAACGAAGATTTATTTTCACATAAAAACCTGCACATAAATGTTCATAGCAACCTTATTAATAATAGGCAAAAAATGGAAACAACCCAGATGGTTAAACAAACTGTGGTATATCCATAACATGACATAATACTCAGCAATAAAAAGGAATGAACTGTTGATCCATGCAACAGTCTGGATGGATCTCCAGATAATTATGCTGAATGAAGAAAACCAATTCCAACAGATTACATGCTATATGATTCCACTTATGTAACATTCCTGAAAAGAGAAAATTATAGTAATGGAGAACAGGTTAGTAGTTGCCAAGGATTAAGGAGGGGGTGGAGATGTGAAGGATGTGGGTATGTCTATAAAAGGTCAACACAACAAATTCTTGTATTGATGGAAATGTTCTCTATCTTGACTGTATCAGCGTCAATATCCTGACTGTGATACTGTTTTATAGTTCTGCAAGATGTTACCATTGGAGGAAACTGGGTGAAGAGTACATGGGGCTTCTCTGCATTAGTTCTTTCAACTGTATGTGAATCTACTACTACTTCAAAATTAAACATTTAATTTAAAATTGTGGTCTGATCCAGCAAGGTCCGGCACCAAATTTCATAGACCCTAGAAAAATGCAACTTGAAATATAGGCATGGGATTGGTAGGAGAGGGATAAAAGGAGCTTTTAGTAATGATTTTAAAAAGCAAAAACATTTATGATCACAGACACCCTCCCAACCCCATGTTATCTTCATATCCTAAGCAGTGTATCCTAATCCTATGGTTTTTAGTCACCTAACATCTAAATCCCTTGCCATGGAGTCAATTCTGACTCATAGCAACCCTATAGGACAGAATAGAACCGCCCCATAGGGTTTCCAGAGAGTGGCTGGTGGATTTGAATTGCTGACCTTTTGGTTAGCAGCTGTAGCTCTTAACCACTTCACCATCAGGGCTCCTGCACATCTAAAATGATGTGTAAATTATGAATATATTTATAAGTCTATTAAAAAATCCAAAGCTGGACATTTTTCATCTCCTCACTTTAGGACTGTGGACATCAAAATAAACCTAGCTGTTCTTGGAAGACATTAAACTACTCCTTGAGATACAGTATTTAAGTCTTGCTTTTCATTCATCTGTGGTATTACGGTCATTTATAAAGACCATCAAATACAACATTATCATTTATTTTGTTCATTGAACATGTTAATGCCTACACACAACCCTGTTCTGACTCATATGAAATGATTTAGCTCATTTCTTTTCCTCCCAGTTCAAAGCCCTGTTAAAATTCCTTGCTGCCCAAGTTGGCAGAGAAATTGTGTCTTGGATGCAAAAGTTGGGCAAAGGTAAGCTTGCATACCAAGCAAGACCACTCTTCCCGGTGCTTCTGTATCTTCTCAAGACCAGCAGTTTTCTGTAGTCTATGTCATTATTTCACTGTCCAGTTTATGTTCATTAAAAATGTCAATCACATCTGGATAAATTAGTGAAACTCAGGAAGGAATTACTTCTGGTCCATATTTCTTGTAATTTTGCAGACAGCTACTGAAAAAATAAAAACCTTTGAAATATTGGTAAGTCACATATCTGGCGGAAAAGAATGTTTGTCCCCAGGGGTTATGAACTTTTCATAGGTAGTTTTTCAAGTTCTCCCTGAAACTCAGCACAGAAAAAGCATCTTAAGGAGGCAGACAAACATATTACTAACTTAATACAAATTAAATAAAGAACAAAAAATCCTAGACCTTTTCCTTTATACTCACAGTTAGAATGCTCTTTATTTCATCACTGACTGATCAGGCTTTGCATCAGAAAACAGAGGCAGTTTTAGACTTAGTATTTCTCTTTATTCAGAAATGCAATCAATCATAAATAAAGAAATAGCAAATGTGAGATTGGCTTCCCAGATACTTCAGAACATTTCCCAAATCTCTGGTTCTCCACATGGCATTGAATGTATCTGCATATGTGTGAGTGCATGTGTGTGTGTGTGCATGCATGAGTAAGTGTGTCATACTACAAAAGCCTCCCCATGGAATTCTGATTCTCAAGCTTCCTCATTGACAATCACTATCTTAAAATGCCTAACAAAAAATTCAAATGTGCATCTATGGAAGATATTTTTAATATTAAGCATCAGTGACATGCCCTGAGTCCTTCAATAAATGATTATTGACTAATTTCCATAGTAAAAATGTAGCAACATAGAAAATAATTTTAATGTTCATGAAAACATTCATTTTTTATAGTTTCTCCTACCAGGAATTCCCATAATGCTCTATGAATGTCTCCATCACTTCCCTGAACACTATGTTAATTCTGTGACATGAGGGACCAGATCTCTTTTATTGGCAAATATATGCCCAGGGCCTAGCTCTGTGTCTGGTACATAGTGAGCACAAGGTAAATATTTGTGGAAAATGAATGAGGTAGGAGTCCAGCATGACTCCCAGTCTTCTTGAATGGGAGACTAATGGGATAGTAACGACATTAACCAATAGAAAGTGTATTTTAGGGACAGCAAGAGTGAAGAAAAAGACAGATGAATTTGAGATAGCTATGGGACATCCAGATGTAGATATCTAGGATGTATAGAAAGTACAGAACTTGAGCTCCGGAGAGAGGTCCAGGCTGAAGTTGAAGGCACGAGAGAGGTTGAGCTCTCCCACAGAGAACATGTAGAAAGGACACAGACACAGAAAAAATAGGGAGAATGTAAATATTTATGAGAAAGGGCATGACACCAGAGGAAAGGACATTATGGATGAGAATCATAAAAGAGGTAGAAAGGGAAGAAAAAGAAAGTGATGATGGGCAACTTAAGGGAGAAGAATTTAAAGAATAAGGGAGTGTTCCACAGTGTTAATGAAACAGAGAGCAAATATTAAAGGGCTGAAAAGTTGAGGCGGTAGTTAGTACAAAGTTGTTGATTCCATGGCAAGAGTAATTTCAGAGAAGTGATGAGAGTTAGAATCAGCACCGCATCCCCTCTTCAATTCTTGTAGAAACTATATCACCTATCAAGCTTTACTTTCCTCCATAGTATTTGTCACCTTCTAGCCCACTAAATGTAGTCCTGGTGGTGCAGGGGTTAAGAGCCCAGCTGCTACTAACCAAAAGGTCAGCAGTTCAAATCTACCAGCCGCTCCTTGGAAACCCTATGAGGCAATTCTACTCTGTGCTACAGGGTGGCTATGGGTCGGAACTGACTCAACGACATCGTGTTTTTTTTAGCCCACTATATAATTTCTATGAGTTGGAATTGACTCAACTGCAACGGGTTTTGTTTTGTTTTTTTATATAATTTCTTACTTATTTTCTTTATTGCCTGTCTCTCTATGGAGACAAGCAAAATCGTCCAATGAATAACTATGTGGGTTGCATGGCAACAATTCAGCTGGGAACAGGAGCTTCTCTTTCCCCTGGTGGGAGAAGTTGCACCTGAAGTCAACTTTCTAGGAGACAAGGGACCCCAAGGTCTTGAGGTGCAATCAGCTGGAGTTACCTAGAACTCACCTAAATAGCTGATACCTAAGCTGATACTGCTTGATGCCTGAACCACAAATGTTTATTCTTCCACGCAAGGTTACTCTTATTCCTGACTTATAAAAAGAAGACCAGCAGGTGCCTGGACATTTCTGACGGAACCCAGCACAAGAGTGTATCCAGATGAAACTAGACCCAAACATACTTCTCTGTAGGATGCTGCAAGAAAACAGACAGATGTGCCTGAGATTCTTCTGCCTGTGAGCTCCAGGTGGCACTAAGTGATGCCCCAAGTCACTGAATGACCAAGTGACTGCCAATGCGGGGCAAACTGTTATCCTGGTGCATGGCAGAATATGTTGACTGGGTCACCTTGGAAATGGAAGATATCACATTGGCAGCAAGGGCAGGTTGCTGGGAGGGCTAGTCATTGGGTGCCTCATTATCCATCACCACAGGCACTCCTGACTCAGAGGATGGCGGGGATTCATGGGCTGCAAATGAAGAGCTCACTTGATGACCAGGAGTCCATGGCTTCCTGGTCTTGGAGAAGATGCTCACTAAGTGACTCCAATGCCAGCAACTCCTGAAGCTCCATGGTGGAGGAGATGTTGAACGGATTTATGGACCACCACAGCCCCAACGCATTTGAAATACTCAAGAATCTCAGAGTGCTGATTCTTCATGGAAAGGGAACCTGTAATGAGGAGGAGACTGACCAATTAGGAGAGGCAGGTGTACCTAGCCTATTCTCGAACTGGGTGCTGGAAAACTTGAGTTCACCATACACACTCTAGATGGGAGACGTCTGCAAGCTCCTATCTACAAGATGAAGCACCTCCACTGAACCTTCACTAGACAATGCTACTGGTGTTCAAACTGGACCTGCTTCAAGACTCTCAATTAGGGCTCTAGCTCATGACAATGGCAAGAGGCTCTGTCTTTTCTGCTCCACTGTATTTCCAGTGTCTAGAGCAGTTCCTGGCACACGGTAGATGTTCAATAAGTATCCATTGAATGAATGAGTGGATTTATTTAGTTTTGAGTTGAGGAAAAAATGAATTATGGAGGTGAAGTTACAGAGACAGCCAGTCTCTGCACCAGAAGAGCAGAAAAATTTCCTTTGATAACAACTCTATTTTTGGTTTGGTGATCAGGATTTAAAGGTGTATAGCGTGTGTACAATGTGATTTCTCCTTAAAGGATTTCCTCCTCCTCCTCTTCCTCCTTTTCATGACCTTATGTTACAGAAATGAGTTTGTTCATCATACTCCTTAGTCCAGCTAAGGCCCTCCTTTTTTTCTTTTTTTTAACTTTCTTCTTTGTTACTGGTTCCACTTCCATTCCCTCCCCTGCATACACTCACTCTATAGGGTTTAATATATGGCCTGATCATATGCATTCTATGTGTTCATTTGCGTATACATCACATTGAGGGCTGACACTCAGGTGGCACACATGGGCACAGCATCACAGATGGAGTCTGAATGGTCCAATGGGGTGGTGCCCATGCCACACCTATTTTTAACTATTTTAAATATTACTCCTGTGCATAAAAACCAAAAACCAAACCTGTTGCCATTGAGTCGGTTCTGACTAATAGGGACCGTATAAGACATAGTAGAACTGCCCCCATAGGGTTTCCAAAGAGAAGCTGGTGGATTCAAACTGCCAACCTTTTGGTTAGCAGCCACCACTTCACCACCAGGGTTCCACCCCTGCGTATAGCTTTTTAAAAATGTACAATACTGAGAGTTCCAGCAAAATGGCACTCTAGGCAGAAGCATCATGCCGTCCCTCCACAGCAAAGATCCGAAAA
>NW_004443957.1:4911608-4914237 GCF_000243295.1 Trichechus manatus latirostris | reverse complement strand
GTCATAAAACAATATGTGTACTACTGTTTCATGAGAAACTATCTGTTCTGTAAGCCTTCACCTGAAGTACAATTAACAAAAAAAAGTACAATACTCATTTAAGTGTATTTTTAATTGACATAAATATTTTGGACAATCTATATCTTTGTTTCTCATTTTTCTTCAGTCCATTTTGTTTTGCAATCCATCCCCGTTGCCTTCCTTTCTTCTGGCTGCTATAAAATATGCCATTGCATGAACATAACATTTTATTCACCTGCTTCTTAAGGACAGACACCAAGTTTACCACCTGCTCTTTACTGCCATTGACAACACTAATGTAGCTAGGAATGTCGTAATATATCTCTCTCTATGGAGACATGTGCTCATTTTTCTGAGGCATGTGCTCAGGATGGAATTGCTAGATGGAAGGTATACATGTCTAATTTCACTGTGTACTAATAAATCATTCTCTTTAAAAGTCTCATCCATTTACCTTTCCTCCAATAGGGCGTGAGGATTCCTGTATCCTCCAATTGTCTCCAGAACTTGGTGCTATCTCACTTAAAAATGTTGCATTTAGTGGTATTGCGTTGTCATTTTAATTTTGCAGCTGTAATTTCTAGTGAATATAAGCATGTTTTTAAATACTTGTTAGCTATCCAGCTTTTCAGTTCTATGAATCGCTGAATTCTTACTCAGCAAAAATCCTTTGCCAATTTCCTGATTCTCTTCTTCTATTCATTTTCATGAATTTTTTCAACATGCCAGAATGAATCCCTTATAAGTTTTTGGGGACTGAAAATTTTTTCCCATTTATTAATATTGCCTTCCCAGTATTTCTACACAGTGAAATCAACTTTATAGCCTCATATTTGCAGGAATGTATGCCAAACGGATCTGTGTTGATGTTGAAACCTCTACCACTGTGGGGAAGGTAGCATCACAAAGAAGGGGACCCAGAGAATCATCATTTATCAAGCCTTCCTCATATACCAGACTCCAAAATCCCTGCTTTGGATCAGTTTATAGTCTAATGGGAGAGACACATAGAAAGAAATAATGTTCCAGACAATGAGGATGCTTAAACACAAGTATATGAACACTATCCTGGGTCCAAAAGGTCTCCAGAACAAACAAAAGTTTGCTAGCACCTTCCTTCTGATCCATGTCAGCTGATACAAAGGTTCAGGGTTAAGTGGTTATGACATCATTTTGCTCTAGTGTGATGCTAGGGGTTGTGTCATGCTGAGCCAGGTCCCACATATCTTTATACAGGGGGGTGAAAATCACCCCCCAGGCCCAGGGTCATGCTTTGTGCCCTTAGCTGTCATACTTGAAATGAGGCTTCATGGGCTGGAAACCAGCTGGGCGGTGGCAATGGCTGGTTCTTCACAGTTCTTTTGCAGGCGCGGACAGCGTCAGGGCAAAGCCAGCTCAGTCGCTCCCTCATCCTCAGGAGTCTCCCAGCAGGAACCCAGGTGCCAGGGACTGTCAGTGTGTTGTTTCCTCCATCAGACTTGTTCTAAAGCAGGGTGCTCAGGGAGGCTGACCTTGCTTCAGCTCACAGCTTGACATGTAGTTGGAATCCCTGGATTGAAAAGAAGGACTAGAGAAATTCCTGTTTGCTTGTACTGTAACAGCTTTAAAATTCCTTGGTGTACACCTACACTTTCTGTAAATATTTTCAAGTAGCAACTCCAAGAGACTTTCTGTTCCTTCTCTTTAATTTCCTTATTACAGTCTTCTACCTTCCTTTCTCATTTGCCCTTCCCAAAGGCATACAGTCAACTCTAGATTTTGTAAAGCATCTTACTTCTCTACCCCCTCCTCTGGCCATGGCCCTGCTCATTCTAAATACCACCAGATGATAAAAGACAAGAAGGAAAAGTGAAATGGGTTCATTTTATGACCTCTCTCGATCTTTGGTTTAAAAAAAATGGGAGAAATGGGAAGTTAAAGCTAATAACAAAATAGTAATGGTGGATACATGTCATTATGCATTTGTCAAAACCCATAGGACTGTACAACATGAAGGGTGAAGCTTAATGTAAACTGTGGACTTTAGTTCATAATAATGCATCAGTACTGGTTCGTTAATTGCAGTAAATATACAGTACTAATGCAAGGTGTTAATAATAGGGGAAACTGTGTATGGGGAGGGGGCGGGGAGATACGGAACTCTCTATTATCTGCTAAATGTTTTTGTAAATCTAAATCGGTACTAAAACAGTCTATTACTTATTTTTTTAAAGCTAACAACAAATAAAGTTTGTTTAAACAAAGTTTGAAGACTGAATAATATGTAATCTACAGATTATGAATATGCATGGCTTCTGTTTTCCTCTAAATCGTTAATTTTTTTAAAAATTGTACTTCAGGTGAAGGTTTACAGAACAAATAGTTTCTCATGAAACAGTAGTACACATATTGTTTTATGACATTTGTTAACAACGCCATGACATGTCAACCCTCTCCCTTCTCGAACTTTTCTTTTTTTGGTGAAAATACACATAGCCGAAGATACACCATTACAAAAATTTCTACATGCACAGTTCTGCTATTCTCACTTTAGATGAAGGTTTACAGAACAAAATAGTTTCTCATTAAACAGTTAGTACACATGTTGCCCTATGACAATGGTTAACAA
>NW_004443957.1:4864302-4909345 GCF_000243295.1 Trichechus manatus latirostris | reverse complement strand
TTTCTTTTTCTTGCCTTATTGCTCTAGCTAGAACTTCCAGCACAATGTTAAATAGGAGTGGTGATAAAGGGCATCCTTGTCTTGTTCCTGTTCTCACGGGGAATGTTTTCAGCCTCAAATTGTTAATTTTTTACCCTCTCTTTTCATGTTAAAGACATGTCTTTCTAGGTTCTTCTTGTGAGACTTTTCTGGAGCTTCAAAGCTGGAGCTAACTGAGAAAGTGATGTGTGCCTGTGGGAGGGTACACCATGGTGCCTGTGGCTAAATCTGGCCAGAGCCAGATTTGATGTTTGTTTTTTCGGTCTTTCTGCTCTTGGCAAAGTTGAACTGGATTGCAATTCTTGATAATACTATCAAAATTTTAAAAACTTTTTGAATTTCCAGAAACACCAAGCAAAGGGGATGCACCTTCTCTAAACTGTGGACTAAACTTCCTCTTTGCTTTGATCCTTGTCTGATCATTCCCATAGAATGATGCATGAGCAGGGAAAATAAAAATCTTCAACAGCAGCTAGCATAACCTGAGATTGACAGCAAGTCACTATCTAAGGATATAATCAGGCTTTATTTTGTGGAGTGAGGACAATAGAATGAATCAGATCTTAGGAAAAAATTAAGCTTTAAGATTTACTTTTCCTCCTTCACACAAAGACCACTGGAGGTGATACAAGTGTAAGTAGTCTATTTCTCTATGTAAGTCTCTTCTTATTTAATTATCTTACTAAAGAAAACAAAAGGGCATTGAAATTATTTTTACCATCACTCAGTTAATCAGAGTATCTTAGAGTTAGCAATGTTTTCCAGATCAGCTACATGTGGGGTTGTCAGATAAAATTTGAATTTTAGATAAACAATAGTTTTTTTAGTATAAGTATATCCCAAATATTGCATGGGATATTTGCTTATCTGAAATTCAGATTTAACTGGGCATCCTGTACTTTTATTTGCTAAATCTGGAAACTACAACCCTAGCTCCAGGGCCATTTTTAGTATGCTATAAATTGGACCCAGATGAGTATTTTCATAATAGCTTTTAAACTTTTTTATTCTAACCAAGAAGGTGTTAGTGTTACCATGAAGGAGGAACACAGTTTGGTGAGGTCAAAGGCACCACAGGCTGGTGGACTTGGAGCCCCTGCTGGCTGTCGTTCACTGGTTGTCCTTGGGTAAGACAGTTTAGCTCTCTCAGCTTCAGTGTCTTCACCTGAAAAATAGGGCTTTGTACTATGTTTTCTGGAGTCCCCGGGTGGTGCAAACATTTAACATGCTTGGCTGCTAACCAAAGGGTTGGAGGTTGGAGTCCACCCAGAGGTGCCTTGGAGGAAAGGCCTGGTGATCTACTTATGAAAATCAACCTATGAAAACCCTGTGGAGCACCATTCTACTCTGACACACGTGGGGTTGTCATGAGTCGGAGTTGACTCCACAGCAACTGGCTTTTAACTGGTTACTATGTTTTCCAGATGCTCCCTAGGGCTTTAGGTTTTCACACCACATCCTCTAGAGTCTCCAAGGAGAGAGAAATTGAACATGAGGAGCTGGGCTACACATTGAACTCGTGTGTCAGCATTAGCTATTGCTTGAATATAGTGTTTATGACTTAAATTGAAAAACAAAATGTTTGCAAACCATCAGTGTAGATGGATTTTCCCAGTTTCAAATTTTATGGTAGTCTTTAAGGGGTACTGCGAGAAAAAAGAGGAGCAAGGCTCAGTGGTCTGAGAAAAACTGAAAAAGTTAAGCAGTTGTTGACTTTGAATGTCAAATCTGCCAATGAAGCCTGATTTGGTCCTATCTCACATCAGGCAAATCGGCTGCAAAAGACCTCTTTGAAGTGTTAAAAAGCAAAGACATCACTTTGAGGACTAAGGTGCACCTGACCTAAGCCATGGTATTTTCAATTGCCTCATATGCATGCGAAAGATGGACAATGAATAAAGAAGACCGAAGAAGAATTGATGTCTTTGAATTACGGTGTTGGCAAAGAATATTGAATATACCATGGACTGCCAGAAGAACAAACCAGACTGTCTTGGAAGAAATATAGCCAGAGTGCTTACTGGAAGCGAAGATGGTAAGAATTTGTCTTACTTACTTTGGACAGGTTATCAGGAGGGACCGGTCCCTGGAGAAAGACATCATGCTTGTTAAAGTAGAGGGTCAGCAAAAAAAAGGAAGACCCTCGATGAGATGGGTTGACACAGTGGCTGCAACAATGGGCTTAAACATAACAACGATTGTGAGGATGGTGCAGGAGCAGGCAGTGTTTCGTTCTGTTGTACACAGGGTTGCTATGAGTCAGAACTAACTCAACAGCACGTAACAACAACACCAACAACGCAGGAGCTTGATTTTCCTATTGCAAGTATGGTAGTATGTGCTTCCTTTCCACACAGTGAAATATTCTACCCAAGGACAGTGCTTGGGGAGTGGTAATGAAGTTTTATAGCTAGCAGATTCGCGGGCAGAAGTTGTGCAGAGAAAATAGAATTTCCAGGCTTCCCTTGGTGGAGCTTAACTGGAGATTGAGACATTTTTCTAAAAAGCATTTCTGTGTGTCCAGGTTATTGAATGCTTTTCTACACTAAATTACGACGACCGAAATTTTCTTTCTCCTTTTATTCGTTCAATACATTTTAAGGAGCTAGAACTCTGTTTCTCAAGCCTGAATGCTCACCAGTCTCCTGGGAAGCTCTTAAATAATGCTGGCAAAATGGCCCCATTTCTAGTGATTACAATTTGATTGGTCTGAGGTGAGGCTAAAGAATTAGGTATTTTATAGAAGCTTCATTTTATTCAGAGTCCCTGGACAGTGCACATAATTTAATATGCTCAGCTGCTAACCAAAAGGTTGGCAGTTCGAGTCCACCCAGCGGCACCTCAGAAGAAATGCCTGGTGAGCTACTTCTGAAAAACCAGCCATTGAAAACACTATGGAGCAGTTATACTTTGCACACATGGGATCACCATGAGTTGGAATCAACTTCACGGCAACTAGTTTTCCATTTTATTCTAAAATGCAGCCCGGGTGGAAAACCACTGACCTAGAATGTGTCTCTACCTATCCTGGGTGCCTGGGGAAGTTATCAACCTGCTCAGCCTCTACTCACCTGTGGCCAGAGACTCACCTTTCCTTCCTAAGGCAGGTGGTGAATTGCTCTGCTCAGGTCTACGCCAATCACATAATGTGTGGCAGATTCCATCCCCACCCCACACACATTGACATCAAATTATCCCCGCCTTCTCTTATATCATCATATTTGCTCTCTTGGCCGTTCCTTTCTGCTTGCAAACGTGCTGATAATCGCTCCATCTTTAAAATAATCTCCCTTGATCGTACATCTGCCTTCAACCACTGCCCAATTTCCCTGCTCTCTCTTAGAGCAAAGTTCTTCAAGAGTTCTATACACTTGAGATTTATAAGTCTTTACTTCCCAGTCTCTTTTTTCATTTTATACTTATAAGAGAATAGATGTAATATGTACATAACTTATGAAGCGTAAAAATAAAACTAATATCTGTGATTCCACCATCAAACTTGGGCTGTTAATATTACTAATACTACATTTTCTTCCCATTCACTCTATTTTGTAGTTTTTTTTTTCTTTTAATGTTGAATGGGTACAAAAAGTGGTCTATAACAGAGATAAGAAGATATAAAGAATAACAAAGCAAACATCCAGGTACTCCCCACATGGCAAAATACAACCTGCTCAGTCCTGTGACTCCCCTTTCTGCCTCCCCAATCCCATCCATTTCTCCCAACTCCAGATAAACACTCTTCTGAATTTTGCATTCATCATTCACTTGTAGCCTTCAACAATGTTTCATTTTGCACGTCTTTGCACTCTATCCATACTTCTCTTTAACCTCCTCCAATCAGGCTTTCATTCCTACCACTCCACTGACCTGTCAAATCCAAGGCTTCCTCTCAGGTCTTATATGACCCACCTCCCAGCCTGATGAACACAGGACTGTGCACTCTCCTGGTCTCCATCCACGCCACGTGCTACTCCTTCTCAGTTTGCTTCATTGGATGCTTCTCCTCTTCTCATATTTCAAATGTTGGAGTACCCATAACTCATTCCTCACACCTCTTCTTTATCTAAATTCACTCCCCAGGTGAGCTCACCCAGTCCAGTAATTCTAAAAATCGTCTATATACTGATAAAGGAGTCCTAATGGTGCACTGGTTAAGTGCTTGGCTGCTAGCCAAAAGGTCAGCAGTTCAAAACCACCAGCTGCTCCACAAGAGAAAGATGTGGCAGTCTGCTTAAACATGATAATATATATAAGGTGCTTTTACCAGTGTCTAGATCACAGGAAGCGCCTAAGAAATATTAGTAATTATTGAAGAGGCATCATCAACAATAGCAAGAGGTAAACAACAAACCAGAACAATTAAAAAAAAAAAAGTCCACTGCCATAGACTCAAATCTGATTCATAGCGACAAATGTAAAATGTAACCATGCTTATTAAAAGAGCTCCAGGATTTCGCCAAGATCAGACCTCACCAGTTCCGGCCCATGTCAGCCATGCCTAATCCATTCCTTCCCCCTTTCCCAGATGCTTTCCATGGCCCTTCTTCCCTTTGTCCCTAGGACAGCTTTTATCTCCTCTGCTTGGCCATTCCTTGCTTGCACCATCATATTTACTCCCAAGAAAAATCACTTCCTTTTACTTAAAGAAACATAAAGATCAGGAATAAGTCGGAAAAGAGCTGAAAAGAAGACTAAAGACGAGAGAGAAAGCCATCAAATGGCTTTTAATGTACAGATCACTTTAATAGTTGCACTAGTGTATAAATTCTCAACATAGCATTGTTTTAATTTTTCTATTTTAAGTATTTTTATTAAAAAAAAAGAAAAAGAATCATTTCTCCTTATGTTGAGAAGCCCCTGAGTGGTGCAAATGATTAATGAGCTGAGCTGCTAAATGAAACGTTGTAGGTTAGAGTCCATCCAGAGGTGCCTTGGAAGAAAGGCCGAGGGATCTGCTTTCAAAAAATCAGCCATTGAAAACCCTATGGAGCACAGTTTTGCTCTGACACACATGGGGTTGCCACAAGTTGGAGTCCCCTCCATAGCAACTGGTTTGTGTACCAACTACTGTTCTAGGAGCCTAGAATACAACAGTGAACAAGGTACCTAAAATGCTTATACTAGGGTGTGTCGCTTTTGATAGGATGGTCAGGGAAGGCCTGTCTGAGGAGATATTTGAGCAGGATCTGAAGGAGGTGAAGGAATGTGCATCTATGGTCCAGGCAGAAGCAATAACAAATATCAAGGCTCTGAGGTGGCAGTGTGTTCGGCATCTGAGGAATGGAAGCTGGAGTGGCTGGCATGGAGTGAACAAGGAAAAGGAGGCAGGAAGGGGGCTGGAAAGGAGCCAGAGCCCTGTCATGCAGGGTCTTGTATCTGGATTTCAGTTGATGTGATAGGAATCCTCTGGAGGGTTTGAGAAGGATAGGGCCATGGTCTGACCAATGTTTTAAAAGGATCCCTCTGGCTGAGGTGCCAAGAATTAACTGGAGTGGGAGTGTACAGAGGATGAACAAGATGGAAGAAGAGACCAGGTTGGCTGCTCTTGAAGGATCCTGGCAAGACTTAAAGGTGGCTCTGACTAAGATGGCATAGGTAGAGGATGTGAGACGTGGGTGAATTTGAGATGGGTTTAAAGACAGAGCCCACAGGACTTGCCATGTGTTGGATGTGAGATTTTAGAGGAAAAGAGGATTTGAGAATGACTCCAAGAATTTTGGTCTGAGTAACTGGCAGAATGCATTTGCCATTTACTCAGGTGGGAAAAACTTGGCAAGATGTACCATGGCAATGAAAACAAAGAATTATATTCTCCACATCCTAAATCTGAAAGTTAATATTAACTATCCAAGTGGAGATGTCAAGGAAGCTGTTGGATATACACATTGGAGCTAGAGGAGAGATAGATTTAGGATGATCAGCATATAAACCATGCCCCGCCCCACCCCACAAAAAAAACCAAACTCACCACCGTTGAGTTGATTCTGACTCATAACAACCCTATAGGATAGAGTAGAACTGCCTCATAGGGTTTCCAAGGCAGTAATCTTTACGGAAGCAAATTGCTACATTTTTCTCACATGGAACACAGCTGGTAAGTTTTAAAAATGGTGCAGCAGCTTCAGACCTCTTTGTGTAACTTCATGATGGGGGAGGAGAATCACCATCAGCATCAGCCCAAGGCTGATGGTTATGAAGTAGACGATCAGACATACATTCTCTCTCCAATCTTTTTACTAATTCTGAGACCAAATGTCCCTCCCCTGACACTCTCTACTCTCTGCTGTGTTTGATAATTCGTTGCAATGACTACACAGAACTCACAGACCATACTCACAGTTATAGGGTTTATTAGGGAAGTAACAGATTACAATTCAGGATCAGGAACAACTCAGGATTCAGCTCTTCAGTCAGTTCAGCTTCTTGACCATGCCTGCAGGCAGGTGTCTCTCTCTCAGCCTCTCAGCCCCTCGGTCCCTCGGCGCCTCTGCCCTGTTCAGGCAAGTATTATAGCTTTTTAGCGCCACCAGCAAGTACCCAGAGGCACCCCACTTTGCCAGTAAGCCTTGGTCTGAGGGCACTCAGCTCCTTGCTCCATAGGTCAGTACACCCACTAAAGCTGGTTTGCTCTGTGGGCCAGGAAGCACTTGGCACCATCTCGAACCCAACTTCTGGTGCCGCTGCTTCTCGCTGTCTCCAGTGTTACAGCTCTGTCTGTCTGTCTGCTGGGTCCAGGAGGTTCTTAGCACAGAGACCCCAGGCTCAAAGAATGTGCCCCGCTCCCAGCTCTTCTTCTTGATGGTAGTAAGGTCCCTCTCCTCGCCTATGGGATGGCTCATTTTAAGCTTAGCAGGATGGCAAAACTGACCAATCCCTTCGTTAGGATTCCATACACCTATTTTCATGGTCCCACCCCTGCAAGGGTTCCACGCACTTTATTTGCCTTGTAAGCAAGCTGTCTAATCCCCTTTGTGGGCCACAAGCACCTTACTTGCATAGTCACACTCAATCATTTTGTGGGAGTCACAAGACCGTGCATGGCTAGAAGAACCATATTAAGTAATTCACTGCACTGCGTGAGTTAGAACTGCTGACCCTTGAATTAGCAGCTGAGCACTTAACCACTGCACCACCTGGGCTCCTGAAGATGGTGCAGGACTGGGCAATGTTTCATTCTGTTGTACAGGGAGTTGCCATGAATCAGAAATGACTTTGCAGCATAACAACAATGACACATTCTCCACCGCAGTACATCCATCTTGCTACGCTCTTGCCAGCAATCAAAGAAAATGGTTTATTCTGTATATAAATTCATTGCTACAGATGTGACATGTTTTCTCTGTGTCTTATTTAGTCTTTAAATTTTGTGTGAAGGAATTTATCACAAGAAGTTTTTACCCTTATCTGGTCTAATCTTCAATGTGTTTCTTGAAAGGTTATGATATTTGTGCTTTGCTCTTGTTGCTCCGTTGTAGAAAGAGCTGCGGGCTTTCCATCATTTTACCATGCTGGCATTTCTTAGCCCCTTGCCCTCAACTCTCCCATCACCAGTGCTCTGATCCACCAGGTCTCAGGCTTGTTGTTATTATTTTCCAACCAGGGTGAGGTTTACTCCTTCTGCACTTCGGGCATTCTATTTTCCTCACTGCTGGTGCCTTTCACTCTCTCCCCTCTCCTGCGCAATCTCTGCCTATGACAGACTCGGGCCCACCCCGATCTTATGCTTTGTTTAGAGGTAGCTCTTTGCTTATCTTCTTTATTCCTATTTTGTAATTGGTAAGTTTAGGTTTTCCACTACTTCTGAACCTAATTTTTCTTATTTGTATATGTTAAGAAAATTATGTATTTTATCTCAAATTTCAAATTTATCCATACTATTTTCTTAAAGGTCTATTTCCTCTGTAGTTAAGTCTCTTTTTTTGTTCCTAATATAATTTGTACCTTTATCTTATTCTTGTAGATCTGGTGTACCAAAAATATGTCTATTTTACTGGTCTTTAGAGAAGCAGCTGTGGGGTCTATTGATCAGTTCTACTTTTCTTGTTCGTTTTGTTTTCTCTTTGATTCATTTTTGTTTTCATCTTTATTAGTTCTATCCCTTTACTCTTTTGGTTTACTATTGTTTTTCTTTTCTAGTTCTTTGACGTATAAGTTTGGTTAATTTATTTTAAGTATATTTTGTTTTTAAATAAATACTTAAAAAAAACAAACCAAACCCATTGCTGTTGAGTTGATTCTGACTCATATTGATCCTATAAGACAGAGTAGAGCTGTCCCACAGGGTGTCCAAAAATTGGCTGGTGGATTCGAACTGCCAAGAGCTCTTAACCACTGCACCACCAGGACTCCAAATACATGCGTCTAAGACTGTAATTTTTCCTCTATGTAGAGTTGTGGCTAAGACATGAGTTTGGCCATGTAGTGCTCTCGTTATCATTTACTTTTGCTTATAATTTCAGTTTTTATCTTTATCTCAAAACAAGAGTTATTTAGAAGAACATGTAAAATTCTTCTAAGGCATGGATAGTTTTTGGTAATCTTCGTTAATTTATATTATCATATTATGATCAGAAAATGTGACGTATTATTTCTGGGTTTGAAATTTATCTTTTTTATTCATGGCTTAATATTTAGCCAACTTTTGTAAATGATCCATGGATGTTTAGAAAATTATTCTTTTTTTATTTGAGTAAACAAAGTCAAATATATATACATATATGTATATTATATATAAAGGAGTCCTGGTAATGTAATGGTTAAGCACTCAGTTGCTAACTGAAAGGTCATCGGTTCAAACCCACCAGCGGCTCTGCAGGAGAAAAGACCTGGCAATCTGCTCCCGTAAAAATTACAGCCTAGGAAATCCTATGGGGCAGTTCTACTCGGTCATATAGGGTTGCTATGAGTCAGAATCAACTGGACAGCACCCAACAACAACAACATATTAACAACATATTACGTGTGTGTGTTTATATATTTATTTGTATATTATGTATGTGGAATCTCTGGGTGGTGCAAACAGTCAATGTGCGCTGCAGCTAACCAAAAGTTTTGAGGTTTCTGTCTGCCCAGAGATGCCTTGGAAGAAAGGTCTGGCATCTACTTCCAAAAATCACCCATTGAAAACTCCATGGAGCACCGTTCTACTCCAACACACATGGGGTCTCATGAGTCCAAATTGACTCAATGGCAACTGTGTTTTTATGTATGTACATAACTCTGTGTATGTGTGTGTGTGTGTGTGTGTGTGTGTAAGTGCCTACAAATTGATGGTTGTGGACATGTATTAAAATTTATTAATTGAATTATGCCCTTACTTAAGCCTCTTAATCCAATTTCTGAGAGACATTTTTAAGAATCACTTTATGATTGTGGATTTGTCTCTGTGCAACACTATCCATTTTGCTGTATATATTTCTAAGTTTAATTGTTAAGTGATCAAAGTTCATGACTCTTAAGGCTCAGCTGAATTAAATGTCTCTCAAATGAAATTAGTGTCCTGGTCTCTTTTAGTGCTTTCTGTTTTAATCTTATTTTGTCTGTTTATTATTATAGATATACTTCTCTGTTCGGTACAGTTTTCCTGTCATTTTTTTTTCTTTCTATCCTGTTTTCAATCATTCTGTCTTTTTAGTTTTTGTGATGTTTACTTGGAATTACCTCTTATAAACAGGATATAATTAGATTTTGTTTGATTTAATTTCTTCATATTTATTGTCATTACTGCTATGCTCTTACTTATTCCTCTCATTTTATTTCTATTTAACATGCTATCTTCTTATCTCTTTTTTGTTCCTTTCTCACTTTTTAAAAGTTTTTAATTTGAGATTTTATTGTCCCATTCTCCCCCTTTAGTAGTTTGGAATTACACATTCTAGTTCTAATTTTCTTAACTTTTAAGCACACATATTTAAATAAGATTTTCTTTCAATAGCTAGAATAAATCGTTATTCATATCCTGCCTATTAGTCAGACAAGAACCTTAGCATGCTTTAACTTGCCTCATTTCTCTCTTCTGCCAATTCCCCTCTGAGATAATCTGGCATTTTAGCATCAAATTGTAATTAATCTGTCTTTGCCTAATGATCAATACTTATTTTAATTCATCTTTCACTGATCATTACTGTTCCTTGTATCTCACAACTTCCTCTTCTTCAAAAACATTTGTTTGGCTGGGGTGCGTTCTCCACTTACTTTTATGAGAGAATTTGTGGTTAGTAAACTTGATTCTTTCCATATTTGATATCACATTTATTTCAGCTTCATACTTGACTAACAATCTCCCAGGTTATGGAATTCCAGGTTGAAAGGCTGTTTCTTCAGATCTTTGAATGTACTCTCCTGTCACATGGTGTTGCCAGTGAGAAGTCTGGTGCCAGTTTGATTGCCGTCCTCCTACAGGTGTGATATACATGACTGATGGCCAACCAGCATCCATTTACCCACCCTTCTTAATCTCACCCCTCCTCTTCTCAGTCCATGTACTTCAAGGATAGTTGAGTCCCACCTCCCACCCTCCTAAACCTCCCCCCACCACACACTTACAGCTTCAGGGTCCTAGGTTGGTTTAAACAAATTGCACAATGCATTCCTGCAGGACCGTTCATTGATTCAGAGGTGAGCATGTGTCTTAAAGAACTGTACTAGGGTGAATTTCGGGTTTCTTGGTTAGAGTGTTGGCACAAAAGTTTTCTCTCTCTTGCTTTGGATGTGAACAAAGAAGAAAGTAGCTCCAACTGAGGCTGACTGCCAGAATATAAGGCAGTCTTAGAAAAATAACCTCCCCAAACTACTTGTGTACAGCAGAACAGAGATGGAAAGAAAATGAGTCCTTGATTGCATCATTGAGCTACTGAATCAACTTACCCCAAAAGCTACTCTATCTTTGGACTTTTCTCTCATGTGCCAATGCAACCTCTTTATTCCTTAAGCTTACTTGAGTTGTGTTCTCTATTATTTTTCCAGTAGATAAAGTGAACAAGATGTTCCAAGAGAATAACTTGTTTTCTTCTCCCTGGAAACCTTAGAAATAGCTCTTTATCTTAGTATTCTGAAATACTATTACATAATGATTGATTTAGATCTTTTTTTCCCTTTCAGCCCAAACCTTGTGAAGCTTTTTATTCTCATTATTCATTTATTTATTTATCCATTAATTAATTCTTTGTTGAACACTATGTGCCAGGTATGTTTCTAATGCAGTAGGATGAGATCTAATTTATGTTTAAAAAAACAAAAAACCACTCTGCAACAGTCTGCAAAGAACTGACTGTATTCAGTGTGGTGAGTGGAAGTATGGAATAGTTAGAAAGCTACTGCAACTTTCCAGGTGAGATGTGGTGATTGCCTAGATTTGCTTGACAGTGGTGGGGGTGATAAGGGAAAGAAGTTTGCATACATTTGAAGCAGAGCTCACAGGATTTTCTGGTGGATTGAAATGAGAGAGAAGACAGGGATGACCTTAGGTTTTGGACTGAGCAACTGGAAATAAGCAGTTACTATTTATTGAAAGGAGTCCCTGGGTGGTGTAAACAGTTAACTCACTCTGCAGCTACCCAAAAGGTTGGCAGTTTGAGTCCACCCAAAGGTGCCTAGGAAGAAAAGGCCTGAAGATCTACTTCTGAAAAGTCAGCCATTGAAAACCCTATGGAGCTCAGTTCTACTCTGACACTCTGACATGCATAGCGTCACCATGAGTTGGAAGCAATTCGATGGCAATGGGTTTTGTTTTTGCCGTTGTTTCGCTTCAGTGACTAATGTCATTGAGTATATTTTCATTTTCATTTGAATATCCTCTTTGGTGAAATGTCTATTCAATTCCTCTGCACATTTTTTGATTGGGTTGTTTATTTTTTGTTAGAAATTTTCTCTCTTTTAAAAATCATGTCCTCCTCTCTATGCTCTCTGTTTTCTCAATTCCTACATTCTACATCTATCCTCTGGATCTCCAAACTTTTCTATTGTAATTCCCATCTTTTTTGTATTTTTATCCAACATTTGAAGAGAATCCGTTAGCTCCATTTTCCATTTCATTAATTTGCTTTTTATTTGAGTCCACTTTGCTCTTCACACCATTTACCGAGATTAACTTTTTAAGTTTAATATTTATATATATTTTTTTCTTTCTAGGATTTCTTTTTAAATAACAATATATTCTTGTTTATTGGTGGGATAACTTTGGAGTCTTTCTAAGAGTATTCATTAGATCTATTTAAATCATATCTAAATATCCTAAATTTCAATTTACTTAGATCCATAATCAATAACAATGAAAGCAGCAGTCAAGAAATCAAACGACATATTGTATTGGGCAAATCTGCTGCAAATGACCTCTTTAAAGTGTTAAAAAGCAAAGATGTCTCTTTGAGGCCTAAGTGCAACTGACTCAAGCCATGGTATTTTCAATAGCCTCATCTGCATGTGACAACTGGACAATGAATAAGGAAGACCGAAGAAGAATTAACGCCTTTGAATTATGGTGTTGGTAAAGCATATTGAATATACTTACCATGGACTGCCAGAAGAACGAACAAATCTGTCTTGGAAGAAGTACAGCCAGAACGCTTCTTGGAAGCAAGGACGGCGAGACTTCATCTAATGTACTTTGGACATGTTATTAGGAACAATCAGTCCCTTTTTCCCATGCTTGATAAAATAGAGGGTCAGCAGAAAAGAGAAAGATCCTCAATAAGACGAATTGGCACAATGGCTGCAACAATAGCCTCAAACATAGCAACAAACTGTGAAGATGGCGCAGGACCAGGCAGTGGTTCGTTCTGTTGTACACAGGGTCGCCATGAGTCAGAACCAACCCGATGGCACCTAACAACAACTGTCCTAACAACTCAGTTTCTTGAGGTGTTGTTTTTTCCATTTAATTTATTTGTGCATCTCTTTCTTGTTCTTGTTTTCCTCATATATTTGGTGATTCTTGAATGCCTGCTCTTTTTGATGATTTCTGAACTTTCAGTTTCTAGTTTGACATGTAAAGAACGTAGAAGTCATCACTCCTGTTCATACAACAGGAAGAAAGCTAAACAAGCTGAAAATCAAGAACTCTCCTTATCCATCAGAGAACTGAGGCCACAGGGAAAACCGTTGTTCTGACAGCTGGAGAGAAAGGCAGATACCAAGAATCACAACTTATCAGGAGCGGAAGACCAGAAGCAGAAGCCCTCTGTTGCAGCCAGTACTGATAGGACCACCTAAGCTATAATTAATGAATTTCTAGAGATGGACTATGGACTAGCTTGAGAGTTAAAAACTCCAGAGGCGCAGTCTTGTGGGGTGGGGTGCAAACCCTTTATGAGTTTTACCTCCAGGAGCGCCACCAGGTTCTCACAGGGAAGAGCAGAGGAAAATATCCTTGTGCTCCTGGCAAGATGAGAGAATAGGTAATCATTTTGGAATATGCCCAGAACTCTCTATTCTTCTTAACAAAGGCCTGACCTCAAGGAAAACTGTTTTACAAAAACCTGTAGAATTAAGTTTTACAAGAGAATAACCAGTTCAGAAAATACTGAACTTTAGCCCGCTCTAGCCTTCCTGTCTCAGTTAAGTGGGGAAAAAGAGTGAGAAGCACTTGTGAAGGTTACAATCCAGGGACTCAGACTCACTAAAAGACTGCGATCTAATCATAGGATTATAGAACATTTCTCTCCCCCTACACCTTACTACGTGACTAGGGCTCCTGTATAGTAACAGTGCATTACAGCTTAAAATAACCAGACAAACACAAACATAACTATAAGGCTCAGACTCTATTTAGGAAGGAGTATCTAGGGAAACCCAAAGACAATCGGGAAGACAAAAGCAGGGACACTAGAGGACATTTTACCTCTCACTCTACGGTTGCAGCAAAGAGTAAACAGAGTAATATTATGTGTCAACTTGACTATGCTATGATTCTCAGTCATTTGGTAGACATTATCTACCCACTTTCCATTTTGTGATCTAAAATCAATAATCTAAGCTGTTACCTTGGAAAACTCAAAAAAGAAGAGCAAATTAAATTAATAGTAAGCAGGAAAAAAAAAATAACAAAAATTAGAGAAGAAACCAATGAAGTTGAAAATAGGAAATTTATAGAGAAAATCAACAAAACAAAAAGCTGATTCCTTGAAAAAAAAGATCAATAAAATCAATAAACCTCTAGCCAAGCTAGACAAGGAAAAAAGAGAGAAGACACATCCAGCCAAATTATCCTTCAAAAATGAAGGAAATACTGCATTGTGAACTTAAAAATAAAGTGGAAAATTTTATGTGGTATATATTTTACCACAACAAAATTGTTTTCGAAAATGAAGGAGAAATTAAAGACTTCTCAGACAAACAAAAATTGGTGGAATAATTTCTCAGACAAACACCTGTTAAATCAGAAACAAAACAGGTGCCATCATGACTGATCCCATGGATATTAAAAGAATAATCAAAGAGTATTATGAACAACTCTATGCCCACAAATTTTAATACTTCAATGAAATGGACCAATTTCTTGAAAGACAATCTACCAGAGCTAACACAAGAAGTAGATGACTTCTGGTCAGCTGGGTATTGCAGTGTGAGGCTGTTGATTAGCATCTGTGCCTATGGCTTTGCCTCCTTGTGTGGCAATTCCCCATTGCTCTGCTGGATAACTACCTGGAGCACTCCCTGTCTCTCTGGCTCCAGGATGCTCACTCATAGATATGTCTAGGCAAATGCTGCTGAGGCCCCCGCTCGGGACAAGCAAGGAGGAAGAGGCACTTCTCTGATAGGTACAGCTGCTCTCAGTGATCGACTGCATTCCCTCTGCATCCATTGCCATTGAATTTGGGAGAACTTCTAGAAATATTTCTCTCTTGGGCATGTTTTGGCTATAGTTTCTTTGTCTACTTCTCCACCAACCTTATCCCATCTGCTTTCTATCTTTTAAAAATTGCTCAGCATTTCTGGTTTACTAATGGTACTCTTTTTTTTTAATCACCCCTGTCATGGTTTTAGTTTTATTTTTGTGTATCTCTTCTGTCATTTTAAAGAATTTCAGATGATAGAGGTGATGTATGCATACCTCCGTCTGCCATTTTTATCCAACTTCAGGAACCATTTTCTGAAGAAAATAATCTCTTATCCATGCAGAATACTTAGAATTACGATTTACTAAAATATCAACTATTTGATAATAATACATTTATATGGAAACTTAAATTGATTTTCTTAATAATCAAAATTCAGATTTTGGCATACCAATTAAATTTTCTTTGATTTCCTTCAACTCCCTGATTTTGTTTTCAACTCCAGATTGTGTTTCAACCCTTGCTTTACAAGGTTAAAAATACACACACACATACACACACACACACACATTGGGAGTTTATTGGAAATGGATTTTTAAAATCTCCTTCATTTGGCAGCACAGAGATTTGGGTTTTGTGTGGTGGAATGGAAGCATTTTCTTAAGAGCCCAATGAGCAGAAAGCTGTGTGGCCGCTGCCTTTCTCATGGAGAACATCTCCATGGTAAGAAAGAAAAGAAGGAATTGCCTAATTCTCACCAGAGGAAAGAGGTCATGCTGACGTCATTTCATTATCTTACTCTCTCAAGCAGTCAGCAGACGGATATTTGATTAATTGCCATCTTAAAGATAACATTATGAGCTCTAAAGCTAGATCACTGGAACAATAAATTAGTCAAGTAAATGTGCTTAATCCCAGCGGGGTTTCTGATGATGCATGTATTTGTAGAAATTTTGGCTGAATAAGAAGGAGATTGCCTTCCTTTTAGTATCCAAACTTCACTTAGCAGGCTGGTGGCAGAGCACTTGCACATCTGTGAGTCCCCTCCACCACCACAGATCTCACTCTGTGCCTGTGGTCACAGAAAGAGCTTTCTACTCCCAAAGACTTTCTAGTAGCCTATTTAAGGTCAAAGAAGCCCAAGTCCACATCCATGTACCAAATCTAAGTGAGCTTTTCAAGTTAGCAATGTTTTTGTTGTCCTGCTGAAACGGCTTTTGCTGCAAGTCCTAGTCTAAGGCACATGATGACTTTCTCCTCCTTACATTGTCTGCAGGATTGGGTCAGTTTTCAATGTGGGACCTTCGTTAATGTTGCAGATATTTCTGGGGTGGTGAGTGTGGGGAGGGGTAAAAGGCAACGTGCACTTGTTGCTTGAATGCAGCCTTGGAGAAGAGGTATGGGTTTTGGTTTAAAATTATGCCAGGGAGGGGCCAGATACAAGAAGGAAGCACAGAAAATAACAAAGAAGCATTTTTGTGGTTGTCTGAAGCCAGTGTCAAGAAGTTATCTTTAACCAACTGACTTTTTAATTTAAATGCACAAGATGCCAAGTAGTATTCACCCAGGGCTGACGCTCAACTTACTGCTAAAGCTGATAAGACGTCACAGGTCCAGGGACAGAGCTTTGGACATTTGGGGGATTCCAGTCACTGATGTGCCTTTGAAGCAAGGATTGATGGCTCTATCCCGTTTGAGGGTAAGGTATGGTCTAGGACTTGATTGGTCATTAAATGTAATTTAGCAAATATGTAGTAAACACCTATCTTGTACTAGGGATTCTGTGAAACATTAGGGACATATCAATGAACACAATAGACAAAATCCATGCTCAAATCGAGTTTAAATTCTGGTGGCTAACCAAAAGAAATAAGAAAAAAATCCATACAGTATATTAAATGAAGGTAAGTACTATGGAGAAAAAGAGACTCAGGGAAGGTGGATAAGGAGTCCTGAGGGATCAGAAGAGGCATCACTGAAAAGGGGGCATTTGAGCAAAGACCTGGAGGAGGTGAGGGAGCATACCATTCAGATACCTGGAGGAAGACTAATCCAGATGGAGGGAAGAGCAAGTGTTTAGACTCTATGCTGGGAGCATGCCAGTGTTTTCAAAGGGCAGAACGGAGGTCAATGTGGCTGTAGATCAGGTATGGGTGCAAGAAGGTTAGAAGAAGCAGAAAGATTTGGGGCAGTTATAAGGTCTTTAGCTTTTACTCTGAATGAGGTAGGAAACCACTGGAGACCAATTAATAGATTATTACTATAATCCAAAAGACAGGCGATAGTGGTTTGGGTTGGGCAGGAGGTAGCAATAGAATAAGAAGGTAGAGGTAATATTCTTGCTTATGGTTTGGATGTGGGGTGTCATAGAAAGAGGCAATTCAAAAATGCCTTCAAAGACTGTGGCCTGAGCCACTGGGAGGATGAAGTGGACATTAATTGGGAAGGAACGTCTATGGGGAGAAGTTTATGGTGAGAAGGGAATATTGGGAGTTTCTTTTTTTTTTGGAAGCGCTAAGCTTGATTTGCCCATTAGACACTGAAGTAGAGATGCCCATTGGATAAATTTGGCCTGGAGACATATGTTAAAATGTCAGGTCAGTGAGAAATGTACCTCTACCCTATGTCCACACTCTCCAAAAGGGAACTGATGGCTTTCCTTTTCTCAAGTTCTTAAGCCTAGATTTAGGGCTCAGCTTTTCTATGATTAAGAAGAGTTAGGCAGGTTCTATGCTATGAGATCATCTTTGTCTAAGTATTGAGTGTTCTCCATTTCCTGCTATCAGGATGAGCAAGTAATCAAGATCTTCCCACATAGGTACCTTGTACGGATCCCTGAGTAGTTATTTGTGTTACATCAGGAGTAACTATAATAAACAGACAACTTTTCCTTTGTGGCTCTGGGAAGCAGAGAAGGAGGGATACTAGCAGAGACATATGACAGCATTTGATTGTAGACTTTTGCTGATGGAAATGTTAACTTTATAGCTTAGGAAATAATATACACTCCACAGTGAATTGATGAGAGTTGAATGTGAACATGTTTTATCAACTGTTATGCAAATGTGAGGGATAACTTAGTATCACTGATACTCTAAGAAATAAAATGACTTGATGAAGGTCTCAAAGCTAAGTAGTTGCAATAAAATTGCAGAGTCAACATCTCCTGAATTTTAGTTCTCTGCTCCTTCTCCAACTTCAAACAAAAAATTTCAGCATGCACAACTGTACTTGTGCTTTTAGCTATGGTAAACCTGAGTGCAAGTTGCCCCATGTCGTGGAACAAATGAGTAACTGTTAATCAGAACAAGAAATTCACATCAGATTTTGAATAAAGTTAAGTCAATTTTCTAAATAGACAGCTGGCATGTTAAAAAAAGTTTATGAGTAGAAAATGTCAATTGAATGCTTTTGATTGGCACAAAAAAGGTTTGAAGACATTTGGAAAGATGCTAATGATGACACGGAACTGCATGAAGTAACCATATGTCATCATTATAAAACTGTAACAAATGTCACAATTTTGCTTGACTCAAATATACTACCAACCTTAGTAATGATGCCCAAAGCAATGAAGTAAATGGAGATGTTGACTCCATCACACAGGAAAACTTGAAAGGCGTGGAAGGTATACCAGGATGGGGTTTGGAAAAGAATACCATCACAGGAGTACAAAAACTTGGTTCTAGAACTATGTTCTCTTACTAAACAGGTCTGTGCCTTGGGGCTTCTCATCTGTTAAACAAAGAGTTGCATTAGGAGAGCATTTAAATCTTGAACAGTCTATGATGCTCTAGGAACAATACCTGTCCAGGCTGTGCTCCAGTGGGTGATGGTGGGAAAATGTAAAGGTATAGGGTCTTTCACAAATGCTCAAGGAAATGCTCAGGATGAAACATGAGGATTTGGAGGTTTATTTTCTTATTTTGAATATGATCTGAAAGCTAAAACTAAATTAACAACAGAAGAGTGATAATGTCTTAGAGATCCCAGAAAGCATATGTGACAAAGTTATCAGTTACATAATTAAATGTTGATTTGTTTCTTTGACATAATGGCACTATTCGTGTAGATTTTATCCTCCACCACGAAATTGTCCAACAGAGGTATTACATAAAAACTGAGGTTTCTGAGAGATTCTAGGCAAAGGTAAAAGACTGCCGTGGCCCACAGATTTGCTTCAGTCTTTCTGACAATGCTCCAGCTAAGAGTGGGTATTTGTCAGAAAAGAAAAAAGAAAAGACCAATTTAAATTGATTTTACTTCAGCGTAATCAACCACATTTTAGCCATATTTTGTTCAAATTACTTTTGGCTGTTTTCCAAATCCAAAGCCACCCTGCAATAATAAAGATTGTCCCCTCAGAAGACATTGAAAATGTTGTGCTATAGATTCTAAAAGCCATTTTTAAAAGCAGAGTTCTAAGAATCTTTTGAGCAATAGTAGCATGATTGAATTAAAGGAATAACTTCCAGACTGACACTGAAGAGAATGGCACTTATCTGGACATATGTGTTCTGGAGGTTGTATTTTTTTAAAGTCTAATTTCTTTCTAATATATATATACACATCCACTCCTCACTTATTAACATGGTTAGGTTCCAAAGACCAGGTTGTTGTGCAAAAATTGGCATTATGCTAAAATGGAAGAAGACCACATCAGATCACAAAATGGAGGATGACTACATCATTATACAACTGCCAAATTACTGCATTACATAATTGCGAAGTCACATCATTCATAGCTGCCAAACCACTGAGAATCATGGCCCAGCCAAACTGACACATAACCTTAATCATTACAGCCAGCGTTACTCTCGCCTCACACCTCAGCATTCATTAGTGCCAGACTTATGTAGTTAATGCTCAAAATAGTCAGATAATAGATTTATTATTGTCATAAATGTGAAATGTCAGATAATAAGATAGTTGATAAGTGAGTAGTTGTATATATATATACACATATATGCATATAAAATATGTATATATATATATATAATATACGTATATATTGAGATACTATCTCACGCTGACATAACCAACACAAATCAAAAGAACAGAAAATAAATGTTGGAGAGGCTGCAGGGAGATTGGAACGCTTATGCACTGCTGATGGGAATGCAAAATGGTACCACCATTTTGGAAAACGATATGGTGATCCCTGGTGGCACAGTGGTTAAGAGGTGAGCTGCTAACCGGAAGGCCAGTCCAAACCTACCAGCCGCTCCTCGGAAGATAGACGTGGAAATCTGCTTCCATAAGATTACAGCCTTGGAAACACTATGGGGCAGTTCTACTGTGTCTTATGGGGTCACTGTGAGTTAGAATTGACTCAAGGGCAATGGGAAAGATGTTTGAGACCCAAGAGGGCGCAAGTGACAACGGCAGGGGAGATGGAGGTGGATGGATGAACAGCACCCCTTGTGGAGAAATGCCTAAGCACATTCAATAGGGCTGTGTGCTGCACTGTAAGACCCTCTAGACCATCGGAGGTGACACAGCTGTTAGAGCCTGTGGGACTGAGTTCTTTGAAACTCTCGTTTATCTCTTCCTTTTTCAGTAGTCAGAGCCAAAAATTACAGGGCCTTTGTGGCCTTGAGTAGATTTGGTTTAGCCTGCATTGGTAAAGCTTCTGCTTGTGAGGCAACTTTAAGAAAATTCTTTGGGACTGTTCTAATTGTAAATCTTTCTCAAGGTTATCCTCCTTTCCAGAACCTGATCCTCCCTCCACCTCTCTCCCTAAGAATGGACTATGCAAAGCTTGCTCTACATCTGCCCTTTGGCAGAATGAATCTTCCCATTTCCAATTCAGAGCAACCTAATGGAAAATCCTTGACATTTTATTAATTTTGAAAAGCAGAACTTCTTGCACAGTTAGCTCTGTGGCCAAGGAGTCATCCAAACACTACATCACAGAGCTGACGGGCTGTGTGACCCAGAGTAAAACACCAACCTAGTGTTGACTCTGTTACTAGTGTCCATGTGCATTGTTCACAGCGACTGATTTCTATTCCACTGCTTTTCTATCCATACTGTGGACATGATGACACAGTCAATGCTGACGAAGATATTTAGTGAGATTAAATATTGGACTCAATGTCTATGAATTCCACCTCTGTCCTTGCTATTAAGCTGTGATATGACCCCTGCCAAGATTTTTTTTTTTTTTTACCTTCTATACTGAGTTTTTTCTCTCTGTTGATGTAAGAATAATGGATTGTTCTGCTTATCAAAGGATCTTAATTATTCAGAAGCTAATCAGCCTGCCTCTGCTCTGTCTTGGTTTTTCTTCCTCTTGGCTGTCTATCCCTGGATCCTTTCCCTGATGATTGGTTGCTGTTGTTAGTTGCTCTTGAGTCAGTTCTGATTCACGGCGACCTCATGTCACAAATTTTTTCTCCTCTCTCAGAGTTAGAAGACAGCTTTTAAAGTTATCTCCTTTCCTTTCCAACTCACTGGATAGTGAGGAAATTTGAATCTGCACCTTAACAATATATCTGTCTTTTCCAGTTTAAACACTCACCTTTATGTCTGAACAATTTATTCAGTGTTCTGCACACTCCTCTTCTCGTTTAAGGAAATGTCTTGATATATGAGGGAGTTGGTCTTGTTCCCTGATCAAAGCAGGGTCCTATGGATCCTTGCTGGTCTCTCGGACAGATTGACTGGGCTGGGCTGGGCTTGTCTTGGGACCAATAGTCTCTGAGGTATGACTAGCCTCATCTAGCCTTTTGGAGTGTGATGGCATCCAATACCACTGACAACTGACTATGCCATTACCTCTCATTGCTGAGGACTCTACCGTCAGCGGCCTCTTCTTCTAGACGTCAGAACTCTGCCAATCCCATGGTCTTCTCAGAACTGGGGCATAAGGTAGCCTTAGACTAAAAGGGGCTAGTGTGCTCTCTCTCAGGCTCATGTATCTGTGACTTACCATTGGCTGCCACAAGTAGCCACAGGCAGGTCATCTCCTATACTGAAATCCACAGCCTTCCTCTGTCATGGCCAGGGAAACCTGCCACTAGCCTTGATCCTCTCAGTGTCTCCCATCCCTAAGAAGAAGTTTCTACAGCACCTTGATCCCACCCCTGGAGGTGTAGCCTTGAGTGTGGGGAAGAAATGGAAACCGGAACCTTTGACTTCTGTGTTCTACTTTTGTAGCTCACTTGCCTCCTGCAATCCCCCAGGGGGCAGACAGGTGGCTCCCCTTTATGTTTGGACAAGACTTTCTGGGCAGCATACCCTCCTCCTAGTTCCCAGGTCGAGAGGAGCCCTTTCCCCTTCCCTGGAGCTCTAGCAGAACAGCTCTCAGAGAACATCATTTACAGCAAAGAGGGATGCAAAACACATTGATTTGAAATGATCAAAGAGCAATCCTTACTACAAGAAATCTCCATCAGATGGGAAAGGGAAGAAAAAAAGAGATAAGATTCAAACCATTCAATTTGCTTATTTACTATCAGCTCTGTTGAAGGATTTGGTGAGATATTATTTAAAACTGTTGATTTAAATGAAGTTTTAGATAATGTAATAAACCCATTATATTTACTTTGTTTGTTTCCTAACTCTCTGGATTACTGAGGATTATGGCCATTTTTAATATATCATTATTAATGTAGATCACTAGTGCATAGAAGACAACTCATCAATAATGGTAGCAAGGAAGTGAAAGGAGAAACTGTGCTAATGCTGATCCAGTCCCAGGCTGTTAAATGGGTTTGGCCTACCAAGAAACACGTTCCTGGGAACAGGGGAAAGCACTGCCTTTACGTCAGCTCACGGTTCTTGCTATTTGCCCAGACTCCCTCCTGCTTCTCTGTTTCAACCCACGGACACCCAAATCTCTGATCTTACAGCTGTGCATCTTGACTTCAGAAACCTGCTTCAGTTCTTTCCATGAAGATCCATTGTGATCCTATTCCTTAACTCTGACCCTCAGAACCTTCTCTCTCTGGGGCATGAGTTTGCTTTCATCCACCTAAATCTATCTGCAAGAGCAAGAGCCTCCTCCTCATCCCTGCAGGATGCATGCCACCAGCTAGGCCAGCCTCCCAACATTCTTGCAACTTGATGGGCTGAGAATGAATGTAAAGCCAGGAGCCCATCAACCCCTGCAGAGACAAAATATTTCCAGTGACAAAAACTACAAACATTTTTGCAAGACTCCTACTTATTAAGCAGCTTTGAATAGGCAAGTAGAAAACAAATGCAAATTTCAAATAATTTTTCATAGAAGCCTAAAAAGAGAATTGAATCTCTTAGAAATCATATAGTACAATACTCATTTTTGTTAAGAGGACTGAGGCATTTGGAAGTGAATGGAATTGTCAATTAAGATTATATAGCTATTTATTACCAAAATTTCCAAACCTGTCATGTATACATCTCATTGACTTCATCATATAAAGGGTGACAAGGATATGATGATGAAAGATTTAATGTAATAGACTTGCTATTCCAAGGGTGGTCACATATGCCACAACCATAGCCACAATCCTCTAAATTACAATCAATCTCTTCTCACTGGTAACACTTTTTACCTCTGATTACGTGTAAAAGACTTTCCTGATAGAATTAAACGTATGTCTATTCCCCACTAGATGGTGTGTCACTAGGGGTAGTGACTGTGCTTCTTTCATGTTCGTCTAATGACCAACACTGTGTCTGACCAAAGTCCATGCTCAGGAGGTTCTTGGTAATTTGAACTGAATGAAGCAGTTTTGCTGTGAAGGGCAGATTCTTAACTTGAGTTTCATAGGTGATGTCCAGAATCTCGGTGAATTTCCTGAGATAACATTCAAAATTGTATGTAAGTGTGTTTGTGACTCCTATAACTCCTTTCCCCCAGAGACTTCAGTTTTTGGCAGCAGTTTTAGTCAAAGGGTTAAGGACCATTGCATAGAGGAATGACTGACGTATACAATGTATTAATCGCAGATTTCCCCTGCACTCTCAGCCTTTTCTAACCACTGTTGCCCTGAGGTCCTGAGAGACATGTGGGCCTGGGCAGACAGAGGTTGGAAATCCTCCAAATCGAAGCTTCAGCATCAGTGAGGAGAGTGAAATGGTTGAGAAGTGATCATGATATAGTGGTTATGGCTCTCCAGGACTTAACTGGACAACAAAGTAAACGTAAATCACCAGTTAGGCTAAGAACAGGAGGCACCATAGTCTGGGACCCATTCCTGAGCAGACAGGCTGTGGACAAATCCTGTTCTTCCTCCTGTTCCTTTTTGTCCATTTAGGGATGTGTTGTTTTCTCCCCGCTCCATACTAACAACCCTTCCTCAGTGAAGAATTATTAGAAAAAGAAACAAGAGTCGAATGTGAGTTCAAAACAGACAATTATTCATCACTTTAAATTAACAAAAATGCTGCTGAGGTTGTAAGTTGTCTATCAGCAGAAAGGCTTCCTTGGAAAGCCTGAGCTCCAAGGCATCGGAGATACTTAAGCAATGACTTGATTTCTCCCTTTCTGATATGCCATGGAAAGGATTAGCTAACTACTCAAGTCTTCCTAGAAATATAATTTTAAAAATCTAATTGTTTTCGGAAACTCTGGTGGTGTAGTGGTAAAGAGCTATGGCTGCTAACCAAAGGGTCAGCAGGTCAAATCCACCAAGCACTCTTTGGAAACTCTATGAGGCAGCTCTACTCTGTCCTATAGGGTTGCTATGAGTTGGAATCCACTCGATGGCAACGGGACTTTTTTTCAATTGTTTTTATTTGTATTTATATACTTGAATTGATAAATCTAATCATTGGGAACCTTACGTGGTCTACCTGTGCATGTAGACATCAAAATCATAAACATTTCCCCCAAAAGATATAATCCTTAACAAAGTAATATTTATTTCAGGGCTTTGTTTTTGAAGTCAGTTTTAGGTACCTACTAATGTCTGTTTAGGTTAAAACTGAAATTGGTTTAATTCCCAAAGTCCAGAAGTTGAAAATTCATGTTGACAATTCTGAAATATGTTGGGTGACAGGCAGAAACCAGCCTGGAATTTAAAATCTGAGGTAAATATTTCACAAAGCAGATAGTGTGAATGTCCAGGAGACAAATACTCTATTAGAAATGAAAAACCAAAAACCAAACCCATTGCCACTGAGTCTATTCCAACTCATAGCTACCCTGTAGGACAGAGTGGAACTGCCCCATGGGGTTTCCAAGGAATGGAAGGAGTATATTCAGGAATTTTTAAAATTAGGGCCATGGATTTATTTGCATTTAATTTTCAATAGAGGAAGTAATCACTTCCTCCTCTAAATTCTTAGAGAACTTTATTTGTGTCTAACTGATGTATCCTGCACTTGTAAAAAAAAAAATATTGATATGATCACTCCTTTCCTTAAGAAAATAACTCAAAGTTACCTTGAGTCACTGAATCCAGCTCAAAGTCCAGGATCTCCAGTGATGTATTCATTTTTCAATTTTCCTTTCCATCGAATTCAAATATGGCTGCTTATGGTCCAGCAACCTCTAGTTAAAAAAACAAGTTATCTGGTATCTGGTTCCCTACACATGCTCAAAACACACTAGTGGAATAGGGACAGGAAGACAGCAACAACTGCTCCCTCAAGAAATGGGAACGATGAGCGGAAGTCACCAATCCATAGCAATGGTGGAATTCTGTAGAAACAGTGTTTGTGATGGCTACTTGCGCTGGGTTAGGGAGAATGCTCTGATTAAATATTGCTTCTGTTCTTCAAGAAGGAATCTTTTGTCCATTATTTCTCATGGTCCTTGGATCATTCCTTTGGGAGATTAATCTTTTTCCATTATCCTCCATGGGTACAATTGAAGTAAGCACTGAAGAGACTGCACTCCTTGAGGACTTTAAAGCTGTTCTAGCCTGTTTCCTGCTCCTGTATGGGGGACCAAAGGTTGTGTGAACTGTCTAACAATCAAAGGCATTTTTCTGTTGGGACCTGTGGTTTCTTTGACTATCTATTTCTCTTAAAACCTGATCTGTTGGCTTCCAGTTGATTCTGTGTGCCGCTAACCATGCTCAAAATTTTTCCCATACATAGTTTTCATGTCTGTCTTATTTCTTTGCTTCATCATCCACACTTTTCTCCTTCTCAATTTAAAGGCAACTACCCTGAGGCTATTAGGATTGGGAAGACCACACATGTTAGCCTGGGAAAACTCACTTGATCATCATTACTTTGAGTCTTTAGAATCTCATCTTTTATTATGTGGGGTTTAAGAGAACTGACTTTTCAAATCCTGCAAGACTCCACATTTCTAGACTTTCTCAGTTTCCTTTCTTTTCCTCTTACAAACTGGCCAACTTTTTGAGCTTATCTTTTTCTTATACTTTTTGGCCAAACACAGACAATAGTACCCAAAACAGAAGAATACTTTTAACACATAATATTGTCTTTGCTATAGTCATAATATCAAAATCGTGATTAAGGACATTGGTCTTAGCTGGTCTAGTAATATGTTTGCATGGCCAGAGTAAAAACTTCTTCCTCTAATCTGCATCGTACAATATTAGAAATCTACTTCTATTTATACCTGTTACTGGTTAATATTCCATCAGCATTCACCTAGTCATTAAACATTGGAGGAGTTAGAAAAGAAATGGAAGACATGGTTCCTAAATTAAAGGAAATTACCAGTTCCTGGAATAAAATAAACAAAATGTAGTATAGGGATGTCTATCTCTATCTATCTGTCTATCTGTTGATCTATCTATCTATCTGCTCACTCGCCCACTCACCTGCCCATCTGTCTGTCTGTCTGTCTATTTATCTGACTTACATCTTCCACAAGCATATCAGAGACATATATAACAGCAACAATATTTTATGAACCAAAAATTGGGACATACTGTCTGACAATAAGAGTACGCTTTCTTAGAACAATGAAACAGGATATTGAAATCAGGTCTGCCTCAGAAAATCCAGATCATTTGATTGCTAAACATACTGTCTGGGCTAGAAAATTAGGACTGTAGAAAAGCTGAAAGTTAGAGCTCAGAAGAGATAGGCTTGGAAGAAATTAGACTTAGAAGTCAACCCGCTGCTGACCTTTTATAGAGAACCTCATGTAAAATGTAGGAATAGGAAGTGATAAGACAGAAAGTCAAAAGACATTTTGCAAAATTGTGTGCAATGCATTCTTCACATATCGTATTGTCCAACTACAGTCTTATTCATTCATTTTTTAATTTACTCATTTATTTAACAAATTTTTTTTATCAGATCCTACCCAGGCTTTATATTAGATCTGAGGGTCATAATAAAAGCAGAACAGTCTCTGCCTTACAGAAATTTTAGCCTAGTATGGGAAATAGACACTACTCAAATAACATAGATAATATGTAATAAAGCTCTGATACAAAGGGGTTACAAATACTCATTATAGAGTATTAAAGGGTTGCATGGGAAGGGAGCTGATCTAATATGGAGAGGACTGGATAAGGCTTGCTAGAGGAAGGAAACTCTGAGCAGAAAATGAGAGACAGTTTAAAGAGTTGACAAGGTAATGGAGGTGGGAGGTGGACTGGCCTTTCCCAGCAGAGAAGCCATCTTGTGCAGTAACCTGGAGGCAAGAGAGATTAAAACACATTCTATAGACTCCAAGAAACTGACGTGGTTGGAAAAAGCTACAGGGTGCAAGGCATGAAATCAGATTTTTTTACTAGGCAAAGAGCAGCTTATATGGGGCAATGCTGAGGATTTGGGTCTCAGATCTAAGATAAATGAGAAGCCATTGAAAATGTTTTATGCAATGTATGTATAAATTTTTGTATGGGAGACTAACTTGAAATGTAAACTTCATTTAAACTACAACAGTAAACAAAAAACAAAAAACAAAAAAAAAAAAAGAGAAGTTAAAACAAACCAAAAAAAAAAAGAAAAGGTTTCACAAAGGGGAATGACATAATCGATTCTGCCTTTGAAAAAGATGGTCTGGCTGAGCAGGAAGAAAGGAGGGAATGTGGGAAGAACAGTTACTTATTATATTTATTTATTTTATGTTTGCTTACTGTGCCCTAGCTTCTTGTTTTGTTTTGATATGCCAAAATAGGCTGCTCATATGAGCTAGTTTGATTATTGCCACCTTTGAAGCTCTAATGTCCTGTCACCAGGTGGTTAGATCTGTTACTAGGTATGTGAGCTCAGGAGTCTGCCCACTCCTCCTGTATGGATTCAGCTCAGGTGCCCAGGTAGATAGCCACCAAGTGTGTGATGTAGGCTCTCACTTACAGTCCTATTCAGGGATGAGTGATTGGTGTAGGCACAGGCATCTGGCTGCAGCAGGGGAACACCCTCTGAGCAAGGCAGGGGGCTGACGACCACCCTCGAGTGTCCAGGAGGAAGGTGTTTCCTTGTTCCCTAGAGTGCGTAGGTGGGTGGGTTTTTCAGCCAGACTATTAGCACCTAATGCTGTTGGCTGTAAGGACTGGGGGGCACCTCTTATTCATGGGCCTCTATCACAGGTGGCTAGGTGGCGTAGGTGGAGCCACCAGTCCTCAGGTCCCTGATGTGGGTAAGTGAAGACCCTGCTTAATAGGCAGAGCAGTGTCAAATGTCAAGAACCTGCCTCTTCACAGCTGAAACAGTTGAAGTTAGAGTTCCGGTATATACCCTGTTGTACTGCAGTAATGACGGCCTACAATGTTGAGATGGGCCCACACAAGTCTATGCAGAGGGAAAGGGACTCAAAGTCCATGGATTCCTTATGCCTGAACCTAGGCAAAGGAGCTTTGCTTACCTGGGGTTCCTGGCTTAGGGGAGCCGGCAGTTTATTTTTCCCCTGTTTGTTAATTTGTTCACTCTCCAAGGCAGGGAGAATGGCTCCGCGCATGTGACGGATCCTACTTCTGGCCCAGGGGACTCGCTATTGCTGAAGCAGGTCCGGGACCCAGTGCAGAGCAGGGAGTGGGAAGGTAAATAGGAGAGAGGTTTTTCCCTAAGGGGCATGTTTTTGATCCACGCAGTAAGCTGTATTCAAGTACTTATTTTTTGTCAATGAGGGCTGCTTCTCACTGGTTCTGGGTGGCGGTGTAGACTCTCTGGCCCTGGATCTCTCCTGGTGTGGAAAATGCACTGCTGGCCTGCCTCACCACTCACCCTTGAGCTGCTCAGGCCTGAACGGCTCAGGCTCTCGCCTGGTCAGGTCTGGCAACTCCTTGCTGCTTCTGAACCGTCTCTCCCTCCCTCTGCCACTCAGTCTGGTTCCTCAACTCTGCCTTTGATGTTCAGGGCTCCCAGATTGCTATCAATTCACTTGTTTTTTCGGGTCTTTGTTGTAAGAGGGTCCACCGGAAGCGTCTGACTACTCTGCCATCTTGGCCCTGCCTCTTGGGAAGAACAGTTAGGATGTTACTTCAGTACTCTGGGAAAGGATGGTGGTGGCTTTGTTTACAATGCCCTTTGTGATCCCACCCTTTCCACCTTCCCATTCTCATTTGTTACTACTTCCCCAATTTCTTCTGTGCACTCCGAGCCGATTGCTGGCTCATACTTCCAGGTCTTTGCACCTATGTTTTATTCCTCCTGTAACATCTTCTTAGCTAATTTTTATTCATTTTTCAAAGCTAGTTTGTGTGACTCCTAATCTAAGAAGCTTTATCTGACATCTCTCTGATGCTCCTTCTTTTTGATTGTTCCTGCAATACCAGTTGCCATGGAGTTGGCTCTGACTCATGGAAACCTCACATGTGTCAAAGTAGAACTGTGTTCCATAGTGTTTTCAATGGCTGCCTTTTTGGAAGCAGACTTCAAGGCCTTTCTTCCAAGGTGCCTCTGGGTGGACTTGAACCTCTATCCTTTTGGTTATCTGCCAAGTGTGTTGCACCACCCAGGGATTCCCTTCCCCCAGTACTGTCTTGGAAGTTCCTCCTGCATGCTTCCACAGAATCATTTGCATACATTAATCATGCCTCATACCACACTGCATTACAATTTTTTACTGATTTGTTTGTGTGTTTGTTTGCTGGTTGGCACAAACCATTTGCCCATTTGTGCTTGACTACTAACCTAAAGTTTGGCTTCAAACTTACCCAGAAACACCACATAAAAAAGGCCTGGTGATCCACTTCCATTAATATTACAGCAAGAAAACCCTATGGAACAGTCCTACTCTGCTATTAGTCAGAATCAACTCAACAACAATATAGTTCTTTTTTTTTTTTTTTGGTTTGATTGTTATACTGTGGGCTCATTAAGGGCAGAAAATGTCTAACTATCTCATTTACATTACCAGATTTCATCACTCAATAAATTTTCACTTACTTAATTTTAAATTAGACATATATCTAAATATCCTAAATATTTCAGTGCACTTGTACCTTTTGTGAAGAATAAATTATTCTCATGTCAAAAAACAGGTTTTTAAGGTTTAAACACAAAAGAAAACCTTCTTTGATAGTTACGGGGGTGGGGAGGGAGGGTGAGGGTTATTCACTAACTAGATAGTAGACAAGAATTATCTTAGATGAAGGGAAGGACAGCACACACTGCAGGGGAAGCCAGCACAACTGGACTAAACCAAAGCTAAGAAGTTTCCTCAATACAATCAAATACTTTGAGAGACAGAGTAGCAGGGATGCGGGGTCTAGGGACCATGCTTTCAGGGGACATCTATGTTAATTGGCATAACAAAGCTTATTAAGAAAATGTTCTGCATCCTACTTTGGTGAGTGGTGTCTGGAGTCTTACAAGCTTGCAAACGGCCATCTAAGATGCATCAATTGGTCTCAACCACCTAGAGTAAAGGAGAATGAAGAACATCAACGACACAAGGAAAGTATTAGCCCAAGAGACAGAAAGGGCCATATAAACCAGAGACTTCATCAGCCTGAGACCAGAAGAACTAGATGGTGCCCAGCTACCACCAATGACTGCCCTGACAGGGAACACAACAGAGGGTCCCTGATGGAGCAGTAGAACAATGGGATGCAGAACTCAAATTCTGGTAAGAACACCAGACTTATTGGTCTGACTGAGACTATAGGTGCCCTGGAAAGCATGGTTCTTGGACTCTCTATCGCCCCAGAACTAAAACAATTTCCGAGGCGAACTCTTCAGACAGGGATTGGACTGACTGTGGGACATAAAGTGATACTTGTGAAGAGTGTGCCTCTTAGTCAAGTAGATACAAGAGACCAAAGAGGCGACTTCTGTCCAGAGGTGAGATGGGAAGGCAGAGTTAGGAGCTGGTTGAATGTTCATGGGAATCAGGGGCAGAGGGAAGGAGTGTGCTGTCACAGAATGGGGTGAGTGGTTGGGGTCTCATAACAATGTATGTAAAAAACAAAATTCTGTATGGGAGACTAACTTGAAATGTAAACTTCATTTAATTATAACAATAAAAAAACAGGTTTTTAGTAAAGTAATATTTGAAAGTTAATGAAACTACCTTTAATTTACTGGTTTTAAAAATAAGCTATAAAAATATGTGCAGAACTGTTCCTTATTAAAAAGTAGCACTTGATTAACTACAACACAGTGCCTATTTTGATGAACTCACTCACTGAGGTTTTATTATGGGTAGAAAATGAAAAATGCATAATTCTTTATGGACAATTAATTGCTTCTGACACAGCATCCAAATATACTCACTGACACTACTGTTATACTAGACCTCAAACTGAAATAATTCAAAGGTAAATAAAATGCCAACTAAGAAAAATGAAGTCAGCCCATGATCATTCCTACCCCTGACCCCTTTCATTCAAATAAACTAGGAACCAAAGGGAAGCTGGCTGAAAAAAAAAATGAATCTTGACATAAATTTCTGAGGAGACCTTGATAAATGTGTTAGGTTTGATATAAATGCATGGTTGCTTTAAAAAAGAAAAATAAGTAAATAGCTATGAAAATGAATGTCAGGAAGATATCAACATCCAGGTGGGTTGTAGCGAATCTTGGCAGACCAACACTTTCACCACAACAACTATAGAGGTCAAACAAATAATATTTTTAAGGTTATCAGAGAGCTGTGGAAGGAGCAAAGATTGAGTGAAGTTCTAGAGAATCAGAACTGTTCTAAGGTGAGCTGATGGCCACCACCTGTTTTTACCCTGGGGGCTTTTGACAACTCTGGGTGCAGACTGAAGATGAAAATGGTCTTGGCAGAAGGCGTCTGCCTAAGAACAATGAAAGCAGCAAAGCTTTTAGTGACTGAGAAGAGCTGGAGGACAAATTGCAAACTCAAATGCCCCCATGTTTTTCCCATGCGACATTTGCTGAGTTCTGTCATTGCATGGGAAGCTGGGGAGCTAAGTCGCAAGTTTCTAGGAGGTAGAAAGAACTCTCCCACAGTGTCTTGGTGATTAGGCAGCAAAAACTCACCAGGAGAGGGGGCCTGCCTCAAGATCACCAACAATCTCTCCCTTAAGATATTTAGCAATTTTTAAAGCTGCATGGGATGGGAGGTTGGAGACCTGGGCTGGGAATCTCTGAAGGGAACAGGTGGATCTCGTATAGTCTTTCTAGACTGAGGACATGAATGCCTGCCAAACTCTCAACCAAAATCCCGGAAGGAATCTCCCCAAGAATAAGGGCAAAAGAGAAGTAGATTCTTACTTAAAGTGCAAACTATATCCAAACAAATTGAATCCCTGATTGAATTAAGATGATAAATTTCCCACTCTATCTGCCTAACAAAAGAAATGAAAAAACGTTATGTGGTGAAGGATACCCTCATCTAAAGCCTTTATAATATTTGAAGCCACAATGTCTGGAATGCAATAAAAATTACTAGAGATAAAAATAAACAAAAAATATAACCGATAAGGGAAAAAATAGACAACAGAAGTATATCCACAGATGATGTCAATATTGGAGCTAACAGATAAGGACTTTGAAAAATTATGATTAATATGTTAAACAGCCACCAAGACAGCATCTTAAAAATGTTTATATGAAGTCCATACACAGAAGTTTCTTACTAAGGAACCTGGAGAATGCCTAGAACTGAGCATTTTAAAGAGCTACCACATGGTTTTGAGGCACTCCTGTCTTTAAATAGTATAGCTCATTGATGACTTGCACAAGCATCATCGAAGGAGCTCACTAAAATGAAGCTTCCCAGGCCCTATTGAGGGGGAAGAAAAGAACTCTTGCTTGAGTTAGGGTATGAGAGTCTGCACTTCAAATTATCATCTGAGGTGATTTGGAAGAACTGCAAAATTTAACAAGAATTTCTTTTAAGAATATTTTAAGAATATTGTTTCTATCGATTTTTATGACTTAGTGTGTTCTGAAATATCTCAGAGAGAACTTGTCTCATGAGCTCACTGATGTGCTAGGGGTAGCCACAGTTCCTACATACACTGCTTTGTAAATGGTGTATTGTAAATTGACCAGTCAATTTGTTCATGCACAGCACTTACGTACTTTTTGTTGATAATGGTAGCTAATGAAAATTTTTACGTAAAGAGGATGGAATAGTAGCAACCCATAACCTTGATATTAGATTATAATAAAACAAGTTATACCAGATTGTACCACACATGTACTAATTTATTAAACAAACAACATTTATCAGCATGCATTCAGAAGAAAAGCTTATGAGCTGTTCTATAAAAAGTTTCAGCATTTTATTCTTTTTTTTTTAAAAAAAAAAATTTCCCTGTGTTTTTGGAGAAAATTTACATAGAAAATTAGGTTCTCATTTAACAATTTCTATACATATTATTCAGTGACATTGGTTACACTTTTCACAATGTGTCAGCATTCTCATTGTTTTCATTCTGGTTGTTCTGTTTCCATTAATCTAGCTTCTTTGTCCTCCCTAACCTTCTCATCTTTGGTCTAGGGTAAATGTTGACCATTAGGTCTCATTTGGATGATTGTTTAGAAGAGCACAGTACTAACGGGTGATATTATTTATTTATTTTTTGAGCCACTACGTTTTTTGCCTGATAGGTGACCACTGGGAGTGGTTTGAGTTCCAAGTTTAAAGGGTATCCCAGGATGATAGTCTCAGGGGTTTATCTAGTCTCTATCAACCTAGTAAATCCAGTCTTTTTTAGGAATTTGAGTTTTGTTCTACATTTTTCTCCCATTCTACTCAGGACCATCTATTGTGTCCCTGGTTGGAATGGTCAGTAGTGGTGTTAGCTAGGCACTATCTAGTTCTTCTGGTGTCAAGATAGGTGAGGTCATGATTCGTGTAGACTATTAATCCTGTAGTCTAGTTGCTTCTTTGAGTCTTTGGTTTCTTTCTTTCTCTTTTCCAGATGCATAGAGACCAAAACTTGTGTCTTAGATGGCAGCTTACAAGCTTTTAAGACCCCAGATGTCACTCACCAAACTAGGATCTAGAACATTATCTTTATGAGTTATGTTATGCCAGTTGACTGAGTTGCCCCCTGAGACTATGGTCCTAAGACCTCAAACCAAGTAACCCAATCCCACGAGGTGTTTGATTATGCCAAGGAAGTATCCATAACTGTGCCCCCTATGTGCTTTATTTTATATATGAATATATATGCAGCACACACAAACATGTACATACATTTGCCTACAGAAACACTTTACATGCGCACCCGTATATTCATGTGTGCTTACCTATATACAAATATATAAACAGATATTATATATATATGCATACATATCTGCATAACCACACACACATTTTTTGGTTGCTATTACAGTTGTTTCAAAATTTATATGTTGTGGCTTTTACCAAAATTGTCCCTATTCTTGTATACTTCTAAGTGTCATCTTTTACCTTGGTTAAGTTGTGTTGACTTCACCCTTATTTGGTATTGCCTTACCCATCACCAAAACTAGCAAGTGTCTGCTATCTAGAAAGTGATTCCCCTTCTCTCTCACTACCATCCCTGGTAACCACCAAACAATGTTGCTTTCTGTATGTATACCTATTCTTGTCTTTTCTTGATACTGAGATCATATAGTGTTTGTCCTTTACTGACTAACTTATTTCACTCGGAATAATGTCCCCTAGATTCATCCATGTTACAGTATATTTTGAGAACTCATCATTACTCTTCATGGCTGCATAGTTTTCCACTGTGTGTGTGTACCACAGTTTGTTTATACATTCATCTGTTGATGGGCAATTAGGTTGTTTCCGCTTTTTGTTACTGTGAATAATGCTGCAATGAACATAGGTGTGCATGTACCTATTTGTGTCAGTCATTTTAGTTCTCTAGAGTTTATACTTAGGAATGGCAACCCTGGATCCTAGGGTATTTCTATTTCTAGCTTTTTGAGGAAATGCCATACTGTTTTCCAAAGCGATTGAACCAATTTACAATCCCACCAGCAGTGGAACAGGGTTCCAGTCTCCCCGCAATCTCACCAACATTTGTTGTTTTCTGGGTTTTTTTTTTTTTGATCAGTGCCATTTTTATAGGGGTGAGATGGTATCTCACTGTAGTTTTGATTTGCATTTCTCTTATGGCTGATGATCACGAGTATCTTTTCTTGTATTTGTTGGTTGCTTGAATGTCCTCTTTGGTGAAGTGTTTGTTCATGTTCTTTGCCCATTTTTTAATTGGGTTGTGTGTCTTTTTGTTGTTGAGTTGAAGTTGTCTACATATTTTAGAGATTAGACCCTTATAGATGTATCATTCCCAAAGATTTTTTTCCCCCAATCTGTAGGCTCTCTTTTTACTCTTTTGATAAAGTGTTTTTTTTTTTTTTTGAGCATAAGTATTTAATTTTTAGGAGGTCCCAGTTATCTAACTTGCCATCTGTTGCTCATGCATTTGTAGTTGTGTTTGGCAATCTATTACTAGAAAATATTAGGTCCCATATTTTTGTCCCTATATTATCTTCCAGGAACTTTATAGTTTTGGCTTTAACATTTAGGTCTTTGATCCATTTTGAGTTACTTTTTGTGTGGTGTTAAGTATGGATCCTATTTCATTTTACTGCAAATAAATATCCAGTTTTGCCAGCATCATTTGTTAAACAGACTGCTTCTTTCCCATTGAACGGACATTGATCCTTTGTTGAAAATTAGCTGCCTGTAGATGGATGGATTTATTTCTGCGTTTTCAATTCTATTCCATTCGTTTATGCGTCTATCATTGAACCAGTACCAGGCTGTTTTGATTACTGTGGCTGTATAGTATGTTTTGAGACTGGAGAATGTGAGGCCTCCAACAATGTTCTTCTTCAATATTGTTTTAGCTATTGGGGTCTCTTTCCTTTCTATATAAAGTTAGTGATATGTTTTTCCATTTTGGCAAAGAATGTTGTTGGAATTTGGATTGATATTGCATTATATCTATAGATCGTTTGGGGTATTATTGACATTTTCACAAATTTAAGTCATCCAACCCATGAGCATGGACTGTTTTTCCATTTATTAAGGTCACTTTTAGTTTCCTGCAGTAGTGTTTCATAGTTTTCATTGTATAGGTCTTTTACATTCCTGGTTAGGTTTATTTCTAGATATTTTATCCTTTTAGGGGTTATTATAATTTTTTTTTTTAATTTCCTTTTTGGAGTTCTCTTTGTTAGTGTAAAGGAAGCTAACGGATTTTTGTATGTTGATCTTACACCCCGCCACTTTACTGAATCCTTATATTAGATCCAGTAGCTTTCCTGTGGAATCTCTGGGATTTTCTGTGTAAAGAATTATGTCGTGTGCAAAAGAGATAGTTTTACTTCTTCCTTTCCTATTTGGATACACTTTATTTCTCTTTCTTGTCTTTTTGCTATGACTAGGACTTCCAGTACAATATTGAATAAAAGTGGCGATAGTGGGCATCCTTGTCTCTTACCCATTCTCAAGGGGAAGGCTTTCAGTCTCCATTGAGAACAATGTTGGCTGTTGGTTTTGCATACATGCCTTAAATATGTTGAGTAATTTTCCTTCTATCACTAACATTTATCATACCATTAAAAAAGCAAATAATTTCATCAATAACAATCCATTTCTGATATCACTGTGCCAGAAAAGCAAAGTGTCAGGTGTTGATTGACTGACGGCTAACAGAAGAACTTGCAGTAGCTGCCTCTCCAGCACAGCCTTTCTGCTATAATGCTGGCTGACCACCCCACGGGGTAGATTCCTGATTGGAAGGCTAGCTGTACTGGCCCTAATGTCCACTAATGAATGCTCATATAGTGTCACACTGCCCAGGCTGAGGTATTTCAAGTGAGTTACAGACATCATAACAAGACTTAAAAAGGGCTGGCTCCAGAGGTGACAGTACTGAGTAAAGAGATACAAGAACTGCTCCCATACCACTTCACAGAGGTAGGGAAGTGATTGCAATGGCTGACAACGTCATGATCCAGAAACTTCCTGAGATGTTATAGCAATGGCTACATCTGACAAGTGAGACATTATAGAAATAAGATCACTCATAATTGAAAATATTTATTGAACACTAAATTTAGCACTGTGCTAAATTCTTAAATATACTTCAAGTCATTTAATCTTTATAACTATTTGAAATTAATATGAAAAATGAGGTTTAGAAGAGTTAAATAACTGTCCCAACATAATCCACTTAGTGAATGAAGAAGCCAGTATTTAGCCATCTGATTCCAAATCCTGTGCTACTTATTAAAAAAAAAAAAAAAAAGTGAAGAGGGGAGTGATGTGGCTCAACAAATGCACATGTAAAAAATATGTAGATATTTTAGTGAACACTAAGCTAGATTATGAAGCAACAGTTTGATGTGTTTGTCAAGAAAGTTAATTCAACCTTTAGCTGCAATGATAATTTTAATAGCTAATATCTACTAGGTACTGGTCATGTGCTAGGCCCTATACTAGGCACTTTACAAGAATTAACTCATTTTATACTCACATCAATCATATGAGGTTATCCTTTTTATGCTGATGAGGGAACTGAGGCTCAGAAAGGTTAAAGAACTTGCCCGGGATTATAGCAGCCTTGGAGATAAAATTCGGTAGCTAAATGAAGAGAGGCTTCTGTCCGTTTTGGCTACTCTAAGACCTTCCTTGCAAATCAGGAAATGTGTCTGTTTGGAAAGAAGGGGAGGATTCTGGGCTCACTATACTTTAGTCATTATGGACCTGAGTGAGTAGTTCTTCAACACTGGTGTGAACAGAGTTCACCTGGGGAATTTGATGAAATGCAGCACTTCCATGCCCACACTCAGAGATGATAGTTCAGAATCACATTTTAAACCATTATCCTGAGTGATTCTAATGTCAGGTGGTCTTCTGGGGACACTCTGAGGAACACCAGTCACAAGACGAATTTAAGTTGAGAAGCTTCAGGTACAAGGCAAAGACTCTCCGAAGAAGGGATTTAGGGGAAAGATTTCACACACACATACACACACACACACACACACACACACACAAACCCAACAAAAGCCTTGTTCCTAAGGCCCTTACAAAAGAACAGGTTAAAATTATGTACAATTATGGAGGATCTTAATTTCTTATTTATACATCTATATAATATACGATTTTTAAAAATAATGGCTTTGCTGCTTTTATAACAGCCATAGAAATAATAATATAGCCAGTAAAAATAATATTTTAGAGGAAAATAGTTACATGGAAAAGCTACACAACATAATTTTAATATAAAAAAGCAGTACATAGTGTGTACAATTTGATCCTGATTTTGTGAAAAAATGTATTTAGTATTAACAAAAAAAAGACTGGAAAGGAATACTCATGATTCAAAGCAGTCATTTTTGGCTGGAGAATGGGTATTTATTTACATATTTCTGTATTTTCTAAATTTGATCCAATGAACCTATACATGTGTGTGTGTATATGTATATATATATTTGATGTGTGTCAAAACTTTATTTTTAATAGATTTAATTTTTTTAGAGCACTTTTAGGTTTACTGAGAAATTGTGCAAAAAAAGTAGAGAGTTGCCATATACCTCTCTGCCACCTGCACACTGTTACCCCTGTTATTAACATATTTCATTCCTGTGGTAATTTGTTACAATTGATGAACCAATATCGACACATTACTATTAACTACTGTCCATATTTTACATTAGAGTTCATCTTTGTGTTAAATAGTCCTATTGGTTTTGACAAATGCCTTTCATGTGTTCTCAATACATTTTTTTTATAACAAAACATAATGGAAAGTTAATCAGCAGCCTAGAGAGAACTGCTTACAGAAAGAAGTAAAGAAAAAACAAACAAGCAAACAAACAAAAAAGATTAGAGGCAAGATAAAATGGAGATCTATGAAGAGAGAACGGATTTCCTCACCGCGCCATCAGTAAGAATGTAAGGTCTCTGGGGAGCAGGCCTGGCTGAGTGACCGCACAGCGAAATACATCCATTCGCCTAGGCAGTGCTGGGTCTCAGCATGTGATAAAATGGCATTTAGTTATGTGGTATTCAGAACATAGTTTTTGTGGTATCGAATCAGGTTTCTATCTTCCCAAGCAGTTTTGCTGATTATTTTATGATGAGAGGCAGAGATAGAGTTGGGGAGAGGGTGGGGGGAAGGAGAGAGGGATGGAGAGAGACAGAGACAGAGACTGAACTCCTGAAGCAGGAGCGTTTGGAGCTAACAAGTTGTAGGATCGCAGGAGAAGCCACCCGAGGCTCGGAGGTTGCCAGGGGGAGCGCGGACGAGGCGGGAAGGGGCAGCAGCGCCCCGCCTCGCTTCTCGGCGCCGGGAAGGTTCACCCCGCCCGCCCGGCTGCCTGAAGAGCGCACAGCTCGGAGCTCTCCCAGTCGGGCTCCGCGACTCCCGCGCCCGTGGCTGTGCTGGGGCGGAGGCGACAGACACAGGCGAGGGGCGCGTTGCCCGCGCTGCTCCGTCTCCCCCGCTCACTGCAGCGCGCGCCGCTGGCGGGCCCGGAGCCGAGACTGCGCCTGCCGCCCGTCCATCTCTCCGGACGTCGCCGAGGCGCGCAGTGACCGACCGGCGCGGGCGCGGAGGGGTCGCGGGCGGCGGGCGGCGGCTGGCCCTCTCGCGGGGGCAGGGCCCCTGGGCCCGGCGCCGGCGCGGGCTAAGGGGCTCCGGCCCGGCCCTGCTTCCTCGAGTCTGGGAGCGCCTGACCCCGCTCCGCCGCTGCCTATGGGGATCCGAGAGTTTCCCGGCGGCGCACCCAGGGGCAAGACTATCGCCGTGTGAGTAGCGCCCCAGCGGGCGCACGGCGGGAGGGCGCGGGCGGGCGCCGGGGTCGACCCCTGGCACCTGGAGCCCTGAAGTCTGAAGCCTGGGAAAGCGGGCGGAGAGAGCGGCTTGGAAGTTTAAACCATCCTCTGCCTCGCCGCGCTCGCCAACTTGCACTGCCTCAGGAGCTCGAGCAGGGCACGGAGCGGGACCTGGCACTGAGGCCGCCCGGGAGCCGGGGTGGGCACGGGTGGAGGGAGGACACTCCCCGCCTAAGATTTGCTCGTCCCCCTAAATCCCCTTTTCTCTGTCGTCCCTCCTCCCCCCTTGCCCACCTGTCCCGGTGCCCGCGGCCGCAGTGGCATGTGGAGGTCGCCGGACGTCAGCCCGCGGAGACTGTCCGACATCAGCCCCCAGCTCCGGCAGCTCAAGTACTTGGTGGTGGACGAGGCCATCAAGGAGGACCTGAAATGGTCGCGCTCGGTGGAGGACCTCACCAGCGGGCCCGTGGGGCTCACGTCCATCGAAGAGCGGATCCTCCGCATCACCGGCTACTACGGCTACCAGCCCTGGGCAGCGAGCTACAAAAGTAAGATGCCCCTCATGGCCCCCGCCGGCCGGGCCTCTCCCGTTCGGTTAGCACAGCAGCCCCAGGGAGCCCACGCAGCGACGCGCCCGCCGCCCCTGTTTGTCTCCGGGCAGGTACAGACCCAGGTTTGCAACTTTTAGGAAGAGGCCCGGAGATAGAGTTTTCTCCTGGACGTTTGAGGCTGTCGGATCCATTTTCTTTTAACCCCCTCCCCCATTCACACACACCTGTGTCCTTATCCTTGTCCCCTTCCTCCTCAGGTGTCACAATATGGGGTGACACCCGTGTGTTCTGCCTCACCTTGAGAAAAAGATAAGAAACTCAAAGTATCTGGACCCTGGAATCTTAAAGCAGTGCCTCAGCCCGGGCTGGGACTCTGCTGGCTCAGTTGGAGAGTGCAGAGTCAGCTGGCCTGGATTTGAAGTCTCGCAGGCCCTGATTATGAAGGACAGTTCTTGGGGCCTTCCTTTTAGATCTCACTCACTCCCTGTGCCCTAGGACTTATCTGTTCTCCGTGTAGAGGTTCTGTATGGCTCATTCTAGTTCTTGGCATTTGTTTCTGCAAGATGAATGGTTGGTGCCAGGTGGGGCAGCTGAAACTTTTTTTGCCAGTGAGCCCCAGATGATGGCTTTGGCCGTGCTATGATTGATTACACAGACATTTCCTGTGTGATGAGGGTGACTTTTGTAGCCATTTTTATTTTTTTCACATTGAAGAGAGAAGTTGGTTACAATATCTTCAGATACCTGTAAATGTAACCATAATTAGAGCTCCCACCACTCTAGTTTGACTTAGCAAAAAGGGATTGTCATTTACCTCCTCACTGGAAGAAATTGCTGTTTACCTATTTCATTTGCAATAAAGACTAACAGCTTGTTGATTTTGAGATGTGTTTTTGCCCTTCATTGCTTGAAATTGGAATATACTTTATTGATCCCTAGGGGGAAAAAATCAGGATTTTGTAATCTATTCATATTCATAATCATATATCTATCTAGAGATTATTCCTAATACTCTTGAGTCCAAGCCAAAGATAAGTGGTATGCTAGCAGTTAGCTGGTTAGTTTTAATTTATGTGCAGGAAGAAATATAGGGTTTGGACTGTGGTGATCGCATTTCATTTGGTATAAACCTTTAAAAGGTTATCTGTGTCTCCTCCAGTCTCCTGCCTCTGCTGCTAAAACTGTAGCTGATATACTGGTTTTGAATTATACTGAAGGAAGACAAAGGACCAGGTTCTCTTTTTTGCTTAATAACACTGGGCATAGGATAACAAGAATTAAAACCCATTGGAATCAGTGTCACTAAATGGTACACGTAGAAACTGTTGAATTGGTGTATGTTTTCCTGTGTATATTCTCAACAACAACAAAATAAATAAAATTAATTAAAAAAAACCTCATTGGATAGGGAACTCAATTTGAAGTTCTGCTTTCTTGATAACTAATTACAAATTACAGTCTTCATGGATTCATCTGTTTAGACCTTTAAGTCATAATAAGGTTTATCTTTATAATTCTGTCTGTGACTGGCCCTGTGTGCTTTGTGGGAATTATCGCCAAGCTTTGTGACTTTGGGAATTGGCGGGGAACTTGCAGCAGCAATGACTGCTTTGATACAAACTCACTTTGTAATTAAGGCAGGAGAAAGGCAATATGGAAAACCAGCCCCTTGTAGCACCAGTGGTATTCTTAAATACCTCTCTCTGAGCTTCTTTAAGGTATAAATATTAGCAGACAAGGCCACAGTGATCACTGTGATATGAATAAAATCAGCTCACTCCAGTCTCTCTATGCCATTGAGGATTCTTCTTTATTCCAAGGTATTTCCTTTTTACTACAATGCTTTAGGTTACAACCGACATTTTGATTGAATTAATTGGATTTTACGTTTAAATTTAGAGAGACTAATGTTTTATTAATACATCCGAAGAGGTTCTGGAAAAGCATTTTTGCTGTTTGCCATTTCTATCCAAGTAGAAAAATAAAATAAAATAGGCTTATCTGTCTGTAGGTATTAGCTAATTATTTTATTTGTTGGTTAATGATCACAGTCAATGAACTGGGAGAGATCATGATCACAAGGGAATATTCTTCTCATGATTTCCAGAGCAAGTTATGGGATGCTCCAAGCCAGGTCCTTAACATTAGTACGTCACCTGATGGTCACCTTCAAAGTAATTTATCTTCGTTCCAACTGAAGGAGTTGCCAGATGAGAGTTTCTAGACTATTTGATAGGTATAAGTCAGCTGCCTTTGCAGCAGCAGAAATCATTTTAATGACTTAGTATTCTTTATTTTTGTACTCTTAATTTTTAGGTTTCATTTTGGATAGTACGATAAGTGAGGTGTTTGTGAACAACACAGACATTACCTTTGCTCAGTATTCTCAACTCTATCAGTGAGAATCACAAGTTTCACTATAGACAAGTGAGTTTTTTCTAAGAAATTGCTTTAAAAATTCTAAAGGCTCCTGGGTCTGAGAGGGATGGTTTGTATGGAATGTTCAATTGAGAATGAAACTATAAAGAATGTAGGGAGGGCTGAATTCTTCCTCTCAGTGGCTAACGTTCTCTGAAGTTCCATATTCTGTGTTTCTAAGCCAAACCAGTGGGCAGTATTCTTGGTGATTCTCTGCATTCCAAGCTATGAGTGTGGTCAGAGCCCAGAAAGCACCTGGCCATAGAAGTTGCTAAATAAATGTTTGTTGAATGAACAAATGTATGCTGCCTGAAATATTGACCTCCGGGAGAGGGAACTTTTGAATGCAGCTTCCTCGGGGATTTGTGTCATTAATTCTTTTTTCTGGTGGGGGGGGGGGGAGATTCTCTGAAGATTTAATATGGAAATGAGTTTGTCCATTTTCAGTAAATATTTTCCATGTTCATGAAAATATTATGTGAATAGTCTATGAGTATATTCCATGAATATTGTCCATTTTTAGTGACTATTTTCTCCTTAAAACCCACTCTTGCTATTCATCATGGTTTGCTCCATGCCTCATGGTAGAGGATTTAATTATTATTATATGTTTAGTAAGACAGCTTTTGTTCTCAAGATTAAGTGTGTTCAACAATGCTAGTCCCAATCTTTTAAATACATAGATAATGTAAAATCTGTTTGAAGAGCAAATAGCATATTCATTTGACTCAAGAATAAAATTTTATTTCTAGTACTAAAGCTTTTCTGTTCTCTCGTTGGCCAATCTGAAGATGAGATGGTGGTGTCCCTTGATTTTAGGATTACAGTATTGTGTATTTCTTTTTTTTTAATTTTTTAAAAAATTTTTTACAGAACAAATAGTTTCTCGTTAAACAGTCAGTACACATATTTATGACGTTGGTTAACAACTCCCATGACATATCAACACTCTCCCTTCTTATCCTTGGAGGACTTTCTTTTTTTTGGTGAAAATATACATAGCCAAAATTACACCATTTCAAAAGTTTCTACGTGTACAATTCAGTGACATTGATTACATTCTTCCAGTTGTGCTGCTATTCTCACTATCCTTTTCCAAATTATTCCATCACCATTATCTACAACGCATTGCCCCCTATGCTTCCCATCAAAACTTTTGAGTTGCTGTTATCAATTTGATGTCACATAGATAATTCTTTTTTTTTTTCTGTACCTTAGATGAAGGTTTACAGAACAAATAGTTTCTCCCTAAACAGTTAGTACACATATTACCCTGTGACAATGGTTAACAGCCCCACGACATGTCAACACTGTCCCTTCTCAACCTTGGGTTCCCCATCACCAGCTTTCTTGTTCCCTCCTGCCTTCTAGTCCTTGTCCCTGGGCTGTTGTGCCCGTTTTTGTTTTATAGGGCTGTCCAATCCCCGGCTGAACGGTGAACCTCGGGAGTGACTTCACCCCTGAGCTAAAAGAGTGTCTGGGGTACATACTCTCAAGGTTTCTCCAGTCTGTCAGGCCGGTAAATCTGGTCTTTTTTGTGAGTTAGAATTTTGTTCTACATCCTTCTCCAGCTCTGTCCAGGACCCTCTGTTGTGATCCTGGTCAGAGAAGTCAGTGGTGCTAGCTGGGCAACATCTAGCTGTACTGGACTCAGTCTGGTGGAGGCCCTAGTAGCTGTGGTCCATTAATCTTCTGGACTGATCTTTTCCTTGTATCCTGTTCTCTTCATTCTCCCTTGCTCCTGAAGGAGTGAGACCAGTGGAGTATCTCAGATGGCTGCTCACAGGCTTTTAAGACCCCAGACGCTACACACCAAGGTAGAGTGTAGAACGTTGTCTTTATAAACTGTGTTATGCCAACTGAGCGAGATGTTCCCTGAGACCATGGTCCCCACAGCCCTCTGCCCAACAATTCAGTCCTTCAGGGAGTTTGGATGTGTCTATGGAGCTTCCATGACCTTTACTTGTACAAGTTGTGCCGGTTTCCCCAGTATTGTGTACTGTCTTACCCTTCACGAAAGTTACCACTTATCTATTGTCTACTTAGTCCCCCCCCATCCTTTGTAACCAACGAAGATTGTTTCTTTTTGTGTGTAAACTTTTACATGAGTTTTTACTGTAGAGGTCTCATTCAATATTTGTCCTTTTGTGATTGACTTATTTCACTCAGCATAATGTCCTCCAGTT
>NW_004443957.1:4780643-4863676 GCF_000243295.1 Trichechus manatus latirostris | reverse complement strand
TTTTGTTTTAAAGTCTATTTTATCTGAGATTAGTATTGCCACTCCTTATCTTTTTTGGTAGCTGTTTGATTGATATATTTTTTCCTCCTTTAATTTTTAATAAATTTACTCCCTTGTTTCTAAGGTGTGTCTCTTGTAGACAGCATATGGATGGATCCTGTTTTTTAATCTATTCTGTCACTCTCCATTTCTTTATGGGTGCATTTAGGCCATTTACATTCAGTGTAATTATTGATAGGTGTGAGCTTATTGCTGTCATTTTGTAGTGCTTTCTTTTGTGGTGCTGACGTTTTCTTTGTTCCTCTTACTCTCCTGTGCTGAGTTTCTTTTGTTTGTGGTTTTTTTTTTCATTTCTGTTGTTTTTGTAGGTTTTGTTTTTACTGAGATTTTAGTTTTTCTTCTTTATTTTGATGAGTATGTTTGTTAACTTTCTTTGTGGTTACCTTGAAATTTACCCTTATCTTCCTAGGTTTGAACAGTGTATTATTTCTTGATATTGCCTTGCCTTCCTTTCCATTAGAAGGTTCTATACTTACACTGTTTGTTCCATCTTTTATTGTTCTGATGCTGTTGTCATTTACAGATTAACCTCTCTGATTCCCTGTTTTAATTCTTTTGGTTTTGGATAGTCCTTAAGAGTTCATTTCCTAGGTTAGTGTCTGGCTAGTACAATCCTGTGTCCTAGATTCAGCCTGTGGTCTGATGTTGTTTGTTCTCAGATCAAAGGACTCCTTTTAATATGTCTTGTAAGTTTGGTTTGGTTTTTACATAGTCCCTTAATTTATGTTTATCTGGAAATTACCTAATTTCACCATCATATTTGAATGATAGTTTTGCGGGATATATTATTCTTGGCTGGCAATTTTTTTCTTTCAAGGGTTTATATATGTCATCCCATTGCCTTCTTGCCTGCATGGTTTCTGTCAAATAATCCAAGCTTAGTCTTATTGTTTCTCCTCTGTATGTGACTTTTTGTTTGTCTCGAGCTTCTCTCAGGATTCTTTGTCTTTGGTTTTAGTGAGTGTGATTATGATATGTCTTGGTGACTTTCTTTTGGCGTCTATCCTATATGGGGTTCATTGAGCTTCTTGGATGGTCATCTTCTCATCTTTCATGGTATTGGGGAAATTTTCTGCCAGCAGTTCTTCAATGATCCTCTCTGTGTTTTCTGTTTTCCCCCCTGTTCTGGAACCCTGATCTCTTGAAGATTTTTGCTTTTGATTGTATCCCACATAACTCTCATGGTTTCTTCATTTTTCTTTGTTCTTTTTTTGATTTTTCCTCAGAATAGTATCCAGGTGTTTGTCTTCAATTTCGCTGATCCAGTCTTCCATTGTTTCAAACCTGCTCCTCAGCCCTTCTATGACACTGTCCATTTATGAAATCTTGTTTTTTATCTTTTGGATTTCGAATTTTTCTTTTTGTATGATCTCTAGTTGTTAATTTATTTTAGCATTTTGTTCCTGTATTATTTTCCTGAATTCTTCCATATTTTTGTCTGTATCTTCCATGAATTGTCTGCCTTTTCCATGAATTTGTCTATTTTTTCCTCATTTTTGACTGTTTTTTAGCTTCAACTCTTGGATTATTCTGAATATTAGAGATTTAAATTCCCTATCAGGTAGTTCTAGTGCCTTTTCTTCTACTGGAAATTCATCTCGTGTTTTATTTTGGACGCTTACTGGAACCATCTTGTCCTGTTTTTGTATATGTTTTGATAGTTTCCACTGACTCGGGGCATTCAGTAGTTATTTTCCTCGTTTATTGATTGTACATTTGTTTTGTCCTGCTTTTTTGTTTTATTTGGTTATGTCTGAGCAGGCGGGCTCTGTGTTCCTTGTTTTTTGCTCCTCTGTGGGCACGATATCTTTCACTTCCTTCTCCAATGGGTGTGGTTAGTCACTCAGGTATTGTACAGCAGGGCCAGTCCAGCTGAAGGGGAGTTGCTGGGATGGGTTGTTTGTGGCATGTACTAAGGCTGACAGGGTGGACCAGGAATCAGTGCAGGACAGCTTCCGGTAGGCCATGCCTGTGCTGCTTGGGAGTGTGATGTTCAGCACATGGTGCAGGTAGGTAGGAAGGAGGGGGGTGATTGTGATGTGTGGAGCTAAGATGGGCATGGAAAAGAGGAGAGAGGAACAGGAGCCAAAAACATGCACACAAACAAAAAAGAGTGCTAAGAGAGCTTGCTATTGGAGTGGAGAGATGAGAGACTGAGAAATGGAGAAAAACAAAATGAAAAGAAAAAGAGTAAAAGAAAAAAATGAATAAATCAAGAAACTGGAAATGAAGATAGACAAAAAGGGACAAAGAGAGAGAGGAAAACAAAACAAAGAACAAAAAAAAACCCCAAAACAAAACCAAAAAAAAAAATCCAAGAAAAAAGAAATGCCCGCAGGGATGTCACTGTGCATGTGTGCAGAGTAAGGGAGTAGCTCCCAAGCCACATGGTACTGCCCTGCTAGAAGGTTTCCCAAGCCAAGAAGAGAAAAAGAAAACAAACAAACAAATCAAAACAGAACAAATCAGAACAAACAAGCAAACAAAATAAAGCCCCAGGGGTCCCACCAGCATGACAGCACAGGCCGGGAAGCAGTTTCACAGTCGAGTGGTGTTTCTCAGCCTTTCAGGAGGAAGTAAAGATGGCACACGGAGCCAGGTATTTGAGAGAAAGGAAGGGGAGGTGGTGAGAGGTAAGGAATAAATCTAATGAAGTGGAAAAAAGCAACACAAGCAGCCAACAAATGGCACTCGGGAGCCAGCCCATGTGGGCAGGTAGAATCTAAGCGACACTAGGGTGAAGCTGGTGCTTCCCAGCCAAGAGACTGTGGCTGCAAGAAGCAGAGGAGGCCAAGTGGGGGTGAAGAAGGATGGGGGTTGGTTACCAGTTGTTCTGTCTCCTTCTGGAAGCTCCGTGAAGCTGCTTTCTCATACCCCCTGTTCGCTGATCTCCGCTAGGAGTCCAAGATGGCGTATCCGTGCTGCAGTCACTGATATGGGACCTCTGCATGTATCTCTCCTCGCTCTCTGTTCTCAATCAGTTTATTATTCCATTCGGTGCTTGGCTGAGTTCTTTATCTCTTCATTTGATGCTTAGGGTTTCAGGATTGATGTGTGACTCTGTTTGACTTAGTTTTTCAGCTCTTTACTGTGGAGGGATGGCATGGTGCTTCTGACTATAGCACTGTGTTACCTGGAAGTCCCTGCGTCATTAATTCTTTATGTTGACTTCCAGTTAGTTTGGAATTGCTTTACTCCTTCCTTGTTCTTCCATTCTAAATGCTGCCCTTGGCTTTCTGAACCATAGACTAGAGCAGAATTCTCAATAACAAGCTTTGGTTTACACTGAGGTTTCTCATTCTCAACACTACTGACATTTATTTCTATAATTCTTTGCTGTGGGGGGCTGTCCTGTGCACTGTAGGATATTTAGCAGCATCCCTGGCCTCTCCCTGTTAGATGACAATAGCACCTCCCACCAAGTTGTGAAAACCAAAAATGTCTCTAACTAACTAACCAGTCTCCATTGAGTCAATTCTGACTCATCTAACTAACCAGTTGCCATTGAGTTGATTCTGACTCATGGTGGCACCATGGGTGTCACAGTAGATCTGTGCACCATAAGGTTTTCAATGGTTGATTTTTTTGCAAGTAGATTGCCAGGCCTTTCTTCTGAGGTATCTCTTGATGGATTTGAACCACTAGCCTTTCCCTTAATAGACCAATGCTTAACCATTTGTGACACCCAGGGGCCCAAAAAATGCTCTAGGCATTGAGAAATGAATGCCCCCTCAGGGTAAAATCTCCTTCTGTTGAGAACCAGTAGTTTAGCCCACACTCCAAATTTGTTCTCCACATAAACTTTCCTCTTCTGCCCAGTAGTGCTAAACTGGAAGACCTGCCTTCTGAATCCCTGACCTCCCTTCACCTGTCCTTCTGGACCACTTCTTAGGCTTTCATGACTAGCAAGATTCAGATTAACAGCCTTCTGAAGCTTTGAAAGAGCCTGTTGCTTCTGCAGCTAATATGATTCTGCATCCACTCACCATAACTGATGGCCTGTAGAAAGTGCTTTAGAAGTCAGATCTGTAGATGTTTCCTTAATGACTTCCTTTCTCCTCTCCTTTTTACTAGACAAGATAAATGACCGACTTGGATATCTCCTGCTCTCCCTTCCTTCTCACTTCTCTGATGTAGACACCTACTGGGGAGAAGATGACTGTAGAAGGGAGGGGGATGGGCAAAAGTCAAGAAGAACCCATCTGAATAGGAGATTGCCAGACCTAAGTGCTTGGCATTGTAAGGGAATTGGTGGCATTTCAGCACAGGAATGATTGAAGTAGAATTTCTTGGAGATCCCAGAGGGAGGCTCTTAGCAGGATGAAGAAGCATCTATAAATGCTCCTTTATGGTCATTTAGCAAAATTTTGATGATTTATTATATGCTAGAATATAGAGATAAGTGATGGACAGGGAGGCTTGCTGGACCGGTGTGCCTTCATCAAGGAACAGTGACAGCCACAAACCTGAATGTAGAAAATAGGTACATTAGGGGTGATTGTTTACATTCAGCAGGGATGCTTGTCTTTGTAAAAGGTTTCCCTAAGGGCTGATTTTAAATAGTAAACTCTCAAACACTTTTCTAGTAATTTTTTTTTTTTTGAAACAGCTTTTTGATTTTGGGGAAGAGCGGAGAAGGTCATGTTGGTAGCATTACAATAAAATACAGCTGTCTTGTGAATGGATTTATTAACACTAGCATGGTGCTGGTATGTTCTGATAATTTTTTTTTTTTTTTTTAGAATGTGGTGGGTTTAGTTTTAAATGAGCAGTTTAGGATATGTCTGACCACCCCATCTGTAGCCACTCCAGCATGCCATTGTTGATGGGAGCCCTGGCAGAAGCCCCACAGAATACTGAGCAAAACCCAGCTTAGCTGGATGGAGGTTTTGTAGTCCAAGCTGAAAAAATGTAGGGTGCTGAATAACACACCTGATGACGAGGAGATTGCAGGTTTCAGGATGCTCTAGGTTTAAATGTTTTAAAGGGTTTATATGAGGTGAGGTGGGTGAGTTTGTGGAGAAAGACTACCTTTCCACCCTTCATGTACTTTCACACTGAGTGATGAGTATGGGTTGCTGACGTAGGTACCAGTCCTAACTGGAACAGTGGCTCATAGTATAGTTGAATTCATGGTGAGCAATTTCTGCTTGATCTCCCAAAATAGTAAAGGTCAGGTCAACAATTCAAAAATGACCCACTTGTAAGAGATTTATAATTTGGTTGTAAAAGTTTATTCTATAATGGAGCTCAACATATGAAATACAAGATCAGAAAGATTTAAAAAGAAAGAGTTGGAGGGCGAGGTGGTGAACATTACAGCACAGTATTTTCTAGTGTCTCGGAGAGTAAATTTCATTCCTGAATATAAATAGAGAATAACAATTTAGTAAATATTTTTCCTGAGATTCAATAAAGTTAAAATGAAGAACTATTATGTTTTAAGGAAAAACAGTGCTCCCGAGCCTGCTCAGTTATAAACCCTTTGCATCTGGCTATGAAGGGAAAAAGGGCTAAAACAAAAATAAGAATATAAGTGTCTTTATGAGAAAAATTGGAGCAGACATCTTTTGGAATGTCTTCTTAGTTTACAGTGGCCCACTTACCTGCCCTGCATCACATCCACAGGTGGACACTTGGCGGCCAGACTTACATCACGTAACCCCTTCCTCCCGGCTGCAGCAGATTAAACCAGGGTGGACTCCTGATCTACACTGACTCAGTCAGTTCCTCTCTTCTCCACATTTGAGAACAAAACCAGAAGTTTTTAGTCTGGTCTGGGCTAGTCTCTTGAGTGGAAGAGATGCTGACAGGGGCTATTCTGTCTTCCATGTAGTTGGAGAAGCAGAGAAAACCAGTCTACGTAGAAGAATAAGGCAGGTGTGTAAGGCAATCCAGAGAGAACCTTGGCAATTTCCAGACTCCATCCTGCATCCTATTTCCCTCCCAGCCAAGGCATTGCTGTAGCTCATCTAAACTCCACAAGACACACTTTTGCAATGCAACAGCCCCCTTTCACAGAAGCTGGGTTTGTTCCTGGCAACCCACGACTCCTATCTGAGTAAGATTTCTGAGATCTGAGTAAGAGTTCTGAGCCATTTCTATTCAGGCCCATACAAAGCAAAACCAGCATATACAGACCAAAGAATTTTCAGTTGGAAATAAGAAATCCTTTCCTGACTGCTGAGATAATAAAGAAGGCCATGGAGCCACAGTCACTGGAGAGCGTTCGGAAGGGGGTGGACCCCCAGTCACCCCAGCTGGACTATAAGTAGTTCCTTAATCTGTGGCTGGGGAATGAGCTAGATTTTTCTCCTGTGATGTCTTTTGGTTCAATTCAGTGGTGAATGTGTATTGATCAGTAGACTAAGGGACCAATTGTGTTTCATTATCTTATGGCAGAGCCTAGAAACGGACTTGTACAATTAGGGACCTTGTGAATTCTTTTGGTTAATGATGGTGACAAGCGCTTGAACATTGCCTATGGCATGGGCACACGTTTTTCTCCTATACAGCTTGAAATATCCTAATTTATGATAGTATTTGAGATGCAGGAAATAAATTGCTTGACTCATGTGATTTACAGCACAGAAGGATGGAGGCTGTTTGGACTCTGGAGACAGAGATGTTCAGTATAACTTCTCAGAACAGTTTTCTGGTTTTGATAAATGTTTTCTGTGACATTCAAGTTTTCTTGTCAATCTGATATGTGTCATGCAGTTCCTGACTAGATAAGAATCTATTAGGAAATTATTTTCATCCTATTTCACCATCTATTTTCTAACAATATAGTGTTATAAAAATTTGAGATTATATCCACAAAATTTAATTCAAAAGGACCAGAAGAAAGATGCTTCTTAGGGTATGTCGACTTTGCTTCCTTTTTTAAAAATTGAGCCTGCTCATTTTTGAAGAATGCATATTAAGATTTCCTCTTGTAAGAAAACTGAATATAATTATAGTTGTAGTTATGAAATGGGTTCTGTACAGCATTCTTCTCAGTACCATAAATGTGTGGGAGTTTAATAAACACTTTTAATAATGAATAGTACATTATACTGGCATGTGATACCAAGGAAGGATTTGAAGTCCCCTCTGCTATACTTTTTTAAAAACACAATTGGCCAGTGAAATAGCTTGAAGACCATTTAAATGCCATAATGTAGAACAGCAAATTTCAAAGGCTTACACAATTTGTTTTTGTTTATTGCTGTAGTTTAAGTGAAAGTTTACATTTCAAGTTAGTCTCTTATACAAAAATTTATACATACGTTGTTATGTGATCCTAATTGCTCTCCCTGTAGTGTGACATCACACCCCTCCTTTCCACCCCTGAATTCCCACGTCTAGTCAATCAGCTCCTAACCCTCTCTGCCTTCTCATCTCACCTCTGGACAGAAGCTGCCCATTTAGTCTTATGTATCTACTTGAGCTAAGAAGCACACTCTTCGCGAGTATCATTTTATGTCCTACAGTCCAGTCCAATCTTTGTCCGAAGAGTTGGCCTCAGAAATTGTTTTAGTCCTGGGCTGACAGAGAGCCTGGGGGCCATGCTTTCCAGGGCAAACTCTTTTTTGAAATAATATTTTATTGTGTTTTCAGTGAAAGTTTACACTGCAATTTAGGTTCCCATTTAACAGTTTTTACACAAATTGTTCAGTGACTTTGGTTACATTTTTCATAATGTGTCAATGCTCTCATTAGTTCGATTCTGGATATTTCGTTTCCAGTAATCCGGTTTCCCTGTCTGTCCCCTTACCCTTTCATCTTTGCTTTAGAGAAATTGTTGATTTGGTCTCACATAGATGATTTTTTTAAAGGTGTGTAGCACTCATAGGTACTATAGTTTATGAATCAATCTGTTATGTGGCTAAAAGGTGACCTCAGGGGATAGTTTCAATTCATGGTTTAAGGAGTATCTCAGGATGATAGCCTTGGGGACTCCTCTAGTCTCAACCAGTCCAGTAAGTCTGGACTTTTTAAGAATTTGAGTTCTGTTCCACATTTTTCTCCCATTCTATCAAGATCCATCTATTGTGGCCCTGATCAGAATGGTTGTTAGTGGTAGCTGGGCACTATCTAGTTCTGGTCTCAGGGTAGATGAGGCTGTGGTTCACGTACACTGTTAGTCTTATAGACTAGTTGCTTTTTTGAGTCTTTGGTTTCCTTTCTCTTTTGCTCTGGACGAGAAGAGACCAATAGCTGTATCTTAGGTGGCTGCTTGTAAGCTTTTAAGACTGCAGATTCTACTCACCAAATTAAGATGTACAATGTAAACTTTATGAACTATATTTGGCCAGTTGACTGAGTTGTCCCATGAGACTAGGATCCTCTGCCTTCAAACCCAGAAAACCAATACTGCGAGGTGTTTGGTTATGTCTAAGAAGTATCCGTGACTGTGCCCCCATGTGGTTTATTATATATATGAATATACCTGTGTGCACACACATACATACATACACATACATATAGCTCCATCTATACGTGCATACATATAGATACCCATACTCATGTATGCATACATACATACATAACCACACACATATTTTTTGTTGGTGGTGGTGGTGCGAGATTTTATGTGTCATATCCTTTATTAAAAATAACCTTTTCTCTTGTGTACTTCTTAGTGACAGCATTTACCTTAGTTAAACTGTACTCTCTTCACGCACATTCAATGCTACCTTTCAGATCCCCAACCCCTCCCCGCCAAAAAAGCAAAAAAGAACTAGAAAGAAAAACTAACAGGTGTCTAATATCTAGAGAGTGATTTCCCCTCCCCTCCCCATCCCTAGTAACCACTAATGAATGTTGGTCTCTGTTAATATACCTATTCTTGTCCTCTTGTAAAAGTGAGATCATAAAGTACGTCTTCTTGTGATTGATTTATTTTACTCAGCGTAATGTCCTCCAGATTCATACATGTAATAATGTGTTTTGGGAACTCATCATCATTCTTTATAGCTGTGTAGTATTGTATATATGTACCACATTTTTTAAAATCCATTCATCCATTGATGGGCACACAAATTCTTTTACATTAAGCCAGCATATTGTTATATTTAGTGTTAAGTGTAAAGATTGTCTATAGGTTTATCTGATTTTATGCAGCGGGTGTGTTTTCAGAGTTATATGTCAATGAAATTTATATAAGTGAAATTTATTTTTAAAACAATAGGAAAACTAAAAAACTAAGGAAACAAAAACATAAGTTTGGGAGGAAGTACAGCCAGAATGCTCTTTAGAAGTGAAGATAGCAAGACTTTGTCTTGTTTATTTTGGACATGTCATTAGGAAAGACCAGTCACTAGAAAGGACATCATGTTTGGTAAGGTAGAGAGCCAGTGAAAATGAGGAAACCTTTTATGAGATAAATGGACGTGATGGGTGCAACAATAGGCTCAAACATACCAAAGATTATGAGGATGGCGCATGACTGGGTAGTGTTTCATTCTGTTATACATACGGTCGCCAGGAAAGCTTGGTACAGGTACATGTGTAATTGTGTTTATTCTGTCTGTAATTGTTACTGTACCTAGTGATCTTCTCATAATACATTGAGTAATTTCAGTGTGGCTGCCGAAAGGTGGAAGAACACTTTCAAACTAGAACCCACCACTTCCATGCTCCCTCCTGAGAAGCCTGTGGACCAAGCAGGGGCTTAGAAAATGACTGCATGAAATTCCACACACTACTCGTGGAGAGGTTATTTGTGAATGGCTGAGAAGCAGATCAGGCAGTGGAAACAACTGTGAATGCATATTGATTTATTCATTAATTCATTCTTCCACCTATCCATTCATACATTCATCCATCCATTCATTCAATCATTCATTCAGTCAGTCAGTCATCAAATAGTTCTGGCCTTCTAAAGGGCAGTAAATATACTCATGCCTAAGATAAACATATACTAAGTATTTGAAGTATATGGCATAGTTAGTTGCTATTTCCTAGACAATAATATGGTAGGGAGATAAGACATACACTCATTAATCAGTAATGTCACCACATTCTCCTTTCCTTGGGCTTGAGTATGTCATGGGGCCATCTCACAGGTACACCACATGTTTTTTGTTTTGCTTTGGTACTTCATTTACCAAATATGTTGGTGTGTTTTGGACTAACATTGACATGCCTTAAACTAAACTCTTTATCATATATATAATTTTGCCTAATATGTTATTGTGGGCACCATTAGCAGCTAGTGAGCAACAAGGTAAGTAAGGTATCAAGCCTCAGGGTATTTCTTTTCCTTTGGAAACTTGCTGTCTACTGCTGTAATCAGAGTTTTAATTTGTTCATTTGATGTATCCCAGCCGTTAAACATTTTTCTTCTCTTTCATAAAATCATGCAGCAACAAAGATTTTTAACTGAGTTGATGAGATTAAGCTACTAAAGCCAACATCTTTATTCCCTAATGTTTTATGCTACCAACACTCTGTTTCTTCCCAACTCTAAAAAAAGCTAGCTGTAGAGGTTTTTCTTCCTCTAGCCAAGAGCCTAGCAGAAATAACAGTGGACTAGAAGTGAAATGAGCTAGGGAGCTAGGATTTACTCCCAACTCTACTTGTATTCTCCTGCACTACTGCACATTCTGATGGTGCAGTGCCTCCCATTCCTTTAGGAGAAAGTTCCCTGTACCAGAGAAGTATCGTTTTATAGCAATCGTCTTGGCTGCTCAGCTTAAGAGCAGTGACAGTATCCAATTCATATGCAAGTGAAGGGAGTGATGTTTCCAAGGGCGTCTTTACTTTTATATATTAATAAAAATCAAAACGTCCTGCTCAACGTGACTATTACTTTACACAATACTGGGAGTAGTAAGATCTTAAGCTTTTCTCCAGCAATGTTTTGCTTTCGTTGATCCTGATGCCACTTACCATGTGTAGTTGCATCTAAGACTCAGGGATGTGACTGAGCTAAAATGTAGGGTGAGGCTGGACTGTTAGAGGACATGATCGTGCTCACATATCTCTTTAATCTTCTCCACCTGACTTGCTAGCCTGTTTCCTCGGTCCCCACCTTTTCTTTGTCCTGAGCACATGTAAGTCTGAGCACCGAGGGAAGGCTGTGCCTCTTTGAATCTTCTGGTTCCTAATTGTCAGCAGGTGGCCTGGGTCATATGAATCTATACCTAGGGCCATGTCTTGTATTTCTCTACTGTTTTCTGGTTGAGGTGACTCCTTTGTGGGGAGGGAGGTGGCTTAGGCAGCAAGGGTCCCTTGGCCACCTTGTACCTGATAAGAGGCCAAGGCGTGATAAGGTGATAGGTATCTTCCATTGACCTCAACAAAGCCACAACAGTGCACTGGGAATGCCTCATTTTCTACTTAAAGGTATCTATGTTGCTTTGGGGGAAATATGGCCATAAAAGACATTTTGGGGCAGTTGGTGAAATATGAATGTTTACTATACAATAATATTTTTTTTGAGTATTATTTTTCATGGGCTTAATAATATTAGTATGGTTATCTAGGAGAATGTCCTTATTTTTAGGAGATTCTGAAGTATTTAGGGATGAAGTGTCATTATGTTTGTAATGTACCTTCAAATAGTTCAGCAAAAACAAATTTAGGTAGATAGGTAGTTAGATCAAATGAGAGATGAACAAAACGTCGCAAACAATGTTAACATTTGGTGCATCTAAACAATAGATATATGTGGGTTCATTGTACCATTCTTGCTATGTTTCATGAGGTTCCTGTGAAGACGTTATTAGCCCTGTTTGAAGATAGAGAAACAAAGAGACTACACAGGGGTTCAGTCAAAGAGAATATTACTTTTGCTTCAAGAGCAGTGGAGGCAACATTGTAAGTTATGGGATTTCCCTGTTAAAAAGGGGGAAGATCTGCTTCTTAAGAATAAGAAAAAGGGAGATTATACACAATGGAAAAGGGGAGAATGTAGAAATGCTACAGTGTGTTACGGAGAGAATATCCACTGAACTAAGGAGTCCTGGTGGTGCAGTGGTTAAGTGCTTGGCTGCTAACTGAAAGGTCTGCAGTTTGAACCTACCAGCTGTTCAGTGAAAGAAAGATGTGGCAGTCTGCTTCTATAAAGATTATAGCCTCGGAAACCCTATGGGGGCAGTTCTACTCTGTCCTATGGGGTCACTATGAGTCAGAATCGACTCGATAGCAACAGATTTGGCTTTTGTTTTGTTTTGTTTTATTCACTGAGCTGGGAGTGGGAACAATTGATTGGTTTCAGAATAAATTACCCACAAGGTCGGAGAAAGGAGTATTGAGTGGAAGGCAAGAGTGGGATTTGAATTTCAAACAATTTTTATGAGAAGAAGCTTGAGTGAAGGTGCTAACACTGAGGGAGGAGAGATGCAACTACTATACAAAGCTGCTGTGAACATTTTTGTGGGTCTCTTGGGTGAATTTAAGCATCCATTTCTGTTGGGTATACATCTAGGAGTAGGATTTCAGGGTTGTAGGGTTGTGGGGATTATATTGTAAGGTGGCCCGCGATAACCCCAGCTTTCTGGTGTTCACACCTTTGTATAATCCGCCCCACCAAGGGTGGGTGGATCTGTGACTTGCTTCCAACCAATGGACTATGGCATGTGATGTGCTATCACTACTGTGATTATTTTGCATTACATATGATTCCACCTTGTTAGCAAACTCCTGTGATATATTCTGTCTCTCTTGCCAGCTTTGATGAAGCAATTTGCTGTGTTGGGAGGCCCACATGGCAAAGAACTTCAAAAGGCTTCTAAGAGCTGAGGGGGCTTCTGGTCAACAGCCAGCTAAACACTAATGCTCTCTCAGTCCCTCAGCCACAAGGAACCCAGTGTTATCAACAACCATGCAAGCAGAAAAGCGAATTCTTTCCTAGCTAAGCCTCTAGATGAGAACCTAGCTCTGGCCAACACCTTGACTTCAATCTTGTGAGACCCTAAGCAGGGAGTGGTTAAGCTGTACCCAGACTGCTGACCCACAGAAACTGTGTAATAATGTGTTTTACATCACTAAGTTTGTGATCACTCATTATATAGCAATAGATAACTAACAAGGGTGAATCAGTCAGAGTTCAACCAGAGAATCAGAACTACTAGATGTATGGAGTTTCTGTTCACAAAAATCACTATTATTATTATTATTTGCAATGTAGGTGGTTCCTAATTATTTGATTTCAATAAAATTGAAGGACATAGTTAAATCAATAAAAATAAAATTTTTATGATAGATCAGTGTGTAAATTTGTAATATGAAACCAGGAATGAGGTCAATGAATTGAGTGATATTCATGTAGCAAAGCTTACATTTCCATCATCTAATTTATTTGAAAAAGGTTTTTCAGTGTTTATAGCTATAACAACTAAAAATAGTAATAGAATAAACAGAATAAATGCTAAACTCTCATTCTGGCAGTGATACTCATGTAGAGATAGATTAAGTACTTGAAAAAAAATTGCCCCATCCATTTAATTAAGATATGCATTCCAATAATTATACTTATGTTTCATAATTATAAATATTCTAATATGTTTATGTAATTTTGATTTTTAAGTACTGATAAAAATTGAAATGATTACCCTATCCAGAAGATAGTTTTGAACACTTAGACACTTATGGTCAAAGGAAATTTTAACACTGAAAATTCCATTTCTATATTTATTTGTGTCTCAGAGAAATGTGTTAGGGTGATCAATAGGTAACATGCTTCACAGAGAAGTATGCAAGGGAGAGAGGGAATGGTATGAAATTTCTGACTATTAAAGAAAATCATATGTATGTGTTTCTAAATGGATGATGGTAGATACCAAATCAATATGGTAGCTAGGTTCTGTTAGATACATTTAAAAAGTAATATAGTCATTTTAGTTTAAATTTTTAATATTTACAAATTCTGAAAATTATAACTCTTATTTAACTCTAAAATTTGTGACAAATAATTAAAAGTCAACTAAAACAGTGAGAAGAGACACATTTTTTTTTAAAGTCTTTGATAAGGAACAAAAATATTCAAAGGCCATTGATAAATACCTCCACCTTTTCTGTTGTTGGCCCTGTACATTTTCTGCACAGGCCCTAGCCCTCTGTCTCCTAACAGGTTGCCAGCATATAATAATGGATAGCAGCAATAGAAAGTCTAGCCAACCCATGGGAAAGCCGGGAAGAAATGGGAAATTTCCTGAGCACTGGGGTTGGTTTTGGTTTGGGGTCAAGGTAAGGGCTACGTAAGAGGTAAATTATCAAATATTTTCTTAGAAGAAACTGAATGAGTAAGTTACTCTCTCAGCCTTACCTTTACCATCAGATAATTATAATACAAGTATGCAGATTTGAGCAAATCTCAGACATAAACGGGCCGTTTTACATATAAATTCACCGAGAGACTGTATAGTAGAGTGATTAAGATTATGGACTTTTGTCAAGCATTTCTGAGTTTAAATTCCACTACCTACTCACTGTTTAAGGGGATGCAATGGTGGATCAGTGGTAGAATTCCCATCTTCCAAGCAGGAGACCCAGGTTTGATTCCTGGCCAAATGCACTTCATGCGCAGCCACTACCCATCTGTCAGCGGAGGCTAACATGTTACTATGATACTGAACAGATTTCAGAGGAGCTTCCAGACTAAGATGAACTAGGAAGAAAGGCGTGGCAGTCTGGTATGGAAATCAGTCAATAAAAATCCTACGGATCACAGTGTTCTGATGCCATCGTGCATGGTGTCACCATGACTTGAGGTGTACTGGCAGCTAACAAACAACGCCTGACTCACTGCTTATGCTTGGGGAAAACTATTCACCCTCTCTGAATCTGTTTTTCCTTTTTCGTAAAATGACAGTTCCACTTCCCAGGATTGTTGAAAGATTACAAGATAATGCACAAAATGGACTTCATACAGTCCTGGTATATAGAAAGTTGTCAATTAGTGATAGCTCTTATGATTGTCATATTACTATTATTGCAGAAAGTCTTTACAAAAGGAATCTTATGAAAAGGATTCATTATAGGACCCTTTTAAAGAGAAAGCTTCTCAGATGTGTTTTAAATATAATTTGACTTTCAAAAACTAGGCAAGGCTGTACATTGTTGTATCAGTGAGCTGTTGCTGTGTCATGCTTCATTACAAACTGATGAAATCTTAGTAGCTTCCGACAGTGAGTATTTATTCGTATGCTCACTGGTGTGCAGGCTGTGCTGTGTGGTTTGGCTGATCTAGGCCTGGCTCCCCTGGACAATTCTGCTTCAGGCTGTAACTCAACTGGGCTTGGCCCCAGGCTGTGGTTATATTCAAGACTGTTCTTTGTGTGTTTGTCCTAGCAAAAAGTTTGACAGGGCAGTGGTGACCAGGCACAATTTCTTCTCATAGCGAGTAAGTGAAATGAACCCAGCTGCACAAACATGTTTCAAACCTATGCCTTTATGTCTGCTAATAAAACGTTGTTCAAAGCAAATCTCATGGCCAAGCCCAAGAGGCAAATGCATACAGAGATGTGCAGAATTGCCCCAACAATACAATCTACCACAAGTGAAAAGAAAACAGAATTAGGCACTGGAGTATGCTTGAATTCTACCTTGGCTCTGCCATGTACTAACTGGATGTCATTGACCAAGTCCAGCCTGGCCATCCTTTACCTTTCATATGCAATGAAGGGATTTGGCAAGATCATATCCTAAATCACTCCCAGCACTACAATTTTACCGAGTATAAGATTTACTTATAACATTTTAGGAAATAATTTGTTCTGTAAAAGACAGTTTAGAGATTTTTTTTTAAAAAAAACTGAGGGAGCAAAACAAACCATATCCTATCTAGAAGATTAGCCAAATCTCATTCACTTCTTCAGTTCTTTGGAGGCAAAGCACATTCTTTAACTCTCTGATACTAAATCACTGGAAGGAAAATATACGGATAAATAAGAATTCCTTTTTATTCCACCACTCTTTTTTCTTTCTTTTGGTACATTAACCAAAAATATATTGACTAAATCTTCTTTGATTAATTTTATAGAACACAGTGGATTTGGTGGTTGCATTTGAAAGCTTTGCAATGAAGAGAAAAATAATAACATTTAGATTTCCAATGCAGTCGTTAAAGAGCATGAAGATTTCTGCTGAGACCCAGGGGTACCTGGTCCTGGGGTCACACCTTGCAGGAAGCAGAAAGGAGCTGAAGGGGCAATCACGAGACTAACGCAGATTTGTTTCCTTAAGACAAATTTGAATAGGTTCCTTGAAACTGTTGCAGCCACCTGAAAGCTCAGCAGAGTCATTGTGATGAGCAGCACTCTAGAGATGGTGCGGAGAAAATAAATCTGGCTGGGACCTATTTCTGCAGGTGAGGGAGATAACAGAAATGGAGGAAACTTCAAGGGCTGTTGAGAAGAGCAGCTTCTGGGAGCAGTCCCTTTAACAATTGATAAGGAAGCTACTGAAGCCCCAGCCATACAGTGCCTTATGCCACTATTGGAAGATCTTACTGAACAGAGTTGTCCCTGGGAGCAGATCATCACATGCTAGACTGGAAAAGTTCAGGCTGTTCCCAGTCTTCATTTCTTAGTGCTGTTGCAGCATGAGCATCCTTTACTCTTTAATATCCTGAGGAAGGATAGCAGTGATTGGTCTCTGTCTTTTTTGCCTCAAAGAGAGTGCCATAACTTCACTCCTGGCAACTTATGGATGTCAGAAGGCTGGAGTGAAGACTACTGAACAATCCATTCATAAAACTCCTGTATTATTATCGTCTGGTTCTCAGAGTCTCATTGAAGTTTGTGAGCTTTGCAAAAGCAAATTATGCCAACATACTGTAAAATTGTTGTTGTTAGTTGCCATTGAGTCGATTCCGACTCATGGTGACCCCATGTGTTGCAGAGTAGAACTGCTCCATAGGCATTTGAAAGCTGTAACCTTTCAAAAACAGATTGCCAGGCCTGACTTCTGAGGCACCTCTGGGTGGGTTTGAACCTCCAACCTTTTGGCTAGTAGTGGAGTGCTTAACTGTTTGTGCCACCTGGGGACTGTTACATCTATATAAAGCTAACAAACTGGCAAAACTAATGTATAGTGATAAAGTTTAGAATAGTGATTACACTTTGGTGTATGAACTGGGTAGGGGAATGAGGGAGACTTCTAGTGCGGTGGAAGTATTCTATATCTTAATCTGGGTACCAGTTTATATATATGTAGAAGGGGTATATGTATGTAAAACCTCACCAAGTGCTCTGCAGTATATGTTATACTTCAATTTAAAAATCATTTTGTAAAAACGTAGTTGCGGGGAGAGGATTACCCCTTATTGAGATCTTGATCGCTGGAAGGATCAGGTTGTTTATAGAGCATGGTGACAATTTAGGACCTATGGAAATCAGATCTGGAAAATTAGGTCTCTGGTTCCTTTGTTGTTGCTGCTGTTGTTGTTGTTCCATTAACCCCATTGCCGTTGAGTCGATTCTGACTCATAGCAAATTGTTAAATATATTACCATTCATTTTTAGACATCCAGATGTTTGTAACTAGAAGCTCATCACATTTTTCCTTTTTAAAAAGATGGTGCATTTCTCATCTTTTTGCAAATTAGACTCACTGACTTAGGTGCTGCTTTAGTACAATGGGAGTTGTGAAGAAATACATACCTAAAGAAAACTACAGTTTTTTGTTCTTTCAGTAATAACAAAGGCACTAGGGCCATAATAGCAATAATTTGGACATCATTTGTTCCCCTTAATACCATTCTTTGCCTTTATTTAACTATGGATTAGCTTTCCTCCAGAAGATGCCAAGGTAGGCAGAAGAATGGTGAAACATAAAGTAGTTCAATTATGTTATAGCCATGTTTTTATGAAAGAATCAGCTAAAACTAAGGTTTGAGGGTTTCTCGTTAATTAAATGTCCATGTTTGGACTAATTCCAAGTAGTGCCACAAACTTATTGTTGGCTTTAATTTTGGATACTGTTACCTCTGAATTTTGGTCTTGTGAAAAGTGGAAGTTCATTTGAAAAGGTATAGTTTTTAGCCTGTAATAATTTTTACTTATTTTTTTCAAACACCAAGGAAACCCAATTCTTAGAACTATACTTTTAACATAAAGGGTAGAACAAAGGACTTGACTGCTGAACCCACAGATTGTGAGACATTGTGGTTTGAGGACATTAGAACTAGAGAAGGACAGCATGTCAGGGGTTGGAAAGTAAGAAAGTTGCTGAGGATGACCAGGGCACAGACCTAAGACAATGGTGTCTTGGGTGGGGTAAGGGTCTTACTTTATTTCAAAGCACATAGAGATAATTGGGAAATCATGTCTTGTTTTGATACTCTTCACTCATTTTGTTTTTCTCTGTTAACACAAATAGTCTGCAGTTCAGCACGAAGTGCTTTATTCCATTTGGAACACTATTCATTTTTCAGCATTCTTCATATGATCTAAAAAGGATGGTATTGTATGTTGATTTTTCCTCAAAGTGAGTTTAGAGTAGTATGTCTTTGGGTTCAGATGTGTCTAGGCTTTAAGCTGGATGTATGTTTTATCATTCAAATTAAAATTGGGTTTTGTCCATGTGAGCGTCTCTCAGTGAGGTGTTAGAGAAAAGAGAATGCCCAGAGATTAATATTCAGTTTCTCACTCTCTGAAACATTTATGCTGCTTTTGTTTCCTTTGCATTTGTTACTAGATCTTTTCTATGCACATGAGTTTCTTATTCTTGAAAGAAACCTTCACATCCCCGATTGTGTAATCCGGATAATTTCCTTGATCATGACTAGTCAGCCAAGTGGGTTATATTTTTGAGTTGTATAACCCATAATGCATTTACCTTGCTTAAAAATAACCATTAGAGAAAAGAAATAAATTTTCACCAGAAATATTTTAATGCGCTATTTTAAAGAACATACTTCTCATTGAAATACAACATCCATAAGGAAAAGAGTGTAAACTATAAGTGTACAGCTTGATGAATTTTTACAAAATGAATATACTCGTGTTTCCAGCATCTAGATCAAGAAATAGAATACAATTGGCATGTAAGCTGTTTATTTTTGATACCTAGTAGGATATTTTCCTACTTGAATTTTAAAGTAATCAAAGAATTTTTAAGCTTTCACTCTGAAGCAAAGGTGAAAGATGTTTAAATGAAAATCTAGCTGTATCCTGTCCTTTATAAGGGAGCTATGGGTAGCACTGGTATTTCACTGCAATGGTCAAGGTGTCTTTCATGCATCCTAAAATGGGCATCTCATCATGCTTCTTGGAAGCTTTAGGTTTACTTTATAATTTTAACGTCCCTTTGAAAGAACTGTCTTATGGGCAGATCTCTGTGCTGAAATTCCCATCTGTTTATGTATTTTGCTTACCTTTGAACTAGATTCCTTAACATTGTAATCATAGTTGTTTTAGAGTTCCTGTGTGATTGAACCAATGTCTGAGTCATCTCTGCTTATATTTTTATTGATTGCTTTATCTCTTGACAGTAGTTTTCTTTTTCTTTTTTTTTTTTTTTGGGGGGGAGTTTAAGTGTGTATCTCATGATATTTGATTAAATACTGGACATTTTGTGTACAAGAACAGAAGAAGTGTATATTATTTATGCCTAGATATAAGCACACATCATCTTTTGTCAGGCAATTAGTGTGGGGGTTGAGTCAATCTAGCTATGAATTGACCTAGACTTGAGTTTTGTTGGCTTTTCTATTTTAAGGAATCCTCCTCCAGCAGCAGTAGATCTTTGCCTATATTGTGGGGGCAAGAGGATGTCCTACTCCCCTCTTCCCTAAGTGAGCCAGTCCTGCTCCTACTTCTCGCCCAGAAGCAATGGATTTTTTTTTTCCCCTTGGCCCTGGGAGTGAAAGACTTTTCTGCCCCTCCCCCAGTGGCTTAAGACATTTGCTTTATATGAGAGAAGGGTTAGGGAAGTGGGTAGGGCTTTGTGCCTGCCCCCTCGTCATAGCTGATCACCTCCTGCAAGCCTATACTACCATGGACAGCTCTTTCTGATCTTCTGCCATCATCCCGCTCCTTCTAGTGAACCACCAGGGAAAGGAGCTTGTGAGTGAGTGTATATACCTCTGTAACTGAGACTCCTACCTATTTCTAAATTGATACACTAGTGTACACTTTACCTTTAAAATTTTGTTAAAATTTTAGCTTATTTCTTCTTACTCACAGGTATGAAATCTTCTTTCTTTTATGCTGTACTAAAGGTGAAACAGATGGTATATTTTATCTCTCCTTGGATGTGCTTGTCACACTTTGGAATTCAGTTTGTGTGCCTTGTAATCTTGGCTCTCTGGTGGGCCCAATAAAAATTATGATTTTGTAGCTTATCCAGCTTTTCTTTGTTGTTTAGTTAGAGTAATGTTCTCTTGAGTTCTTTTTACATCCAAAGCAGAAGTGGAACTTGGTTCTAGGTTTTAAATTAATATATTTACATATTTGTTTTTGGTATTGGTAAACCAACCAAGTAATAGGGACTAAATATTACTACTTACTGGAATCTTTTTTCCTTAGTTGCTGTGGCCTCCGTAGAGTCTCAGGTTAGTTTAGTGAAGATTCCCTTTTAGGAAACATTATTGCTCTTTTGATAATTGTTTGTATAAGGGGAGCAGGCAAAGTGACATCTCCAGTTCAGTTAAAATGAATACACTTTTCCTAAAGTTTTTATAGGTTACTTTCCTGTCTCTATCATAGTATCTTTAAAAAATTTCTTACAGTTCACACTTGTCATTATAAAAATCCATCCCTCAGAACAAATAGGCAGAGCTGTAATTAAGAGGGGTGGGTGGGAGAGCACTTGGTGCTTCCCTTCTTGAGTCCCACCCAGTGCTTTTGTCTTATTATAGGTTCTTGGCATTTTGTGATAATAATACCTGTCACTTAGCATTTAACAGTCCCTACCTGTATTCCATCTACCCTCATGGATCCAGCAGTTTACAACATTTAGCACCAAATACTTTCTTCACATCAGGTTTCATAAAAGGGGGGAAAAAAAAACCTATCTTTAACAGTGTAATAGGAGACAGGGAGAAGCCTTAAGGTGAATTAGAATGCCACTCATGCTATGTCTTACACTTAGAAAAGATGAACGGCATTTTAGAAAGTGATATTTTTGATAAAAGCACATAGAATACAAAAAGTGGCTGAATACAGACCAGATGGATGAATAGGGTTTAGGATATTCATTCTGTTCAAAGTACAAGATGTGACTTATCTTTTTGATTAAAAAAAAAAAAGTAAAGAGGAAAATTGTCCAAGTCTGACTGTAGATCTCTGACCCTGCTGAGGGATCAGTGAGTAGAATCCCAGTCCACCTGATTATCCCTTTATTTTTACTTAACATAATTAAAATTAAAACAATTCTATGTATTATTCTACTTTTGCTCTCAATTTGAAGCCATCAGTTACTTTGTTTTAGTACTGCAATGACCTGTTGGAGTTGTCTGATGTTTTGGAAGAGCAAGTTTGAGATTCTCTCATGTAGACAAAGAAGAGCTTTTGAATTGTTTGGAAAAGGGAAGTGATGGGATTAGATTTTGATTTTGGAAAATCTGCTCTGAGAACAGAATGCAGATTTGACTGAAAGCATCACCTGGTTAGGAAGGTAATGCTGTAATTTAGGCAAAAGAAAATGAAGGTCACAACTAAGGTTGAGTCAACGAGGATGCAAAAGATAGTATAGAAGTGAAGATAATTAGGATTTATAGGTGATGGACTTAGAGGTTGATAGCATATGGCAGGAGAGGGATGGATAGAGGATGATGTTCCGATTTCTGACTTGGGTGACTGGGTGATCTTCAGGTGATGACATCCATCTAATTAGTTAGAAGTAGGATCCAGAACTCAGGAGAGATTTGGGTTGATCACTTTCATCAAAATATAGGTGACAGGAGATATATGAAGGAAACTTCTAGAAGATTACTGAAGACTCACAGAAACAATGGAAGACCTGCCCATGCCTGAAAAATGAACGTAAGACTGGGGCTCCAGATACTAGGAAGCAGAGACCACGGCAAAGTTCATGCCTCAAAAGAAGGCCTGCAGCTGATAAATCTCATCTTCAATTGGTTCCTCTGTCTTTGCTTCACTTGTTCAAGATTTACAGGCATATGATTGGCTAAGTCTGGGTCACGTGATCTTCCTCTGGCTATACCAGGTGATAGGGTGTGTTGAAGAATCTTGTGCCCTTGGCTTAGGTGGTTGGAAGCTCAGAATATTGCCTTCTGTCAAGGTTACACAGAGTGGGAAGTTTCCCTCAAATGGGTTTTGGGATGCTAATAGTTGGAGCTGTTGAACCCAGGGGGGAAAAAAGGGTCATTATACCTAAGGAGGGTATGGTCAGTGAGAAAAAATGGCTAAAGAAGGATGGATAGATGGATGGATGGATGGATGGATGGATGGATGGATGGATGGGCGGACAGACAGTTGTAGAGGAACTTGTGTAGGAAAATGAAGAAGGGTCAGAAGAACACAAGGAAAACAAAAAAAGAATATAGGATCACAGAAGTAAGGAAAGGAAAAAGTAATAAGAAGAGAACTGGCTAACAATGTCAAATGTAATGCAGAAGTTAAGAGAGATGAGGTCTAAAAAGCATCCATTTGGGTTTGACTGTTAGTAGATTATTGCATCTCTGCTCACTCACTCTCAGTTATCTACTGTAGGATTTGAAATCACAAGCATATCTATTCTTCCCAATCCTTGGTATGATGCTTCACGTTCATTCTGGTTACTGGGATCTAAAAGCGGTAGCTGACTCTTAAAACATCAAGTTAAATAAATAAATACTACTTGTTGTCTAATTAGCCTGGACACTAGTGTAATTAGGTATAGTTGGGAACTTTGTGAATCCCTATTGTAGAGAGGTAAAATCTCAGTTCATATTAGGAATCTGTTCTTAACATGGAATAATGAAGAGTATGTGTCACAGAGAGTTGAGGAGAGCCATTTGCCACAGCTGAGAGATGTCAGAGTGCTTTAATCACAGTCATTTCTCAGTTCCTGCTCTTGACACTTATGGGTTCCCTTGTGGGGGAACCACTTACAGAAATCAGTGAGAATCCTGTCTAGAGGAATGGCTCACTTAAACTCTCTTGGGTCTGAACATTTTCTGAAGCAAGGCAGAGCATGATAAACTCAGGGAGGAGGAAGGAGCCTGAGAAGTTATGGCAACCATCAAACGTTCAGAGGTCAAATGTACATCTTTTTTTCCATCTTTAAAGTATTTTTAATTGTCAAAGTATTATGTTAAATTTAAACAATGCACACAAGAGTATAAAGTAACAATGTCATCCCCACCCAACTTTCTAAAACTAATCCCTAGAGGTGCTGTTGCCGTTGTTGGGTGCCATTGAGATTCAAGTTGATTCCAACTTGTAGCAACCCCATGTGACAGCGTAGAACTGTCACATAGGGTTTTCTAGGCTATAATCTTTACGGAAGCAGATCAACGGGTCTTTTCTCCTGAGAAACTGCTGATCTTTTGGTTAGCAGCTGAGTGGTTAACTGCTGCTTATATATTGGTGTGTGCCTACCTAATTTTGTTATGGGTGTACATATTTAAACACATATATTTACAAGTGTATGTTTTTGCTAGACTGGGATCACAAAATGCACATTGTTCTGTAGTTTGCTTTTATTTTTCACTTAATAATACATATTTTTATGTATGTATGTGTATATTGGGTACCTGGGTGGTGCTAATGGTTAATGCACTGGGCTGCTAATTGAAAGGTTTGAGGTTCAAGTCCACCCAGAGGCACCTCGGAAGAAAGACCTGGTGATCTAGTTCCAAAAAATCAGTCACTGAAAAAAACCCTGTGGAGCACTGTTCTACTCTGACACACATGAAATCACCATGAGTTGGAGTCAACTTGAAGGCAACTGGTTTTTACATGTATATTTATATCTATATCTGTACAATTATGTACAGATATGGAGCCTTGGTGGCACAGTGGTTAAGAGCTACAGCTGCTAATCAAAAGTTTGGCAGTTCGAATCCATCAGCCACTCTTTGGAAACCCAGTAGGGCAGTTCTACTCTGTTCTATAGGGTCACTATGAGTTGGAATCAACGCGATGGCAATTTTTTTTTTTAATGTGCAGATATAGATATACACACACATACATCTTTCAGTGCCACTACCTATCAATCATACAGTGAAATAGCAGAATTAGCATACGATGAATATTAAACTTATTTCCATTGAACTTTCTGGGCTTGAGAGAAAGAGACCCACAAAAAGACAAACACACACACGTAGAATAGGAGTGAAAGGCAATTTAAGTGGTTCTGCTGATCCTGCGTGCTCTCCCATGCCACCCACTCTTCCCTTGGTAGGTCTCAGCCTCTCCACTCAGCATAGGATTCTCTCAATCCATGAGGGATTCTTAGGCAGGATTCGTAAGCATAAGTCAACTCCTTAATTTGATTCTCAACTCAGAAAACAGCAATCAGATCTAATTATGACTAGAATAACATCCAGCTCCCACATAACACGTGTTGCCATGTGTTCCCCTGTTTGTGTTGTGCTGTCACTTATTTAACTCTCTCCCTGTTGAGGGTTGGATTCTTAGAAATGCAATTGCTGTATCAATAAGAATGCACACTCATATTATTGATAAGATACGATCAATATAAAATACCTTCAAAAATATGTACCAATTTACAACACTCTCACCTACAGTACATGAGGATCCTATGTACTGTATAGACCATAAGTTTATTTTTTTTGTTATTTTTCACCACTTAACACCATTTAAAATCCTTTGACTAACTGCCACATTATACTTGCTCTAGCATAGACAGTTGGGACAGGGAAACTAACTGTTCTCTTTCCATGCACCTTTTATGCTTGTAGCTAAGTTGCTGAGTCCCTGTGAGCATGCCTTTCTCTTAGTTTTGTAAGTGTGGTATTTCTGCCCCTCGGTGATTCTGTTGGTATTTCAGTTACTCTTCACAACGTGTGTGTGTGTGTGTTAGGTGCTGTCAAGTTGGTTCCAACTCATAGTGACCCTATGTACAACAGAACGAAACACTGCCCAGCCCTTTGTCATCCTCACAATCGTTATGCATGAGCCCATTGTTGCAGCCACTGTCAGTCCATCTCGTTGAGGGGCTTCCTCTTTTTCATCGACCCTCTACTTTACCAAGCATGATGTCCTTCTCCAGGGACGAATCCCTCCTGATAACATGTCCAAAGTATGTGAGACGTAGTCTCGCCATCCTTGCTTCTAAGGAGTATTCTGGTTGTACTTCTTCCAAGACAGATTTGTTTGTTCTTTTGGCAGTCCATGGTATATTCATTATTCTTTGCCAACACCACAATTCAAAGGCATTAATTCTTCTTCGGTCTTCCCTGTTCATTGTCCAGTTTTCACATCCATGTGAGGTGATTGAAAACATTGCGGCTTGGGTCAGGGGCGCCTTAGTTTGCAAGGTGACATCTTCACAGCATAGTAGGGCTTTTTTCCGGAAACCCATTTTATCTGAGCTGTTGTAATCTTGCATCGTAACTTTGTTACTGGAGTAAGTTTGCAAATTTAGAATCTTATAACAAATTTGCTGGAGGAAGGTAAGAGATGAGTCATTAGAGCAACTATGTAGCAACTTTTGCCAAGTCATTATTGATATATTGTGAGTGATTCTCTCCCTTCATATCCACCTCGCTGTACCACCGGTATCTAGAAGAGCAGCTGACACATAATCTTTGCGCACAACATGTTCTGAAATGAATGAGTCAATTATTTAAAAATTGGATTTTTAAGAGCCAATTATAGCACAATTAAGACATCTAATGGTTATCGTAGCTATAAGTGACGAAGTTGAGATCCGTCCCTAATTACCCTAGTGCTGTCATTGCTCAGACTATTTTTAGAACCCCTACAGATGAATTAAGGAGCCCTGGTGGTGCAGTGGTTAAAGTGCTCTGCTGCTAACCAAAACATCAGTAGTTTGAACCCACCAGCTGCTCTGTGGGAGAAAGATGTGGCAGTCTGCTTCTGTAAAGATTTACAGCCTTGAAAACCCTGTGGGGTAGTTCTACTCTGTCCTATAGGGTTGCTATGAGTTGGAATCGACTCAATGGCAGTGGGTTTGGTTTGGGTTTGGGTGGCACAGTGGTTAAGTGCTTGACTTCTAATCAAAAAGTTGACAGTTCAAACCTACCAGCTGGTCCTCTGGAGAAAGATGTGTGACAATTGGCTTCCATAAAGATTTACAGCCTAGGAAACCCCGTGGGGCAGTTCTGCTCTCTCATATAGAGACTCTACGAGTTGGAATCAACTTGACGGCAAAGCGTATAGATAAATTTCGTTTACAAATTGAATCAAAGAATGCTTTTCGTTTGAGTGTCAGAGGTGGCATATCATTAACCTTTGAGACAAGATTTTATTCTAGAGAACAGCCAAACAACAATCTGAGGCAATTTCGACAATGAAAATGGGTGATCATGCTGGATAAATTGTTTTAAAGTAATAAGACTATTTACCTTATTTGGTTCATAAACTGGTTCAAAGAGTGGTTTACAGGTCTCCATCAATTAGCAGCAGTCTGTAGGGAGTTTGATAGTTTTTTTGATGGAAAATTGGTGAAATAATCTTGTTCACATATATTTCACCAGTTTGAAAAGTAGGATTCCATATAAATCCCATTATATTGTTCTAAATTCACTAAAAACCCAAAACCAAACTCATTGCCTTCGAGTTGGTTCCAACTCATAGTGACCCTATAGGACAGAGTAAAACTGCCCCGTAGGGTTTCCAAGGAGCTGCTGGTTGATTTGAACTGCTGACTTTTGGTTAGCAGCCATAGCTTTTAACCACTGCACCAGCAGGGCTTCAAATTCACTAAAGTCCCATTAAATTCTTTGAAATATATGTAGCCAGCACAGAAATCATATTTAGTTAACAGGATGCAAGTAAATTTAACCAATATGTTTGCATGTCATTTTCCCATTATTATTTCTACTAAGTTTGCATTTTTCATTGTTTCTGTTGTGTAATATTATATCCATAGGATAAAAAATGAGAAACCCTGGTGGTGCAGCAGTTAAACACTCGGCTGCTAACCGAAAAGCTGGTGGTTTGAACCCACCAGCTGCTTCGAGGAAGAAAGGTGTCGCAGTCTGCTTCTGTAAAGATTTACAGCCTTGAAAACCCTATGGAGAAGTTCTACTCTGTCATATAGGGTCAGTATGAGTCGGAATTGACTTGGTGGCAATGGGTTTGGGTTTTTTTTTTTTTTTTATTTATAAAAAATGGATGAGTGGTGCAACTCTGATTCATCAAAGTGTAGCAGCAGGAATAAAATAGTAACATAAATACTACAGGTTAGGATAACCTCTTGAACCTAAAGAGTCTTCAAGACTTCAGTGCAAATACAGAATGTTTGTTTATGAGCTGGGCCATGTAGATCTGTTAATGTGATAACTTTAAGCAAATGAAAGAGAAAAGTGTAAGAGGTGAACATTAATGAATAGCTAAAAATGGAAATTTATGCACAACTAATCCATTTGCCTCTAGTCATGAGTGTTGGGATGAAACTTCAATCAAATAGCAAGTTTTTTTTTTGTTTTTTTTAAATCAGCTTTAATCTTTATTTTGTCTTTTATTTTCTTTGGAGTTTCCTCTCTTTTGTTTTTTTAACCTTCCTGAGCTGAACACTTGCATTATTTATTTCTGTTTATTCTGCTCTAAGTACCAGCTCAATTAGGCTGCCTGGGTGGCACAAATGGTTAAGCACTGAGCTACTAACTGAAATGAAAGGTTGGCAGTGTGAGTCTACCCAGAGGTGCCTCAGAAGAAAGGTTTGGTGATCTACTTCTGAAAGATCACTGACATTGAAAACCCTGTGGATTCTAGTTCTACTCTGATGTGCGTTGGGTTGCCATAACTCAGAATCCACTTGACAGCAACTGGTCTAGGAGTTTAATTACATCCCAAGTTTTGATATGTAGTGTTATATTGGCAATCAGGTCTAAATAGTTCAAAATTTCCACTGTGGTGTCCACATAGTTTCTGGTGAAGGCTTCCATTGCTTGTAGGTAGTGTGATAACTTGAGCCTCCTATCTTCTGAAGGTGCAGTTTAGAAGTTCTAGTTCCTTGGGGTTGACTCTCCACTGGCATCGAAAGGCTATATTGTTGGTCAGTTTCAAACAAAGTGCAGTGATTTCTGATAAATGAAGCATTTCCAGACAAGCACAGGATAATTTTTTTCCAGTGTGAAAGCACTGAGTTTTGTTGCTAATGGCTGAGAATAGGTCAAAACGATGAAACTATTAGAAATGCCTTCGTCATTGCAGAAAAAGGTATAAATCTTATATTGTCAAGAAGCTTGTGAAACCAGCTGCAAAGTTTGTGATAAATTATGATCTTATGATTATTAAGGGAACAGAAGGAACTATGGCAAAATTACTTAGTTAAATGCCACTGTTGGAACTTGCACGTTATCCAAACTCGTTGCCATCTGGTCGATTCCGACTCACAGTGACCCTATAGGACAGAGTAGAAATGCCCCATAGGGTTTCCAAGGCTGTAATCTTTACAGAAGCAGACTGCCACATCTTTCTCCCACAGAATAGCTGGTGGGTTTGAACCTCTGAGCTTTTCATTAGCAGCCAAGCACTGAACCACTGCGCCACCATCAGGAGATTTCATTGGAAGAACGATGTCTATCAGTTGTGCATCCTAGAAGGCAGTTTGCTTTGTGCTTGGATAAAACCACTGATGTGCAAAATGTGAATTTGCAAACCTGCACACATATAGGAGGGACAAAGGCTTGGTGGATTTTTGTTGTTCTGTTTGTAATTGAAGATCCATACCAGGAGAAGAGAAATTTCATTCACTTAGTGATTCTGTTGTGAGCTCCAGTGTAGACCAGGAGGGGTGACTGGGGATCATTACTGATGAGCAGCCATGGGATGTGCAAGCAGAAAGGGCACTGCTGGTTGAAGGAAAAGCTTCTGCCCCCGAGAGCTGGGCTGCCTGCTGCCTTGCTCACAGAGCACGGTCGGTGGTCCACAACATCCTCCGGCTTCTGATTCATCATGAAGGAAAACGTGAAAAATGAGTCACACTGTGGACAAGAAGCACACTTCTTTCCAGAGCATTTTTAAGACATAGGCATCAAGTGCTAAGCTGCTTTTCTACAATGATGTCTCTAGCTATCAAAGGAAGGTGTTTTTAAATGGGGATGAGGCTTCTTCATGACACCAGCAATGCCTCGGAAAAGGGTTCCTATGCCTCCAAGTAGTTTTCTCAGATGGTGTATCTCAGAGAAGTATTCAGTACTTTGAGTAGCCTGAATTTACCACTTTGGGGCCAAATATAATAGCTTTTAATATTGAGGATAGGTTTTCAGAATTGCTTAAGGAAACCAAACCGTGGTACAAACAGTCTGAGTGTTGAATGTTTGATTCTTTCCTAGCAGTCACTGGTTTCTTTACTAGTTGGAGTAAGACATTTATGACTACCCAAATGCTGCACCAGACCAGAAAGAAATGCTTCCTAGAACCTCGTGCGACAGAGTGGAATAGCAATCTATCCCCCTCAATCCCAAACTTCCAGCTATAGAAGGATATTGAATATGCTTGTTAACTTACTGTTTTCTGAAGCAAAGATTTCTTCAGTGAGAATCTCTGTAAAATTCAGGATCAGTGTTCAGTTTTGGATATCCAGAAATATCTAACAGAGCCAGCCAATACTTGCTGACTTTCCAAATGCCTATAATCTTGTTTGGGTTTCCTAATATAAAATTACAAATGGCGACCTAGTAAATATGGTTCAAGCTGTCTGTCCTGGTACCAAATACAGCTTTATGTTACTGGACAACTGCAAACAGTGTTTCTCTCATTGATATGAAACAATAATTATTGTCATTTAAAATGTTTCCTTATTTAAAAATTTTTGGATTACTCTTTTCAAATAATTTGCCTAAGACCAGTGGGTGGTCCATGTGCCAAACACCTATTAGTGGTCAATAGATATTGAAAATTTAGAAAGCACTGCTCTAAGGCACTTCATGAGGAGGATTGCAAGAGTGTGCTGGACAGTGATAGCTGTATATCTACACAAAGTGATGGCTGCATTCGACAGTGCATTTGGAAGTGCAAGTTCTTGTGGAAATTGTGACAATAGCTGCAGAAGTAGAGCAGGAGAGCCTGTGTTCTAGTCTCACTTCTGTCACTGTATGGCTATGCAATCTAGGATAATTCACATATCCCTTCTTGGCTCAGTTGTCCCATCTGTGAAATGGAAGAATTGAGCAAAACATTCAAATGCTGTCTGGAGACAAATAAGTAAAAATACATGATTGAATATGGTAATCTGCAAGAGTAATTTTCACTTCAACAAAGAATCACTTTTTCCCCACTGTTATTTAATTTGGCATCCCTCTCTAACTTTCAGAGCCCTGGTGGCGCAACGGTTAAGAGATCGGCTGCTAACCAAAAGGCTGGCAGTTTGAATCCACCAGCTGTTCCTTGGAAACCCTATGGGGCATTTCTACTCTGTCTTGTAGGGTCGCTATGAGTCGGAATCAACTCGACAGCAACGGGTGTCGTTTTTTGGTTTGGTCTCTAACATTCATTTTACTGCTTTTGATGGACTCATGGATTCAGGGAATATTGAACATTCCTCTTGACCCTATTTTAATACAAACACATTGAAAGCACAATGATAAATGGCAACTGAATTTGGGCCTCAGTTTTGGTAAAAGGACAGTAGAGAGTGGTGGAGACTGGGGCAGCATCTAGACACTGCTTATTGCAGACATTTGTTGCCACGGCTAGATCTTGGAACTTCTCAAGAGACACTTAAAATTAGGATTTCTTCAATATTTGAAACTAATAAATATTTGAAACTCATAAAAGTTTTGGAAAAAGATACTTTTTAAAACTCAGCGGGTCAAAGAACACTTTTGTGAGCTGCAGGCTGCTTGAGATCTACCAATTTCTGATTTCTGTTAAGTAATCTCAGAAATGTATTCTAACTCAAAAAATATTTAATCTGTGAAAATTTCTCTCACCATTTAGCTATGCCTTATATGGGAACCATGATGTTTTAGCAAGTCTTCCACCAGGTGGGTTGGAACATTAAGAAAATTAGAATCTAAATATCTGCCACTGGAAAATAAGTGCAAATGTGCAGCAAGATGATTTATTCTCAGAGCCAAACGGTAGTCTTGATGGAACATTGTCTAAGTTTGCTCTTTTACCAGTGCCATCTCTGATTCTGCTTGGACCACCAGTGAGGTGTCCATGTTAATCTCTGTATTTTGCAATTGAAATAAATGCCATGTGATAGGAGGAGCTCAAATGGGCTCTACAATAGTTAAATCATAAGAACTAGACAATTAGGACAAATTATTATAGATAAGGCTAGGAAGAGGGGGAATGTTCCTTAAGGCTTGCTTGCATGAATGTATCAGCATTTTCCAAGATGTAGGCAGTGTCACACCAGGAGCACTGTGAGAAGCTGACTTAACTGGCCCACAGACACACAGCCAGTGGTGGAGCAACACTCGGGCTGTCAGGCTCCCACGCAGAGCCCCTTCCTTTAGTAGTTAATGCATGTTCTTGTCAGAAAATCCTTCCCTTTACCCATTCTGTCTTTGAGCCTGTCTGTTGCTGGGCTTGTTTTCTCAAGTCTGACATTCAGGCTCTGGAGAAAAGGTGAATGGCTTTTCTTCAGATCCTCTAACTTTTGCTCAAGGGCCTCATTTTCTTCCCCTTTCTCATGTTGTCTCTGCCTTGGGCTTTCAGTCTCCACATTCATCTTCATTATATTGGCAAGATCCCTAAGCACACAGTGCAACTGGGGAAGGGACGAACCATTGACTTCCACAGCGTAATGTAAGTATCCTGGGAGCACGGGGGATGATGATAAATATGGCAAGTATTTTAAAAATATTGATGTTCCATGAGTGAAATGGCCAGAGGCTGAGGAAAACCAATAAAAAGTTGGAACATTTGCTCAAGAAGCAAGGTGGGTGATGTTGTAATGGAAGAGGGATGCCACTATAGAGGACAAAGACACCCCTAACCACCCCAGGACTGAGGGTCTTTAGGGGAGATGGTTCTGTTTTTGAGCCTGAGATCACCTGTTTGGCTTGGAGGCTGTCTTAGTCAGGGTTCTCTAGAGAAACAGAACCAGTGAAATAGGTTTATATACGTACAGGGAGACATTTACTTCAAGGAATTGGCTCATGTGATTGTGGGCACTGGCAAGTCCAAAATCTGTAGGTCAGGTGACAAGCTAGAGACCCTGGCCCTGGCCCTGGTGTCCTCCCATAGAGCTCACTGGGGCTTGTCGAATCAGGATCCTTGGACAGGTTAGTGAGTATTACACTAGAGTTACTGGCAGCCAGCACGATCACTGACCAGGAAGTTGAGATATTTAGTCCATTTGCTGCACCACTAAATTAGACGAGTTCCAAGAATGTAAGACATCAGGAAACCCAAGCTGCTACTCTGTGGCGGGGAGCCCAATTCTGGCAAGAAACCAAAGTCAGAACTGAAAGGGCACACAGCAATCCCCAGTCAGAGATCGCAGGGACCCTGCAAGCAGCAAAGATAGTTCCAGGCAAAGGCAGCTTCTAGTCAGGTTGGTGGGGAGCAGCCCATTAGTCATCCCACGTTGGTCTGCTTGGGCCCCTCTGCATACGTGGTGGCAAGCCTGTGGGCCTCCGCATTTTCAGACACAGAGGATAGCGATCTATTTCCACCATATTAATCAGTTCTTAGAGGAAACACGCCACAGAAGAAAAAGAAAAAAGAACGAAAGAAAAGAAAACGAGATAGATAAGTGTCAGAAGGATCACTTCTTAAGTGGCATCAGTCAAAAGATGTTCTTTCTTTCTTCAAATATGTGTTTAGTGCCACCTCAAACCGAAAACATCAGAGAAAGCAAATCTGAGAGGCTTTCCTTGGAAAAATTGTCTAAAATTGCCTCCCTTTTCCTGATCTATCCCCTTATCCTGCTTTACTTTTTTTCATTGGACTTACCAAACTCTTGACAACATATTTTTGTTCATCGATTTGTTGTCTGTCTTCCCTCACTAGAATATAAGCTCTGGGAGAGCAGGACTTTGGTTTGTTTATTTTAATATCCCCAGTACCTACAGTTGCGTCTCACTTCTAAAGATTGACTGAACAAATCTTAACTCACTTTTAGAGTAACAAGCTCTAGCAATAGTATCAATGAATCTCACAACTGGCAAAATATAATGAAGTAGGAAAGATTTCTGAAAGACACATTTCTCTCAGGATAGTTTGAGTGGAAGGGAGATAGTCAGAGTGGGAACATATTTCTTCAGGAAATATGCTTTTTGTGGTACATCGTAGTCCTCTGTAATATGCAATAACATAAGTCTACTAGATCAAGTATATTTAGTTATGCTATCTGAGGGTTTTAAAAGAATAATTCTAAGGGACAATGCAGTGATTAGCTTGAGGCATGAGGTATATTGTATCACACACTGCAGTGTGCTCTTGAGTAAACAAACTTCTTAGAGTTTTTAGGAGGGCTGCCATTCTGGAAAGGAGGCCCTGGGTAGTGCAAATTGTTAAACACTTGACTACTAACTGAAGGGTTAGTGATTCAAACCCATCCTGAGGCACCTCAGAAAAAAGTCCTGGAGATCTGCTTTCCAAAGATCATAATCTTAAAAACTCTATGGAACAGTTCTACTCTGACACACGTGGGGTTGCCATGAGTTGGAATCCGTTCGATGGCAACTGGCAGTGGTGGTGGTCATTCTGGAGGGAAGAGAATGTCAAACAACACGCCTCATTTCTCTTGCAAGTGAGATGTACTTTATCTGTTAAGTTGGATGCCCCATTGTTAATAATTTAGAATCTCCTGTTACACAGAAACAGTAAGCTCTCAAAGTAGAGTGTACGTGCACAAAAAGATGGGTTATTAAGGTCATCATTTTGAAGTGAGTTGACAGGAAACCTACCCTTGTTATTAGAGATCTGCAGGACACCATGAGAGTTTTGAGGTCATGAAGCAAAGAGAATTGTGGGAAGACCCCCGGACTGGGTGTCAGGGCCCTTGGTTCTCATCCTGTTTGTGCTGATTCACTGTCTGTCCTACAGTAAGTCTCTTGGCTTCACTCTCTATTTCCTTCACTGTCCCATAATTGCCCCTCAGTTACCTCACAGTTTATTGCCAGGTATATTAGTTTCCTGTGGCTGCTATAACAAGTTATCATATACTTGCTAGCATAAGGAGTCCCTTGGTGGTGCACTGTTAAATGCTTGACTACTATCTTAGGCTGGGTTCTCTAGAGAAGTAAAACCAGTAAAACGTATAAATATATATATATATAGAGAGAGATGTATATCAAGGAAACGGCTTGCATGGTTTTTAGAGGCTATAACATCCCAAGTCCGTGGGGCAGGAAAGAGGCTTTTCCTGACTCACATAGCCCAGGGGCTGGCGAATTCAAGATTGGTAGGCCGGAGAGCAGGGCTATTGCTTACAGGCTGTGAAGATGAATCTCACAATTGGCAGGCAAGATCGCAGGTAAGCTGCTAGCTCAAGTCCCAAGAACGAGAGGTCAGGTGAACAGGAGCCAGCTGCAGGATCCAGAACAAGCAAAAGCCCCGGCAAGGAGAGCAGAAAGGACTAGGTGGCAGAAGGCAGACAGATAAAGGCTGAGAGGGTGGTGAGCTGCCACAGGCCCTGCCCGTACCAGTACCACTCATAGCAGATCCTATTGTGGGGGTGATCACGTATTAAATCTCAACAGGGAAGAGATCACATTATACAACTGCCAAAACACTGAGAATCATAGCCCAGCCAAGCTGACACACAGTCTGAACCATCACAACTACTAACCTAAAGGTTGGCAGTTCGAACCCCCCTAGAGATTCCTTGGAAGAAAGGTCTGGCTATCTGCTTCTGTCAGGTTGTATCCTTTCACCATACTTATTCAATCTGTACGCTGAGCAGATAATCTGAGAAGATGCACTATATGAAGTAGAACGTGACATCGGGATTGGAGGAAGACTTGTTAACAACCTGCATTATGCAGATGACACAACCTTGCTTGCTGAAAGCAAAGAGGACTTGAATCACTTACTGATAAAGATCAAAGACTACAGCCTTCAGTATGGATTACACCTCAACTTAAAACAAAAATCCTTACAACTGGACCAATAAGCATGATAAATGGATAAAAGATTGAAGTTGTTAAGGATTTCATTTTACTTGGATCCACAATCAACGCCCACGGAAGCAGCAGTCAAGAAACCAAAGGACGTATTGCATTGGACAAATGTGCTGCAAAAGACCTCTTTAAAGTGTTAAGAAGCAAAGTTGTCACTTTGAGGACTAAGATACACCTGACCCAAGCCATCGTATTTTCAGTCACCTTATATGCATGGGAAAGCTGGACAATGAATGAGGAAGACTAAAGAAGAATTGATGCCTTTGAATTATGGTATTGTCAAAGAATACTGAATATAGCATGGACTGCTGGAAGAAAGCACAGATCTATCTTGGAAGAAGTACAGCCAGAATGCTCCTTAGAACTGAGAATGTCAAGACTTTGTCACATGTACTTTGGACATGTTATCAGGAGGGACTGGTCCTTGGAGAAGGACATCATGCTTGGTAAAGTAAAGGGTCATCGAAAAAGAGGAAGACCTACAATGAGATGGATTGACATAGTGGTTGCAACAGTGGGCTCAAGCATAGCAACAATTGTGAAGATGGCACAGGACCAGGTGGTGTTTTGTTATGTTGTACATAGGGTGGCTATGAGTTGAACCAGCTCGGTGGCACCTAACAATAAGAACATCTGCTTCTGAAAGATCACAGCCTTGAAAACGCTATGGAATACAGTTCTACTCTAACACACACGGGATCTCTATGAGTAAGTCAACTCAGCGGCAGTTCTGGTTTGTTTTGGTTAGTGGCTTAAACAACAGAAATTTGTTCTCTCACAGTTCTGGATGCTAGATGTTCAAAATCAGTCTCACTGGGCTGAAATCAAAGTGTTGACAGAACTGCACTCTGTGTGAAGGCTTTAGTGAAGAATCTGTTACTTGTCTCTTCCAGTTTCTGGTGGATGCTTGCATTCCTTTGCTTGTGGCCACATCACTCTAATCTTTTCCTCAGTCTTTGCATTGCCTTCTCTTCTGTGTATCTAATCTCCCTTTCCATCTCCCTCTCTCCTATAAGAACATTTGTAATGGCATTTAGAACGTACCCATGATAATCTCCTCATCTCAAGATCTTTAATTTAATCACATCTGTAAAAACTTTATCATACAATGTAACATTCACAGATTTCAGTGATTAGGATGTGCACGTATCTTTGGGAACCATTACCAGCCTATCGCACTATAATAGCCTCATTTTCAAATTGGCAAACATTTGCTGATGTCTTCTACATACCAAGCAGTGTGTTAGGTCTAATGGAGAAAGCACAGTCCTAACTCTCAAGGAGGATACACTCTATTTAGGGAGCAAAGACGTGTATGAACTAAGGAAGTTACCAACAAGAAAGAAAGAATTTTAAAAAAATGATAGTAAGTGGTAAGTGTGAGAGCAGATGAGAGTACATCATGAGTTCATAAGAGGGAGCTCTGTAAGACCTGAGGTGGTCAGGGAAAGCTTCAAGGATCATTAAGATGAAACTGTAAAGTTGAGTAGATTCAGGTAGGCAAAGAAGAGGAAATGTGAGGTCAAAGAAAGATACACAGAAACTTAGAGACAGGACTATAGGTGAGTGAAGAGGGCAGTGATTAGGCCATTCTGATGAGAGCCTGCACACTGTGAAGGAGAGTGGAGAGAGGAAACCGTGGGCAGGTACTCTGCAGCCAGAATGGAGAGAGCTTTCAATTTCAGACTGCTCATTTGAAAAGCATTTTAAGTTTACTTATTTTTTAAATAGGTAATACATTCACATAGCTCAAAATTCTAAAGGTACAAGAGAGCATACAATATCGTTAATGTTGTACGACTCTCATTCATCCTACTTGTCTTAGTCATCTAGTGCTGCTAAAACAGAAATACACAAGTGAATGGCTTTAATAAAGAGAAATTTATTTCTTCACAGTAAAGTAGGCTAAAAGTCCAAATTCAGGGCGTCAGCTCCAGGGAAGGCTTTGTCTCTGTTGGTCTTCTCATCAGTCTTCCCTTGGTCTAGGAGCTTCTCCACACAGGGACCCCGGGTCCAAAAGACATGCTCTGCTCCCGGCGCTGCCTTCTTGGTGGTATGAGTTCCCCAGTATTGTGCGGTTGTCCTCCAATTTCTGATTGTAATTTTATGTTAAAGACGATTAGTGTGGGATTGTAACAACGTTACCCAGGTAACATCCCTGATCCAATGTGAAGGGTGTTTCCCCGGGGTGTGGCCTGCACCACCTTTTATCTCTCAAGAGGTAAAAAGGAAAGGTAAGCAAGCAGAGAGGGAGGACTTCATACCACCAAGAAATCAGTGCCAGGAGCAGAGAGTATCCTTTGGACCTGGGGTTCCTGCACAGAGAAGCTCCTATACCAAGGGAAGATTGATGACATGGAGCTTCCTCCAGAGCTGACAGAGAAAACCTTCCCCTGGAGCTGATGCCCTGAATTTGGACTTATAGCCTACTAGACTGTGAGAAAATAAATTTCTCTTGGTTAAAGGCATCCACTTGTGGTATTTTTGTTATAGCAGCACTAGATAACTAAGACACTACCAGAGATCTTTTGTGCTTATATAAGCTTATACTACATGCACAAATGGTAGTGTACACACCCATATATAATGAATCTCCTCATTTGTTTTTAGCTGCATAATATTCCATTGTATGACAGAATCATGATATATTTAACTAGTCCTTATTGAAGAACATGAGATTGTTCCCAGTAGTTTGTTATCACAAACAATGCTGCAAAGCATAACCTGTACATATGCTGTTTCCATGTTTATGAGTATACCTGTAGAATGTATTCCAAGACGTGGAATTGCTGGATCAAACATTGGTAATGTTGATAGATATTGCCAAATTGTCCTCGGTAAAATTTGTATCATCCATTGACACTACCACTAGTAACGAGAGTGCCTTTCCCTCATACCATTGCTGAAATGGTGCTATCTAACTAATCTTTGCCAATCTGACTGGTAAAAAGTGGAACTTTGGTGGACTTTTAATCTTCATTTCTCCTTTTATGAGTGAGGTTAAACATTTTTCATGTGTTTAGGAGCTATTTAAATTTCTTTTTCTGTGAGTTATTTCTTCATATTATTTGCCATTTCAATTGATGTGTTTGTTGTTAGTTGCCTCAAATCAGTGACCTTGTGTATAACAGAAGAAACACTGACCAATCCTGTACCATCTTCATGATCTTTGATATGTTTGAGCCCGTTGTCAAGGTTATTGTGCCAGTCTAAGTCGTTGGGGGTTTCCCTCGTTTTTGCTGACCCTCTACTTTACCTAACATGATGCCCTTTTCTAGTCATTGGTCTTTCCTGATGACCTGGCCAAAGTAAGTGAGCCAAAGTCTTTCCATTCTTACCTCTAAAGGGCATTCTGGTTGTTTTCCTTCTGAGACTTATTTGTTCATTCTTCTGCCAGTCCACAGTATATTCAATATTCTTTGCCAAAAACACAGTTTGAACACATCAATTCTTTTGTCTTTCTTTTTCATCGTCCAGCTTTTGCATGCATTTGAGGTGACTGAAAAGACCGTGGCTTGGGTCAGGTGCACCTTAGTCATCAAAGTGACATTGTTGCTTTTTAAAACTTTAAAGATGTCTTTTGCAGCAGATTTACTCAATGCAATATATTATTTGATTTCTTAACTGCTGCTTCTGTGGACGTTGAAACTATTGACAACTTCAGTTTCTTCCAGTTTCTGGATTTTTGTTTTCTTTGCATCAGGCGTAATCTATACTGAAGGCTGTAGTCTTTTGTTTTCACCAGTAAATGCTTCAAGTTGTCTTCATTCTTGTCAAGCAAGACTATGTCATCTGCATATCTCAGATTGTCAATGACTGTTCCTCCAATCCTGATGTTGTGTTCTTATTCATATAGTCCAGCTTCTCAGATTATTTGTTCAGCATACAGATTGAATAAATAAAGTGAAAGTATACAACCCTACCACACACCTTTTCCAATATGGAATCATGCAGTATCCTTGTTCAGTTCTACAGACCGCCTCTTGATCCATGTACAGGTTCCATATGAGCACAATTAAGTGTTCTAGAATTCCCATTTTTTGTAATGTTATCCATAATTTGTTAAGATCCACAAAGTAGAATGCCTTTAAATGGTAGTTGATAGTTTTTAAATTGATTTATAGGCATTATTTAAAATATATATTAAATATGTGTTGGATTAAAAATGGTCCCAAATTCTTGGCAGCTCTTCTTATCAAGAGCTGGAGTCTCTTTCCCCACCTTTTGAAATGCAGTTGGCTTTGTGACTTGCTTTGGCCCACATAGTATGGAGGAAATGATGGTGTATGACTTCTCAGTAAGACACAGCTTTCACTGTTGCCTCCTTGCCACCTTTAGATGGCCACATAAAGAAATCAAGCTAGCCTCCTTAAAGACAAGAGATTACAAGAGACTACCAACTACCAGACAAGGAGTGAAGTCCTCTTGGACCATGCAGCCATGCCAGCCTTCAGCTAACCGCAGTTGCAAAGGTGGGCCCAGAAAAGACCAGCAAAAGCCCTGCTTAGCAAAGCCAGGCTTGGATTGCTGATTCTAGGAATTGTGAGTAAATAAATGGTTGTTGTTTCAAGTCATTGAGTTTTGAGTTTTTTTTTTTTTCCCCAGCAACACATAACATACGTAAAGGAAATTAGTCATTTGTCTGTAAGAAGAATTGCAAGTAAATTCCCAGTTAGTCATTTGTATTTTAACAATCTTTTGGCATTTTGGCCGTGGAGAAGTTTTTTTAATAGTCAAATTTATCAATTTTTTTTTTTTTTGTAGTTGACCTCTAGGATTTGTGTTATAATTAGAAAGTCTTCCTTCTCTCAGTGTTTAAAAAAGCATGTGCCTATGCTTTCTTCTAGTATTTTATTTATTTATTTTACACTTAAACCTTGGAACCATTTGGAATTTTTCCTGTGTAAGGTGTGAGGCACATTTTTTTACTTTGTCATTGACTTATAACATTTGCAGTCTGTTCCATTTCATAACTTCCCACATTTCTTTTAGACTTAGTGTGCACTTAAATTCAGGATCACCAGTCATTTTGCCAGTTTTTCCATCTTTGGTTGCTTGAAGTTTGTCTTCTAGTATTTTCCTCAAGAAAGGCTCATGGGATAGAGTCTCACAGTTGGGTTGGATCATATTTTCTTTCCTTAAGGACTTTGTAGTTGTTGTTCCACTATCCTCCAGCACTGAACATTGCTTTGGAGAAGCCTGAGTCACCCTGACTTTTGTTTCTCTATTATAAGTGGCTTGATCTTTTTGCCTGTCTGTCTTAGTTATCTAGTGCTACTATAACAGAAATACCACAAGTGGATGGTTTTAACAAAGAGAAATTTACTCTCTCACAGTCTAGGAGGTTGGAAGTCCAAACTTAGGGTGCAAGCTCCAGGGGAAGGCCTTCTCTTTCTGTTGGCTCTGGAGGAACATCCTTGTCATCAATATCCTGGCTCTACTTTCCTGGTGGTATGAGGTCCCCATGTCTCTCTGCTCATGTCTCTCTTTTGTATCTCAAAAGAGATTGGTGTAAGACACAACATAATCTTGTAGATTGAGTCCTACCTGATTAACATAACTGCTGCTAACCCCACCTCATTAACATCATAGAGGTAGGAGTTACAAAACATAGGAAAATCACATCAGATGACAAAATGGTGGACAGTCACACAATACTGGGAATCATGGACTAGTCAAGTTGACACACGTTTTGGAAAGGACACAATTCAATCCATAACACTGTCCAAAAGAGTTTGTTTTTGTTTGTTTGTTTTTGTTTTTGAAATACAGTAATTTTACTGGGATGTCTCAGGGTTGATCTGTGTCATTTTCTCCTGGGACAGTTGTAACAGTTTTAGTATGTAAATTCAAGTCCTCTTTTATATCAATTATATCTTTAAATATTTACTCTGCCCATTACTTCTGTTGTCTTTCTCTGGTATTTCAATTGTAGACATGTTGGATCTTCTTTGCCTATCTTTCACATCTATCCTATTCTCTCCAGTCCAATTAACTCTTTCTTCCATTTTGCTTGATTTCTCATTTCTGCGATCTATGAGTGTGTTTTCAGCAGTAGTCATTCTGCCCTGTGTTTTTTCCAATTTTATGTTTATTTCTGTGATTGTTTTGGATTTTTTCCCCACCTCTTTTCTAATCTCAAAGATATGATTTCTTCAGTGATATTCTTACTTCATTTCATTTTTTAAAATGCATGACAAAATGGTCTCAATTTCCATCCGCTCCATGGAAACATTTTTTTCTAACTGTTCTTTACCTGCCATTTGCTTTTTCAATGTTGTTTCTTTTTTTTTTTTAAATTACTTATCTTTGAAGCAGGTGATTTTTTCCTAGAAGTTATATGTAGGAAGTTGAGAGTGGCGTGGATATTGGTGTTCCAGGGTAGCTGGGAATTCCTTATGATCCAGGGTTTTGTGTTTGAATTCACTTAGATCTTATTTCTCCCTCTTCACTGGGGATAAGCTATGTGATTTTTTCACAGCAAAAAAAATCTCTGTTTTCTACCACTGACCAACAGATAGACTGCATTCTGCATACAAACTCCTTCCTGTGTTTTCTCACTTAGCCCTGCCTACTTTCCTTCTTGCAATCAGACCTAGTCCAGTTTCTGTCACACACCACACCCCTCCTGTGACAAACAAAGCATTTAGGTTAAGCATCTCAGGATATGCTTCTCAACTTTGAGAAATATGCTTGGCCAGATCTTTTTGTAATCTTCAGCCTCTGATTCTGCTTTCCTCTCCCTCTCGCATGCACACCTATTCATTTACAATTTATTTAGGTACATTTTCCACCAGTTTTCAGAATTGGGGATTTTAGCCTTTAGTTTCATCAAATGTAGAGTTTTTGCCCCCTCATTCTTCTTGTTGCTTTCAGAAGATTTCCAATAAAATAAGGGGAAAATATTGATGTTATGCTGCCATTTTTAAAATAGTGGTCTCCCAAGTAAAGGGCTTTATCCTTTAGCCAGGGATTGATGGAGAGCCACTAAAAGATTTTGAATAGAAAGAGCTTGAGGGTTAATACTCTGATTGCATTATGAAGGATAAGTTCAAAATAGGAAAACAAACAAAGAGCTGGAGCCTGGGAGATAAGCCTGAAACCTAAAATATTAACCAAGGTGTGAGACAATAATGGCCTGAAATAAGCTAATGATAATAGGATTGCTGAAGAAATAAAAGATACAAGAAATCATAAGAAGGAAAAATCAATAGTACTTGAAGGCTAATTGAATATTAGGTTTGATGTGGGAAGAGGAATTAAGAATAATTTGAAGTTTTGAACCTAAGTGAGAAACAGAATAAATGGGTCTATGGAAAGATAACTGGGAATTTGCTGAGGTGTCCATTAACAATATTGATAAAAGAGAAATAAGATTACTCTCTTAGAGTGAACTTAATGTCAACACATAAGGAATCATAGTGGATCTGTACACTGAAGGATCTAGCCTCTGAGAAAGATAGGAGAAGAGCAAATAAAGGGGCCTGTAACTACTCCCCCTCCCTCTTAACGGAGCCCTGGTGGTGCAGTAGTTAAGAGCTATGAGCTATGGCTGCTAACCAAAAGGTTGGCAGTTCGAATCCACCAGCTACTCCTTGGAAGCCCTCTGGGGAAGTTCTACTCTGTCCTATAAGGTTGGTATCAGTCGGAATTGACTTGACGGCAATGGTTTTTTTTTTTTTTTTTTTTTTTTTCCCTCTCTCACCCCAGGACTTCCAGTCCATAATCTAGGTTACTGAGTGGGAGGAGATTGTTTTTATCAGATGTGAAATTTGGAGTTTTAAGCTGGAATGAGACTTACTAATTAAAGGAAGCTGAAAGATAAAGGAAGATTAAGCATAGCACAGCTCAGATGAGTGACTGGAAGAAGTGATACCATTCCATCTTCATTACACTAACTAGTGTTCCTTGTCTTCCAGGATAAGGTTTTATTTACTTCTCTAGCCTCATTTCTTTCCCTCCTTTCAGGATACCCTATAGTCTAGCCTTAACTTAAATATATGCTGTTTCTGAAAGTTGCAGTTATCTACTGCTGCATAACAAACCACCCCAAAACCCAGTGACATAATAATAACAACTGTCATTTTTTTATTGCTCATGACTTTATGGGTTGACTGGGCTCAGCAGGATAGTTCTTCTGCTGGAACTGCTTGATGTCTCTACCATGGTTGTGGTCAGATTGTGGCTGGTGCTCAACTCATCTGGAGGTTCAGCTAGGACACTGAGATGATTGGGTCTCATTTCCAAGTTTTCAAGACCTCCCTTCTCCACATGGCCTCTTTATGTGGCTTCTCCACGTGGTTTCTCCAGTATTCCAAAGGAAGGTGTAGACTCTGCCAGTCCTCTTAGAGGGCAGCCAGGAAGGGGCATAATGTCACTACGCTGCATTCACCATGCTGAAGATTCCACACTGTGATCCTTTTGCCTAATATGACCTACCTGGTCTCTAAGTCTTTCCAGAATAGCACCTGTCAACTCAAGGTAGATCTAATTACTCTCTTTTTCGTGCCCTGAACATAGTTGCATTGGTTGCCATTTCTCCCTAGTTAGACTGTAATCTCGCACCATGCCTTTCACCTGTTTTTTTCACGGAGGGACTAATGGAAACATAAACTCAAAACAAACCTTTTGCCGTGCAGTCAACTCTGACATAGTGGGCAGGTAATAAGTGTTTACTGAATAAGTGGATGAATGAATGGACCCATTCATGCCTGTGAGGCATATCCCAGTAGGGGTCAGGTGACCATCGTAAGGATTTTTCTAGAAGCCATTCCTGCAGGTTCAACCACGTGACAACTGAGGCCCTTTCCACTGGAAATATTTCATAAATCTCAGTTAAGAGAGAGGAGAGTTGCAAGGCAAGGGTGAGAAGATATATTATGTGAGATAATGCATGAGGAACTATTTTTAAAATGTACATAAAATATAAATGTAAAATATTGTTAGATTGTCAATTTCAGTATATGAATGGGTAGCTATACCCAGAACTTGAATCCAAGATTACCCCATAATGTCTGGAGGGGAGAGAGTTAAAGATTAGCTCCAAGTTACAGACTATAAGAAAAATACAAGCAAGTTCTTTCAAACTTGCTAAAGTTTTACTTGACCTTTGAATACTAAACAAGCATATGAGCCACTGCCCTAACCCTTACCCTTTTTTCCATGGTCGAAAATGCAAAAACATTTCCAACAACTGTTTATTTATTTATTTTTTTTCTTTTGAACTGTGATGTGATCAGGTACCTCAGAAATGAAGGAGATCGGTTGACTTTCCATTTGCCAGTCATCCCTAGAGGCCATTATAAAATGATATACATTTGAATAGCCGAATGAATAATTTTTAATGGCAATTGAGAATGTGACTAACTCTAAAGCTTATTCTTATTTTCTAATCACCTAATTTATTTCCAAATATAAAGTAGTGTGTAGTAGTCATGCATAACTGTTACTTACCACCGATTTAGATTTTTTTTTCCTAAGGAGGTAGCTTAATCTTATCTGCATTTCCAGCAATGAATAGTTTGACAGCCAGATATTTCAAAATACTTAAAGACTTTTTGCCCTTAACTGCAGCTGCTACAGAAAAGAGAGAAAAAAAGTAATAAGTACAAATAATAGAAATCTCTCCCCAATGGCCTTTTCATTTCCGCTAGGCCCAGGGGAAAGTATTTCACTGGGAAATGGGGATAGGGAGGGTTGGCAGCAAACAATATTAAAAGGGAAATAAAAGGATATAATTTTTTTTTTTCAGTAACAAGTCACGCTAGGAAACTAATGGAACTCTGTGGTTTGATCCCTGTGAGTACAGTGAATATCAGTCAAGATTTAAAGACTAACTGGGTAGAAATAACCACAGGCTTTAAAAGTTTCATGAACAATAGAACTTCCATAGCTGGAGGAGACCTTAGCTATGGATCTTTCTAATGGTTTGAGTTTCAACTGCTTCCCAAAGAGGGTAGTGGCTTGACCAGGATTGCTTAGTTACTCGCAGAGCTGGGACTAGATAGATCCCTGCTTCTCAGCCTTCACATTGAAATCTCCTGGTGGGCTTCAAATATACTGAGGCTTGGGTCTACCCCAGATCCTCTGGTTTAATTGGCCAGGTGTGAGCTGAACACTGGGCCAGGTTGGGAACCTGGATCATCAGGCTTGTTCTGCAGTGTTTTTTCACAATGTTACATCATTGTGCAATGTTTTGTTGGTGGCACAATATGGACATCCTTGCCAAGTATTTTTTCTGTTCAGTGCACTTGTACTTTTCCATTTTTTTGGCTTCCTACACACCAGTCTGGGTCTGGGCCCTGAATAGATCCTCACAATCTAGATCACAGATAATCTTTCTAGGTGTGGGTGAGATACTTATGTAAGATTGTGTTTTTTATCTTTGCATGATATGTTAACAGGTCCATGGAGCTTGCTATTAATATGCCCTCTGGGTCTCCTTCTTTCCCCGAAATGAATGGCTGTGCCCTGTCACTGCCTTCCTCCATGAGCAGGCCCTCACTTCCCCTAACGTGTTACCTTGTCAAGAGATGACAAATTGAAAGAGCTCCTTCTTGGCCTTCAGCTGAGGCAGTTAAACATCTGCCTCTTTTTTCTTTATCCTTCAGCACAAAGGAACACTTTCCTCCCCAAGCAGGTAAACCTGTGTCACTTTCAAACACAGAATCTAGAGTTGGAAGGGACCTTAAAGATCTCCTGGTCCAGGGTCCCGCTGGGTAGAATCCTCTCCCTGCGGGCCCAGCGCAGGCCTCTCCAGCTTTGATTTAGAAACCATATGAAAGGAATCACCTCTGCCCATCCAGCCTGCTCAGTTGTTGGATGATGCTAGTTTTCACCTTCCTTCTTAGGTTTAGATTATTTCTCACATTGTCCTGGCAGACTTTCCTCATTATGAATCCCACCATATGGTCCTAGTTAACTCTATGTTCCATCAGGAGGATAGGCTCAGTAGAGTGACTGGCACAGAGACACACATACAGCACCCTTTGGAAGCACAGCCTTGTTAATCACCTCTGAAGTGGGCTGCTTGATGAGCTCTAAGTTACTTCGACCTTGACATTGGAAAACTCATTTTCTCCATCTGCTTGAGAGTAACAGCTATTGTCTTTGCCAGAGCACAGTTCTCAGCATGAGCCCTGAGTCTCTGGACATTTGTCCACCCACACTGAGCCCCGAGCCCAAACCAGTCACATGAAGGTGTGCACACTTCTCCAGGTGGGCCATTCACAAGACTTTAAACCATCGAGTCCCCTGTGAGGCTATTTGTGATGAAAGGATGTTGGATCAAATCTTTCTTCAAAAAGCAGCAAAATGCCAGCAGTAGTGTCTGATTTTTCCTCAGCAACTGTGATGATTAATTTTGTATGTTGACTTGGCTAGACTATAGCTCTCAGTGGTTTCACCAAACACTAGACTAGTTGCTGTTTCATAAAGTAATTAATGTAATGTAATCATCTTCCATGCTGTGATATAATGTAATCAATCAGTTGAAAAGAGAGTTTCCTTAGGATGTGTTCTGCCTCCAGGCTACACCTTCTCCTCACTTATTGACTATCTCATTATCTGACATTTTGCATTTACGACAATAGTAAAAAATCTACTATCCGACTATTTTGAGCATTAACAGTACATCTGGCAGTAACGAATGCCAAGATGCAAGGTGAGAGTAACGCTGGTTGTGATGGTCAAGGTTATGTGTGACCTTGGCTGGGCCATGATTCTCAGTGTTTTGGCAATTATGTAATGATGTAATTTGGCAGTTATGAAATAATGTAATTTGACAGTTATGTAATGATGTGGTCATCCTCCATTTTTCATGTGATGATTATTTTGCATAGTGACCTGGCTTTTGGAACTAACCATGTTGATAAGTGAGGAGAGGGTGTATAGATATTCTGGCAGAACTCACTGTCTCTCTCTGATCTGCACTGTTTCCATCACTTGACCAATGAATCTTGGACACAAGCCTATGGGAGTCTCCAGCCTGCTGCCTGACCTATGGATTTTGGACTTGCCAGCTCCCACAGCCCTATAAGCCAATCCTTTGAGTAAATCAATCAATGTATCTCTCTCTCTCTCTCTCTCTCTGTCTATATGTATATATATATATCACTGGTTCTGTTTCTCTAGAGAACGCTAAGACAGCAATGGGCAAGGTTCCAGAAAGAAAACAGGCATAGCCTATGAATATCTGTTCAATGCTTGGACAGGCATGAATCCTGAGAAGTGAAGTTTGAATTCTAAACCCTTTCCTTCCCCTTTTCTACCTTCCTTCTCTCTTTTGATTGCTGTCTCTGACACCACCATCCTTCTTTCCCAGCCCATTCACATCATTCCAGGAACCAGTGTCCATGTCTCCCCTGACTGTCCAAACCTCATTGTGCCCTCTCCACATGCCTTGCTACCCAGCATGTGGCCGGCCGTCATCTGGCAGCTTGTTAGAAAGGCAGAATCTTGGCCCCACCCTAAACCCATTGTCCTCGAGTTAATTCTGACTCATGATGACCCACATGTTACAGAGTAGAACTGCTCTATGGGATATTCTTGGCCGTAGTCTTTACAGAAACAGATCACCAGGCCTTTCTTTCAGGGCACCACTGGGTGGGTTTGAACCACCAACCTTTAGATTAGTAGGCAAAAGCAAACTGTGTGTGCCACCCAAGGACCTGGCCCCATCCTAGACCTACTGAAATTGAATCTGCATTTTAACAAATTCCTAGGTGATTCTGCAAGTCCGTTAGAATTTTAGAGCTCTGCTCTAAAGACCTTTCACAGCACTTCTCCTCCCACCTCCTGAACTATGATTCACGTGTCCTGATCTCAGCTTTCTTAGGGCTCTGCTTTCTGTCAGTTGATTATACTAACACATCATTATACTAATGTGTTAGTGTGTTGCCTGCATTTCCATGAAAACTAGGTGCATTTTAACCAGTAGGTATGGAGATAGCATCTTAACCCGAGGACCGATGCTAATAATGTGGCAACTAAGTGGGTAATATTTCTGTTGTATATGGGGTCACCATGAGTTGGAGCTGACTCGATGGCAGCTAACAACAACAACTTTTTGGACAGAAGGACCTTCTGGCATATTTCAATCAACTACATAGAGATGGGCTTTCTAAGACCACAGAGGAATCATTCATGAAATCCTCATGGAGCCAGTCACTCATTCATTCTTTTTTTAATAATATTTTATTGTGCTTTTGGTGAAAGTTTACACAGCAAATTAAGTTCCCATTTGACAATTTCTACACAAATTGTTCAGTGACATTGGTTATATTTTTCTTAATGTATCAACATTCTCTTTAATTGTGTTCTGGCTGTTCCATTTCCAGTGCTCTAGTTTACCTGCCCTCTTACCTTCTCATCTTTGCTTTAGAGTAACTGTTGACCTTTTGGTCTCATATAAATGGTTTTTTAATGGGCACCGTACTCACAGGTAATATTCTTTATTTTGTGTGCCTGTCTATTATTTCGATAAAAGGTGGCATCAGGGGATAGTTTTGGTTCAAGGTTTAAAGAGTATCTCATGGCAATAGTTTCAGGGAGTCCTCTAGTCTCAACTGGTCCAGTAAGTCTGGACTTCATAATAATTTGAGTTCTGTTCCGCATTTTTCTCCTGCTCTATCAGGGTCCATCTATTGTGGCCCTGATCAAAATAGTCAGTAGTTGTAGCCAGGTACCATCTAGTTCTTCTGGTCTCAAGGTAGATGAGGCTGTGTCAGTCATTCATTTTTTAAAATAAATTTCTCCTGTTGCAAGAGTAGATATGATTATTTTACCAACTTTGTTAAATACAGAAGCGCTTAAGTAAGAAAAACAGAATCATCTATATTTCTGCTACACAGAAAACCATTGTTAACATTTTCTTTTGGTGCATATCCTTACAGATATTTTATATGAAAAACAAACAGTTTATATTTTATGATTTTTTTATATTTGCTTAATTTTAACATAACACTATAAGCAGTTTTTATCCGTAAGTATTCTTTAAAACATGACTTTAAATGCTGGCTTTGTATAAACCAAAACCAAACCCATTGCTGTCAAGTCGATTCTGACTCATAGCAACCCTAATAGAGTAGAACTGCCCCATAGGGTTTCCAAGGAGCACCTGGTGAATTCGAACTGCTGGCCTTTTGGTTAGCAGCCGTAGCACTTAACCACTACACCACCAGGGTTTCCTTGCCTTGTATAAATGTATCAAAATATGATTGATATTACTTATCTACTGTGATGGTTAAGGTTGTTCTTGATTGTTGGAGATACAGTGTTTCTAATTTCCAAATTTTTCTCCCTTTTAGGTAGCATTGTGACAAATATTCACATCCACATATCTTTACACACACATTTAACATTTATTACAATTCAGCAGTGCTTTATATAGCTAATTGTTGGGTATGCAAAATTAAATCAAATGGAATCTTGGTCATCTTGAAGGATTATCATATTCAAATAGTTCTTAGTAAAATGAATTGGGCTTTTTGGTAGCTTCTACACATGGCCAGGGTCTCTGTGTTAGTTTTTTATCCTGTGCATTTTCTGTGTGTATTTTCTACGAGAGGAGTTGTTTCATTCAACATTTCACAGATGACACAGCCCTTGATCACTAAAATAGAAGACACTGGTAATTAATCATTGAGCATAAGCGTTTAACAGCTCAGGCAGAACCTAGACAATACATTTCCAGGATGTTCTTAAACCTCTACAGTGTATCCCTTTCCATACTTGAGCCTTGTGACTAAGAAGAAACTGGAATAGGAATATGGCATTTTATGGCATAGCAGTGATGAATTAATCCCTACTCCTTGCCCAGGCCTCATAACAAAGCAAGTTGTGATTTGCATGGCAAAACGGCTTAGCATTTTAGAAGAGCTACAGTGAATTTTGTGCATAGCTGCACTCGCTTTACACAGTGATGGGAATGTTATGCTAGGTCCTCAGTCACAGCCCTGCTAGAGCACAGAGGCAAGCATTAGCCATATGGTGAGTTCTAGCACTCTGTGGCTCTCTTTTCTGTTGCTTTTGCAACTTTTCATTGGTATCACTGGGACTTCTTTTTCTATATCTTAAGTGGAGGGCCATTCATAATGGTGGAGGGAGATGCCACCTTTCATATATCTGAATCCTATGATGCCAGTCTGTTTCTCCCAAATGTTGAGAGCCTTTTAGGTAGGCAGGGGCTCCTGCCAGCTGCTAAAACAAACGAACTGCTGCTGTCGAGTTGACCTTGACTCACGACGACCCCATGTGTGTCAGACTAGAACTTGCTCATAGGGCTTTCAGTGGCTGATTGTTTGGAAACAGATTGCCAGGACTTTGTTTTGAGGGACCTGTTGGTGGACGCAAACTACCAGCCTTTCAGTTAGTAGTTGAGTGCTTAACCGTTTGCACCACCCATGGACTCTACTAGGGCACCCTTTATTGCAGGCCAATTCCTATAAGGAGAGGTTGCCAGGGATCAAGGGCAGAGTTCCACAGACTAACAGTTGAACAGCTGAGCCTGTAAGCTATTCACCCTCTCAGATTGGGGGGCGGTGGGGGGTATGGAGGTCATAGTAAGTATTACCTCACGCTGGTGGGTAATGGTGAACTGTGTCTGAGCATCTTCTTTCTGCATAGCTGTAGCGGGTGATTTACTGTAACCCAGTTAACTAATCCACATCAGCACTTATATTTTGCTCTCCTGATCAGTTGGAGACGCTCTGGGTTCTGGAGCCTTGTTTCTTCTGGTACTAGGTTGGCTTATGCACTTTGTGGGTGTGTACCCCAAATCTGGACTTCCCCACACTTAGAGCAGGTTGGTGGAACTACCATCATTTCTAAAGACTTCAACACAACCTAAGACCATTCTGTGTGTAAACACGGCAGTGCAAATGTTTCAAAGTGCCTGTGAACACACATCTATGTCGTTGAAGCCTCTTAAAGACTCTGAGGAATTGTCCTCATTTTATGTCTGGTTACGCCAGGCCCCTAGCCCAGTGAGTTAGGTGGTTTGCCTTGGATCACACTTGGATCATTTTGCACTCTCTCACTGTTGTTTCAGTTGGAAATCGTATTTCTCACCTCCTGAAGGAGAAGACCACTAGGCATGACATGACAATGAGAGGCAGATGTGGGGCATGACTCGAAACACAGGTGGTAACACTTAAAAGCTGCCACCAGCAGTGCTCTCTGAAGTGGCCTGGAGCTGGAGGAAGGCTCCATTCATTCATCTGCAGATACTCCTTGGGGGCCTCCTAAGCGCTTCTGAGGCCCTGGCTAAGAGTGAGGCAGATGTGGGGCTTACTGAGCTTATATAGGTGTTTATAGACATTGATGCCCATGAATCTCTGTACACACTCTGAGTATGAGATGAGTCCGTATTTGATGGCAGAGGGTTTGGCTTGGTTTGGTTTATGGTAGATCTATGTTTAAGTTTTTGAGGCACCTCCAAACTGTATTCCAAGTGACTGATCCATTTTATATTCCCGCCAGCAATACACGAGGGTTCCACTTTCTCTACATCCTAGCCTACATTTGTTATTTTCCATTTTTCTGATAATAGCTATTCTCGTGGGAGTGAAGTGATGTCTCATTGTGGTTTTGATTTGCATTTCCCTAATGCACAGTGGTTAAGAGCTCGACTGCTAACCAAAACGTCAGCAGTTCAAATCCAGCCGCTCCTTGGAATGACTAATGACACTGAGCAACTTTTAATGTGCTGTTGGCCATTTGTGTATCTTCTTTGGAGAAATATCCAAGTCCTTTACTAATTTTTTTAAATTGGGTTTTCTGTCTAGAATTATTTTTAATAAAACCTTTGTTTATAGCCAGGTTTCTTTTAAACTTCCATTTTCGGGCTTTGGGTCTCTGGCCCTTCCTAACATATATACCTAAAGCAATTCTCTAAGGGTTTAGAGTTTTAGAAGAAGAGTAAATTGTTGTTCTTCAAAAAATTGGTTCAAAGAAGGTAGAGAGCAAAGACATCTAAATGTTCTTTAGTATTGCTATTTGTGTTTAGAATAGAAAATAAAATGTCTAAATAGCTACTCAGACTCACAGTTTAAGGTTTGAGCTTTTTATCCCTACCTCCTGGTGTTCACGCTCTTGTACAATTCCCTCCCCTTGAATGTGAGCAGGACTTGTGACTTGCTTCTAATGAATAGAATGTGGCAAAACTGATAGGCTGTCACTCCTGTGCATACATTACATTATATTAAACTCCCTCTTGCTGGCAGACACTAGAGAGTCTCTCTTTGCTGGCTTGGTGAAGTAATCAGCCATACTAAGGAAGCCCATTGTCATGTTCTGGGACCCGGAACTGTGGGTGACCTCTAGGACCTGAGGGTGGCCTCTAGCCAACAGCAGGCAAGAAGCCTGGGCACTCAGGGAAAATGAATGCTGCCATGCTGGAGGTGGATTGTTCGCCAGTCGAGCGTCCAGATGAGAACACCGCCTGGCTGATGCCTTGATGAAGCTTTGTGAGGCCTAAGCAGAGGACCCAGCTAATCTGTGTCCAAATTCCTGAGTCACAGGAACTGGGAGATGGTAAATGGGAACTGTTATAAGCCACTAAGTTTTTGGTAATTTGTCACACAGCATAGAAAATGAAGACATCCATGAACCACTTAGTCCAAGATTAGACAGAGCAGTAGCTTTGGCTACCTTGACTATTCCAGTTGCAATCATTCTCAAGGAATCATGTGGGTCTGTGAGGCCAGTACTCAGTGGGCAGGGGCCTGGCTACAGGCAGTAGACATGCATGTCAGGATGGAGAGTGACCAGGCCAGCCACGGGCCTTACCTCAGGCTGCCCCTACCCACACGAGGGAAGGATTTTCCTATAAATTCAGCCCTGGTGATAGAGACAGTGAGCAGGCAGATGGAAATATCCACACTGGCAGGAGTGAGCAAGCACCAAGGTAATGAAAGGAAAGAATGGACAATGGAAAAGAAGAAGGGGACAGGAAGAGGTGAGAAGACTTTTTCAATAAGAGGAAATGGAACTGGACACTGTCAGAGCTAAGTCTGGAATGGGGGACACCCATCTACTCCTGCTTCCTGGCCAGGTTAATAGTCTCAAGAATGCCTACTCCCAGGATTTCTAAAGATGCTTAAAAACATAAAATAAAAACAGTCTGCAATTCGCAAAAGAAAACCAGAGCTATCCATCCAAAAAATGACATAAGAATTTCCAAAAATCCCTCCTCCTCTTACAAGCTGATTTCACTAAACATCAAATACAGATTGATGGGGGTGGTTCTAGGAATGTGATAGAAAAGCAAAAGGAAACTCAGGACTGTGTTTCAGTCCTTCTGTTTTCTTTGTTTGAAGAAACAGCATCAAGGCCAGCCTGAGTGAACGAGTATCAACAATCTGCCAGCTTGGCGCGACACGGTACTGGTATTGCCTTTTCCTGGGTCAGAAGCTCCTTTGCATCTGTGGAACTTTTAGGCAGTTACTTAGCTGTCCACCTATACTTTCAGAGCAAGGTTGTCAGATTTAGCAGATAAAAACACAGGACACACAGTTAGTTTTGAATTTCAGAGAAACATGAACAATTTTTAGTATAAGTATGTCCCAGATTGCTTTTAAGGAATTCCATGCATCCATATGTAATTTTAAATTGTATTTTATTTGGTAAGAATTATTTTTTAGATAGGTTATCTGATCATTCAGATATCATGATGTAAACAGTTGAGAGTCTTCCTAGTACCATTCTTTAATATGTGTTCATAAGAAGGAAAAGCCAAAAATTAACTTTGGAGTTCAATATGCACATTGCCCCATTCTATTCAATGTGGTAACCTTATTTTAATAATTATGTTTATTTTAATCAGTCAATATGATAGAATTTTATGAGTTGAGACCAATATGGAGCACCGTCAGAAGAAATTTTATACATGTGGGGGTGGCTTTGCATTTAAAGAATCTTTTTAGGTAGATTTAATTTAGGCTGAAAAAACAACAACCCATATCTCAATAAATTTTTCCACTCTGGAGTATTGAAAGGCATGTATTATTCTGAGGCCTAAGATAGGTTTAATTGCTGTTACAAAAACAAAGTTCTTTGATGTCTTCATTATAAATCTTGTTTTCTGACTTAAAGAAGGAAAAAACAACAACAACAACAACAAAAAACCCTTACCTCCAAACTGAAACTAACATTTCACCACTGAATGGCAAGCTTTAGGAATATAGTGTATGCACATTGCAGCCAACAAAGCTTAAGGAAATGTTCTCTGATTTCTCCTCCTTTTAGCAATTCTCGTCTTCAATTTTCAGAGAGCTGTGTCTATGGCTCTACAATGCCTGTCTTGACAGAATTCTGATGGAATGTTCACCCTTCCATGAACAACATTTGATTCAGAGAAGCTATAGTAAGGGCTGGTTTTCACTAGGGCAGAGAATTCCGTGTAGTGGCCACGTGTATAGGCCTAATTGCCCCTGTCCATGGAGAGTTAGAGTCCCTCAGAGGTGCAGATGGTTAAATTCTAACCAAATGGTGGTTCGAGTCCACCCAGAGATGCCTCAGAAGAAAGACCTGGCAATCTACTGCTGAAAAGCCAGCCATTGAAAATCCTATGGAGCACAGTTCTACTTTGACACAAAAGGAGTCACCATGAGTCAGAATCGACTCCATGACAACTGGTTTGTCTTTATTTTTTGTTTGGTTTATTTTTCTGGTGGAGAGCTGGCATGGCTCCAGAGGCTGGGATGGGAGTACCTCTGACTCTCAGCATTACTCCCTTGGTGCCCTTCCTCTCCTTTCTTCTCCCCGGTACCCTTCCTTCCTGTCTGTGGTCACCTCCTGTCCTCTCTCCTGCTGTCCATATACACCCCTGTTTGACAGTGGGAGGAAGATTAATTGTGTGAAATTTCTCTCTGTCGCTCCCCTGCTTCTTCAAAGAAGAATTGCCACATAAAAGCCACAACTAATTAGGTTGTGAATGTGGATGGCAGTGCAGGGCATTGGGACTAGTGTCAGAAGACCCGGGTCCGTTTAATGGCTCTGCTGACAGAGGCCTGAAATAATAGTCACTTAAAAAGATAGGTGTCTGTTTTTCTCTCATGTAACATGAATTCCAGACATTTGCAGTTCAGGGCAGTAAGGTGGCTCTAGTATATCATCAGAGACTCAGTCTCCTCTTGTCTTTCTGCTCCACCCTCACTGATGCGGCCTCCCGTCCTCTGGCCATCACATCTGTCTTCCAGTCAGGAAGAATGTACGGGGAACAGTAAAGGGCACTCTCCTCTCTGACTTATCGGTGCTAGTTGCTGTCAAGTCACTTCCAACTCATTACAACCCCATGTGTGTCAGAGCAGAACTGTGCTCCACAGGATTTTCAATGGCTGATTTTTAGGAAGTAGATCACCAGGGCTTTATTCTGAGGTGCCTCTGGATTAATTTAAACTTCCAACTTTTGGTTAGCAGCTGAGCGGATTAACCATTTGCACAACCCAGGGACTCTTCCTTTCTGAGTTAGACCCTTTAAAGAATTCTCCTGGAAGCCCTGTTCTGTGGCTTCTGCTTACTCCTCACGGGTACCCCCCACTCTAAGCGTGGCTTGGAAATGTATGTCACATGGGCAGTGTGCTGCCCCTCAACTACCCAGGGGTTCTGTTAGGAAGGAAGAGGGGAGAGGAGGTGATGGGTGGACACTGGTGCCCTCTTCCACGGTATGGCCCTGCCTTGCAGTGACACCTGGGACCCCTGACCCTCTGTCTCCTCCTTTCTGCTGAGTGAGTATCGTGGTTAACACCCAGACACTCTCCAGCGGTGCTGGGTGGGGGTGCTCAGTTAACTCTTTAGAGGAAGCTACTAATCCAGGGATCTATACCCAAAGAAAGATAAGATGCTTGTCTTTTAGGGCCCCAATCCCTAACCTTGTAGGATAACTTTTAGCTGGGCTTGCCAGTGACACTAAAAAAGCAGAATTGTTTTGCTATTTCTCTATGTATGTGGCTACCCTATTCACCCATCTGTCAGTTTGTCATACTGTGCTGGCTTGTGTGTTGCTGTGATACTGGAAGCTATGCCACTGGTATTTCAAATAACAGCAGGTAGACAGGTTTCAGTGGAGCTTCCAGACTAAGACAGACTAGGAAGAAAGGCCTGGTGATCTACTTCTGAAAATTAGCCAATGAAAACCTCGTGGATCATGCTAGAACACTGTCCAACTTGCTTGCTTTGGACATATCATCAGGAGGGATCAATTGCTGGAGGAGGATATCATGTTTGGTGAAGTAGAGGGCCAGCAAGGGTGAGGGAGTCCTTCAGTGAGGTGGATTGATATAATAGCCACAATGATGGATTCAACCATGCTGACGATTGTGAGGGTGATGCTAGACTGGGCAGCGTTTTGTTCTGTTGTACGTAAGGTTTCCATGAGTTCCAGCTGACTCAATGGCAACTAACAACAATAACAACAACATCCTATTCACTCGTGTCTAAACCCTAGTTCAGGGCAGAATGTCTAAACCAGGCACTTCCTCATCCAGTTTCCTGATGAGCCAATGTGTAGAATGTGACTGCTTAGCAGATCAGAGACGCACTGATGTCCACAGTGTCCTCTCATCCAATTCAGAATCAAGTCAATCCTGTGAAGGAGGAATTGGTGCCCGTAGAGAGGAGGTGCGCCTTGCCTATGCACACCATGTCGAAGTTCTGATTAGAACGGATTATCATTACAAAGGGAAGAACCATTTCTGAGAGCTGTTGGCAAACAAAATCCTAATGTAACACGAGCAAACCAAAAAACCCGCTGCCGTCAAGTTGATTTCCACTCATAGTGACCGTAGGACAGAACAGGACTGTCCCATAGGGTTTCCAAAGACCAGCTGGTGGATTCGAACTGCCAACCTTTTGGTTAGCAGCCGAGCTCTTAACCACTGTACCACCAGGACTTCATGTGCAACATGAGAGAAGGAAAAAAAATCATTATTCAGGTTGAATCTGATGATAAAAGATTCCTAGTCTCATCTGCTTGTTGTGAGTAAGCAGGGGCCATGGTGGGTCTCTGAGCCAGACCTCGTGAATTTGGGTAGTAGCTGGATGAGACCAGGCAGAGGGGCACCCTGGACAGGACCGTCGTCTGTTCAGACCCTGGATGACCTGGCTGGCCTGCCCATGGGAAGGGGCATCTCCGCTGCACCGAGAGCTCAGCCGAGGTCAGTTCCCCACAGCCAACCCTACCCTGTGTCAGGAGCGCGCGTGCAGCTGTGACCGGTGTAGGGAGCCCCGGGGCCTGCAGCTGCCACTCTGCAACCAGCTTTGGTTTCCCTGACACAGTATTTGCAGCAGTGTAAGGGTGCTGCTTGTCCAGGGACAGCGAGAGCTGCCAGCTCCACCTGTGTGATGGAGTGCTTGAAATGGAGGCAGTGTGGTGAAATGGTCCAGCTTTGGCATTAGGCTTCTGAGCTTCAAACCCTACCTCAGTTTCTCCAGGATTCGATGGGTTAATTGCAACATCTACACCAAAGGACTTATCTGAATATTAAACAACATAGTATGTCTAAAAAGCATTTTACATTCTACATGACATATTGTAAGCACTCAAAAAATGTGATCTCTTTAGTTTATTTTTTTCCCCTTTTTCCAAGATGGGGGTAAAAGCAAAGTAGTGATTACAGGCTCAGGCAGGTGTGAATCCCAGCTTCATTACCTCTAGCTGTGTGACCCTGTCTGTGCCTCAGTTTCCTCGTCTTGAAAGTGTGGATAACGATACTACCTAGTGTATCTAGTTGCTCTGAGGAATGAATGGGTCAGACCATGCACAGCATTAGAACAGAGCCTGGTACCTGGTGAGCCCAATAAATAGTAGTTATTATCATCCTCTTCATCATTACAACACCCTGAGGGAAGAGGTCAGGATGGAAGATGAAGACTTTCTCGTTTCTATGCCTGTTAGAACACATTACGTGGGAGGGGCTGAGGTTTTTGACCAAAGCGTTGTGGTGATTTACATACCCATTGGTATGGAGTCAATTCCAACTCATAACGACCCTGTGGGACAGAGTAGAACTGCTCCACAGGGTTTCCAAGGCTGTAATCTTTACAGAAATCTTTACAGAAGCAGACTGCCACATCTTTCTCCTTAGGAGCCACTGGTGAGTTTGAACCGCCAACCTTTTGGTTAGCAGCCAGGTGCTTACCCACTGCACCACTAGAGTTCCTTGTTGATTTACATACATTATATAATTTAATTTTCACTAAATTCTGCTGGTTGACTGTTACGACCCCATTTCACAGATGAGGAAGGACTGAGTCAGGCGGTGGAGCCCTTTAGCCATATCACAAAGAGACAGCTGAAAATCAACCTGAGTGCAGGGACCACAGCCCCTAGGCTTGCCTCCAGAGTGCACTCCTCCCTGCCGCTGGCTCCCTGCTTTCCACTGTAGCTAAGGATGGGGCACAGCCTCCTCATATCTCTATGACTGAATCTTACCACCCTTGTTGCCTCTGGCAGTAAACATATGATAAGGTCTAGAGACAGTGCTACTTTGAGTGGCTCAGGAACCACATCTACAAGCCCCATTCATCATCCTATGCTCCCTATAGAGTCTAGAGTAATATGATATTTGAAGCTAAAATCTGAGGTCTGCAAGAGCCATAGGTGGTGACACAGAGCCATGTCACTGAAGGGCACAGTCTGGATACCTCTGGTTGGAGAAGGTGCCATGGAGAACTGAGCAGGGGTGGCAGATGCTCTGGGTCATCCAGAGCTGTGACCAAGGAAGACCATGTCTGTGCATGTGAGGTGGGTGATCAGTCCTGCTACCTCGAACATCGTGTCCAAGTGCCAGGGACATCGCAAAACAGAGCCTGGCAGCATTGATCTTGCGTATAGACATTTACGATTCTTCTGTTCTGTCCCAGGCTCTTGGTAGGAACTGGGGATACAAAGTCCTGTAGTGTGTGCTTCCCGTCATCATGAAGCTTCTGACTGAGAAGGGAGACTGAAGACTGAATAAATGATTATCACACAGATAGGAACGTGATGAGCACAGGCCTGTGGGGCCACATAGGTGAGGAGGCCAGGCAGAAATCCCTCTTCTGAGATGGGGAGATGGCTCAAATACAGGTAGGCTGATTTGGTGGCAGAGCTGGGGGAGGTTTTGTCTTTGTCTTTTTTTTTTTTTTTTTTACCAGTTCAGACTGTCCTTTTATCACATGGCCGGTCCACAATATCTCTGGAATCACAGATCTGAGACCTGGCTAGACAGCTGACTCTGAACAAACAATTTAGCCCCTCTAACACATTCATAAGGAGCCCTGGTGGAGGAGTGGTTAAGCGCTCGGCTGTTAACCAAAAGGTTGGTGGTTCAAACCCACCAGCCACTCCACAGGAGACAGAAGTGGTAGTCAGCTTCCATAAGGTCTAAAACCTTGGAAACCCTATGGAGCACTTCTGCTTTGTCCTATAGGGTCACTATGAGTTGGAATCAACTCACTGGTAATGGGTTTGATTTTTGGGGGGGAGCACCTTCATGCTGATTTTTAATTTTTAATTGAGGCCTCTGGCTAAACTCAGTATGTTTGTTCATTGGATAGAAAGTTTCTCTGGTGGAAGTGTCCTCTTAGTTCCCTGAAAAAGTTAATTTTTCAGGAAAAAGCTTTAGTCACTCTCAGGGAAGTGACTCTAACTTTTCAGGATACTGGCATATCTCGGAGGTATTGTGTGTTTGGTTCAAACCACTGCAAAAGCAAATATCACAAATGTTGTTAATGCCATCCAGAATGATGAATCCTTTCCAGAGGGTTTTCAATTTACTTTGCCAAGATCCATCGGAGGAATCACTATGGCAGCTTGTAGCCTTATGAAATGTGTTTCTTAAATAGTAAGACTTGAAAGTCAAAATTACTCCTTGATCCATGGGCTGCAGAGTGGATTTTGTGTTAGCAGGCATGCAAACAATAGTAATCTCCTTGAACATCTCCATCAGAACTCTTGGCTGACCAGGTGCATTGTCAATAAGCAGTAATATTTTGAAAGGAATCTTTTTTTCTGAGCAGTAAGTCTCTACAGTGGGCTTAAAATATTTAGCAAACCATGTTGTAAACAGATGTGCTGTCATTCAGGCTTTGTTATTCCATTTATATAGCACAGGCAGAGTAGATTTAGAATAATTCTCAAGGACCCTAGGATTTTTGGAATGGTAGGTGAGCATTGGCTTCAGCTTAAAGTCACCAGCTGCATTAGCCCCTAACAAGAGAGTCAGCCTGTCCTTTGAAGATTTGAAGCCAGACATTGACTTCTGTCTCGCTCTGAAAGTCCTAGACGCATCTTCTTCCAATATAAGACTGTTTCATCTACACTGAAATCTGTTCTGTACTGTGACCACTTTCATCTTAGTTTGATCTTCTGGATAATACTTGCTGCCGCTGCTACATCAGCACTTGTTGCTTCAACTTGCACTTTTATGTTATGGAGATGGCTTCTTTCCTTAAACGTCATGAACCAACCTCTGATAGCTTCAAACTCCTCTTCTGCAGCTTCCTTGTCTCTTTCAGACTTCATAGAATTGAAGAGAGTTCTCTGGATTAGGCTTTGGCTTAAGGGAATGTTGTGGCTGATTTAATCTTTTATTCAGACCACTAAAACTTTCTCCATATCAGCAGTAAGACTGTTTCACTTTCTTATCATTTGTCTGTTCACTGGAGTAGCACTTTTAATTTTCTTCAAGAAGTTTTCCTTTGCATCCACAACTTGGCTAACTGTTTGCTGCAAGAGGCCTAGCTTTCAGCCTGTCTTGGCTTTTGGCATGCCTTCCTCTCTAAACTTAATCATTTCTAGCTTTTAATTTAAAGTGAGAGACTTGTGACTCTTCCTTTCACTTGAACACTTAGAGGCCATTGTAGGGTTATTAATTGGACTAGTCTCAATATAATTGTGTCTCAGGGAATAGGGAGGCCGTAGAGAGGGAGGGAGGGAGATGGGGGAATGGCCGGTCAGTGGAGCAGTCAGAACACACACAACATTTAAGTTCACCGTCTTATATGGGTGCAGTTCTTGGCATTCCAAAACAATTACCGTAGTAACATCAAAGATCACTGATCACAGATTACCATAACAGATATAATAATAATGAAAAGGTTTGAAATATTGCAAGAATTACCAAAATGTGACACAGAGACACAATGTGAATACATACTTTTGGATAAATGGCGCCTGTCTTAGACTGGGTTCTCTAGAGAAGCAAAACCAGTAAAGGGTATAAATATATATATAGAGAGATTTATATCAAGGAGATGGCTCATGCAGTTACAGAGGCTGTAACATCCCAAGTCCGTAGGTCAGGATAGAGGCTTCTCCTGATTCACATAGCCACAGGGGCTGGTGAACCCAAGATCAGCAGGTCAGAGAGCAGGGCTGTTGTTCACAGGCTGTGAAGATCGATGAATCCGAACATCGACAGGCATGACCGCAGGTAAGCTGCTAGCTCAAGTGCCAAGAACCAGAGGTCAGATGAACAGGAGGCAGCTGCAGGATCCAGAATGAGCAAAATCTCCTGAGCCCTGCCAGAACTTCCTTGCACAATCGATGCAGGCCACATGCCCAAGGAAACTCTCCCTCAACCAATTGGCTACTCACAGCAGATCCCATCATGGGGCTGATTGAGTATCAAATCTCAACAGGGAAGTGACCACAACATCACATGACTGCCAAAACACTGAGAAACATGGCCCAGCCAAGTTGACATACAATCTTAACCATCACAGTGCCAACAGACTTGCTTGAAGCAGGGTTGCCACAAACCTTTAACTTGTAAAAAACCCAGTATCTGCGAAGTGCAATAAAACGAGGTAGGTCTGTGTATCTCTATTGGTTTCTAATAAAACTAATTTTAGCAGTTATGCAGTTATACTGTAAACCAAGTCGGGTTCTTCCTCTCTGAGGAAAATCAAGGCTCCTCATATTGGCCCAATTTGCATTCTTTTAGTTTTAACCTACCCTTTCTCAATGTTTAATTTTCTCTAATAAAAGTATGTATGGGTTGAATTGGAAACCCTGGTGGCGTAGTGGTTAAGTACTACAGCTGCTAACCAAAGGGTCGGCAGTTCAAATCCACCAGGCACTCCTTGGAAACTCTATGGGGCAGTTCTACTCTGTCCGGTAGGGTCGCTGTAAATCAGAATTGACTCGACAGCAACGGGTTTTTTTTTTTTTTTGGTGGGTTGAACTGGTGAATGTTTTGCTGTGTATATTTTCAACAGAATAAATATATATATATATATGTAGACAGTGATAGCATTTGCTGCTTATTTTCTGACTCTCGTTGACTCTTAGAATTAGTTTCCTTATTTTTTAACAGTGCCTTCATGCTCTCTCTCCACATACCAGTGACTTTAATATCATGTTGACATACAGCAAAGCCATTTAAGTCTCCATGGAAGTTGTAGTTTTTAGTTCCTTCTGTGTCTCAGATAATCATGATAACATAGACTGGGGCATTTCTTATGCACAACAGGGATGTAAGAGGCAGAGCTGACTTTTTTTTTTGGAGATCATAATGTGTGAGGGAGGCGTACCACATAAAATAGTGTTGCGAAAGTATATGTAACCTGATTCTAATCCGTATGATTAAAAAAAAAAAAATTGCTGCAGAGTCAACTTCGACTTACAGTGACCCCATGTGTATCTGAGTAGAACTGTGCTCGTTAGGGCTTGCAGTGGCTGATTTTTCAGAAATAGATCACCAAGCCTTTCTTCTGGGGGTGCCTATGGGTGAACTTGAACCTCCAACCTTTAGGTTAGCAGCTAACGTGCATTAATGTTTGCACCACCCAAGGTACAAAAGTCGGAAAGGGTCAGAGAAGATACTACGGGGGACTGCAGTAGTTGTGGAAGGGATCAAAGAGGACAGGGATGGTGAGCTAGGCCTCTGAGCAGAGGATCCAGCCCTGTGAGTACCATCTCCTACAGAAGGCTGCAGATGGAGATGTCCAGGCCCCATTTCCAGAAGTTTCAATTCAGGAAGTCTGGGCTGGGCCTAGGACTCTGCATTTTAATAACTGCGCCATGTTCTTCTGATTCAGGTGTCTGTAGCCCATCTCCTCCTATAAAAGGCAGATAAAGTTCCTGTAGACAAAGAAGATAAAGGAAGGCATTTTGATTTTCAGAAGCAAGCACTTGGTAGCCACTGCTGGCTGTGTGTCTTCTGTCATACCATAAGGTAGCTTCCTTATAGAACGTTCCAGGTTGGGTGCACCAGAGCTCTCAAGGAATCTTTTAAAAATAGTTTTAGGAGATATCTGTGAAATACCTCTCTCGGAAGAGCTGAAATAACCTTGTTTTCTTGATCTCATCTTTGTTAATCACTGTCCCATGAGTTTGAAGGACTGTGTGTTGGGAGGCAATAAAGACAAGACTAACTCTCTCTTTCTCTCCATTTGACAAATGAGGAAATGGAGATACCGGAAAAGGCCACTGTTATAGTCCATTAGTGATAGACATGATGTTGTTGACAGGACTTAGAAAGAGCTCGGGGGCAGGGAAGGGCTCAGGTTCTTACTCCTGAGTTGCTGTGGATGGGTAATGGGAGAAAGTGAGCAGCAAGATGTGACCAGGGCCGTTGACCAGGCAGGCAGAGAAAAACGAGACCATAGAATAACACAGGAAGGGTTGGGGGCAGGGGTGTCTCAGAAACAAGCGCACATGTTAAATTTGGAGGTGCAGATTGGAGGAGGAGCTGTGGGCATCTTTTGACACCTGGATCTACGACCTCTGATCCCACCTTTTTCCAAGATACAGCCATCCCTCATGGTATCTTCTCCTCTCCAACTCTTTCTGGTATTTGTACCTTGGGTGATGCAAATGGTTAACGCACTCAGCTGCTAACCTAAAGGTTGGAGGTTCAAGTCCACCCATAGGCACCTCAGAAGAAAGGCTTGGTGACCTGTTTCCAAAAAATCAGCCATTGAAAACTCTATGGGCCACAGTTCTACTCAGACACACGCAGGGTCACCATATGTCAAAGTTGACTTAACAGCAGCTTTTTGTTTTTGTTTTTTGTTTTATCACACAGATTAGGATCAGTAAATGACATGGATTGTGTTGTGTGTGACCACCACCTGTCTGTCAGTTTGTCATACTGTGGTGGCTTGTGTGTTGCTGTGATGCTGGCAGCTGTGCCACCAGTATTGCAAATACTAGCAAGATCAGCTATTGTGGACAGGTTTCAACAGAACTTCCAGGTCAAGACAGACTAGGAAGAAAGGCCTGGAGATTTACTTCCAGTCAATACCATACTGGTCACAGAATATTGTCTGAGATTTTGACTCACTTACTTTGGATGCGTCATTAGGAGGACCAATTGCTGGAGAGGAACATCATGTTTTGGTAAAGTGGAGGGCCAGTGAGGGTTAGGGAGACGTCAGTGAGCTGACCTGACACAACAGCTGCAAAGATATAGCATACCGACAATCGTGAAGATGGCACAGGACAGGACAATGTTTTGTTCTGTTGTACATGGGATTGCTGTGAGTCAGAGCTGAATCGATGGCAACTAACATCAACAACATTGTGAAATAAAGATGGAATGCCAAAATCATGAAAAAGATGAAGAAATAAATTTACTGTGAGAGCTAATATCATTACCGTAAATGAACCAGAGCAAAAAAAGAAAATATATCTGGTTATAGAATATTTGTTATTTTTATTTAAAAAGTATAGTAATTCTTTGAGAATATCTCAATTTTTATGATGCAATATTTTTTAAATAGCCTGGCATTTTATTAGAAATATAATTTTGCACAAATTCCTTGTAGAAAATTTGAAACTGCATCAAAAATATAAACAAGAAAAATGGAAATCATCCCTAATCCTATTATCCAGTATTGGTTGTTATTAAATGCCGTCAAGTTGATTCCTACTCCTGGTGACCCCACGTGTGCAGAGTAGAACTGTTCCATAGGGTTTTCAAGGCTGTGACCTTTCAGAAGCAATTTGCCAGGCCTTGTTTCCAAGGCACCTTTGGGTGGGTTTGAACCACCAACCTTTCAGTTAGTAGTCCAGTGCTAAACCATTTGTGCCACGCAGGAACTCCTATCCAGTATTAAACACAGTCAATATTTTATTGTATTTCTTAAGAACTCATTTTATTTTTTTATTTTTGAAGTTTTTATTATGGAACATTCCAGACTTACACAAAAATAGAGAGCAGAGTAGCGACCTCCCATGTGTCTAACACAGCTTCAGCAATTGTCAGTATTCTCCTGTGCTTTACCAGTTTAAAAGCTTCAGATTATATATCAAGATGTATCTTTTGTTTTTTTTTAGTTAATGCCCTATTGTGATTTTTATTACCACGTCATCAACAATTATTCATAAACATGATATATAACATTGTACATCATTTCATGGAATGGTTGGCACTAAATTTTAAAGAAAAGTTATCACTTGGATGTGAAACTGGTAACATTTTGACCATCTGACACTGGATTTCCATCAAATATGTAAGCCAGCTTTGTGAAGTGTAGGTCTGTGTACACGCGCTTTATGTTAGTCCATCTCTGCCCAGTCCACCTGCCTCCCTGCCTGGCCCTGAGGGTTGCCGTCCATATTGCACTGTGCCCTCTGCTTCTTTGGGGGCCTGTGATTTTGGAACCTTGGCACTTCCCTTAGGTAGTTCCAAGGATTGTTTTCTTCTCCCACAATAGCTGCTTTTTGCAAGTAACTTTACCAGAGGATTAAACAAATCATCCACCTCCATAAGCCTATAATAGGATTGCAGAATTTCAGTTTTTAACTGTTAGAGGAGAAAATTCAGTGAAGGCTGACCTTTGCAATCATGGCTTTCATATTGAAGAAGCACAGGCTCAAAAAGTCCAGCTCTTTCATCTGCCAGCAGGATAGAGTACCTGGTCTGTTGTTATCTGATGGGGAAAGGATGAGGTGCACTGTGCAGTAGAGGCCCTGCCATTGGATTTCCTTGTTCAGTTCTGCTATAATGAAACGCCTGCATTCACAACATTTACTGAGGGCCCCTCTGTACTGTGTATGGCAGGCACCATTGCTGCGTGCTAATAAATGATGCTAGTATCATGATCGTCATTCATGAGACAAGTTTGGTCAATCACTTGCAGAAACTATGGCATCCAACCTGCCCTGGGACTTCACCCTCAATCACATTCAGCGATTAGGGTCATATAACAATGTATGTATAAATTTTTGTATGAGAGACTAACTTGAATTCTAAACTTTCATTTAAACTACAACAATAAAAAAAAAGTTTACAATTCAAGTTAGTCTCTCATACAAATATTTATACATACATTGTTTTGTGACCTTAGTTGCTCTCCCTGTACTGTGACAGCACACTCTTTCTTTCCACCCTGGATTTCCTGTGTCCATTCAACCAGCTCCTGACCCTCTCTGCCTTCTCATCTTGACAGGAGCTTCCCATTTAGTCTCATGTATCTACTTGAGCTACGAGGCAAACTCTTCATGAGTATCATTTTATGTCCCTTAGTCCAGTCTAGTCTTTGTCTGAAGAGTTGGCCTCAGGAATGTTTTTAGTTTTGGGTTAACAGAGAGTCTGGGGCCATGCCTTCTGGGGTCCTTCCAGTCTCAATCAAACCATTAAGTTTGGTCTTTCTACTAGAATTTGAGTTCTGCACCCCACTTTTCTCCTGCTCCATCAGGGACTCTCTGTTGTGTTCCCTGTCAGGGCAGTCATTGTGGTAGCTGGGCACCATCTAGTTCTTCTGGTCTCATGGTTTAGTGTCTCTGGGTTATGTGGCCTTTTCTGTCTCTGGTTTATGTTGCCCTTTTTGTCTCTGGTTTATGTGGCCCTTTCTGTCTCTTGGGCTAATACTTTCCTTGTGTCCATGGTGTTCTTCATTCTCCTTTGCTCTAGGTGGGTTGGGACCAACTGATGCATCTTAGATGGCCGTTCACTAGCTTTTAAGACCCTAGATGCCACTCACCAAAGTCCGATGCAGAACATTTTCTTAAAAACTCTGTTATGCCAATTGACCTAGATGTCCCCTGAAACCATGGTCCCCAGACCCCTACCCCTGCTACTCTGTCCCTCGAAGTGTTTGGTTGTATTCAGGAAACTTCTTAGTTTTATGCTGACTTCACCTGTAGTGTGTGCTGTCCTTCCCTTCACCTAAGATAATTCTTGTCTACTTTCTAGTTAGGGAATACACCTCTCCCTCCCTCTCCACCCTTGTATCCATCCAACAATGTTTTCTTCTGTGTTTAAACCTTTTCTTGAGCCCTTATAATAGTGGTCTTATACAATATTTGTCCTTATGTGACTAAGTTCACTCAGCAAATACCTTTCAGATTCCTCCACGTTATAAGATGTTTCACAGATTGATCACTGTTCTTTATCGTTGTGTAGTAGTCCATTGTGTGAATATACCATAATTTATTTGTCCATTTGTCTGTTGATGGGCACCTAGGTTGTTTCCGTCTTTTTGCTATCATGAACAGTGCTGCAACAAACACGGGTGTGCATGTATCTATTCGTGTGACAGCTCTTATTTCTCTAGGAAATATTCCAAGGAGCATGATTGCTGGATCGTATGGTACTTCTATTTCTAGTTTTTTAAGGAAGCACCAAATCGATTCCAAAGTTATTGTACCATTTTACATTCCCACCAATAGTGTATAGGTGTTCCAGTCTCTCCACAACCTCTCCAGCATTTATTTTGTGTTTTTGGATTAATGCTAGCCGTGTTGGGGTGAGATGGTATCTCATCGTAGTTTTGATTTGCATTTCTCTAATGGCTAATAATCATGAGCATTTCCACCTGTGTCTGTTAGCCGTCTGAATGTCTTCTTTGGTGAAGAGCCTGTTCATATCTTTTGTCCATTTTTTAATTGGTTTTTTTGTCTTTTTGTTGTTGAGGTTTTTCATTATCTTGTAGATTTTAGAGATTAAATGCTGATCGGATTTGTTGTAGCTAAAAATTTTTTTCCCAGTCTGTAGGTTGTCTTTTTACTCTTTTGGTAAAGTCTTTTGATGAGAATAAGTGTTTGATTTTTGGGGCTTCCAGTTACCTGTTTTCTCTTCTGGTATTTGTGCATTGTTACTTATGGTTTGTATTCTGTTTATGCCATGTATTAGGGCTCCTAGCATTGTCCCTATTTTTTCTTCCATGATCTTTGTCGTTTTAGATTTTATATGTAGGTCTTTGATCCATTTTGAATTAGTTTTTGTGCATGGTGTGAGATATGGATCTTGTTTCAGTTTACGGTAGTTGGATATCCAGTTATGCCAGCACTGTTTGTTAAAGAGACAGTCTTTGCCCCAATTAATGGACTTTGGGCCTTTGTTAAATATCAGCTGCTTATAGGTGGATGAATTTATGTCTGGATTCTCAATTCTGTTCCGTTGGCCTATGTATCTGTTGTTGTACCAGTACGAAGCTGTTTTGACCACCATACCGGTATAATAGGTTCTAAAACCAGGTAGTGTGAGGCCTCTCATTTTGTTCTTCTTGAGTAATGCTTTTTACCCGGGGCCTCTTCCCTTTCCATATGAAGTTGGTGATTTGTTTCTCTATCTCATTAAAAATTGTCCTTGGAATTTTGATCAGGATTGCATTGTATCTGTAGATGGCTTTGGGTAGAATTGACATTTTCACAATATTGAATCTTCCTGTCCATGAGCAAGGTATGTTTTTCCACTTATGCAGGTTTCTTTTGGTTTCTTGCAGTTGTGTCTTGTAGTTTTCATTGTATAGGTCTTTTACGTCTCTGATTAGCTTTATTCCTAAGTGTTTTATCTTCTTGGGAGCTATTGTAAATGGTATAGATTTGGTGATTTCCTCTTGGAAGCTCTCTTTGTTGGTGTAGAGGAATCCAACTGATTTTTGTATGCTTGTCTTGTAGCCTGATACTTTGCTGAAATCTTGTGTTAGTTCCAGTAGTTTTCTTGTGGATTCTTTGGGGTTTTCTGTGTATAAGATCATATCATCTGCAAATAGAGATACTTTGACTTCTTCCCTACCAATTTGGATGCCCCTTATTTCTTTTTCTAGCCTAATTGCTCTGGCTAGGACCTCCAGCACAATGTTGAATAAGAGTGGTGATAAAGGGTATCCTTGTCTGGTTCCTGTTCTCCAGGGGAATGCTTTCAAACTCTCTCCATTTAAGATGATGTTGGCTGTTGGCTTTGTATAAGTGCCCTTAATGATGATGAGGAATTTCCCTTCTATTCCTATTTTGTTAGGAGTTTTTATCATGAATGGGTGTTGGACTTTGTCAAATGCCTTTTCTGCATTGATTGATAAGATCATGTGGTTCTTGTCGGTTGTTTTATTTATGTCATGGATTACATTGATTGTTCTTCTAATGCTGAACCATCCCTGCATACCTAGTATAAATCCCACTTGATAATGCTGAATTTTTTTTTTTGATATATTGTTGAATTCTATTGGCCAGAATTTTGTTGAGGATTTTTGCATCTATGTTCATGAGGGATATTGGTCTGTAATTTTCTTTTTTTGTGGTATCTTTACCTGGTTTTGGTATCAGGGTTGTGCTACATTCATAGAATGAATTTGGGAGTATTCCATCCTTTTCTATGCTCTGAAATACCTTTAGGAGTAGTGGTGTTAACTCTTCTCTGAAAGCTTGGTAGAATTCCCCAGTGAAACCGTCTGGGCCAGGGCTTTTTTTGTTGATGTTGGGAGTTTTTCAATTGCTCTTTTGTTACAGGTTTGTTTAGTTATTCTACCTCTGTTTGTGTTAGTTTAGGTAGGTAGTGACTTTCTAGAAATTTGTCCATTTCCTCTAGTTTTCAAGTTTGTTAGAGTACAATTTTTCATAGTATTCTGATTCTTTTAATTTCAGTTGGATCTGTTGTGATATCACACATCTCATTTCTTATACGGGTTATTTGCTTCCTCTCCTGTTTTTCTTTTGTGAATTTGACCAGTGGTTTATCGATTTTGTTGATCTTTTCAAAGAACCAGCTTTTGGTCTTGTTAACTCTTTCAATTGTTTTTCTATTCTCTATTTCATTTGATTCTGCTCTAATTCTTAGTATTTCCTTTCTTCTGGCGCCCAGGGGCTTCTTTTGCTGCTCTCTTTCTACTTGTTCCAATGTAGTGTTAATGTTTTGATTTTGGCCCTTTCTTCTTTTTGAATGTGTGCATTTATTGCTATAATCTGACCTCTGAGCACTGCTTTTGCTGTGTCACAAAGGTTCTGGTAGGATGTGTTTTCATTCTTGTTTGATTCTATGGATTTTTTTTATTCCATCCTTAATTTCTTCTATAACCCAGTAGTTTTCGAGCAAGGTGTTGTTCAGTTTCCATGTGTTTGATATTTTTTCCTTGCCTTTTCTGTTATTGATTTCTACTTTTATGCCTTTATGGTCAGAAAAGATGCTTTGTAATATTTTGATGCTTTGGATTCTACTAAGACTTGCTTTATGGCCTAATATGTGGTCTGCTATGGAGAATGTTACATGTGCGTTGGAAAAGAAAGTATACTTGGCTGCTGTTGAATAGAGTGTTCGGTATACGTCTATGAGATCAAGTTGATTGATTGTAGCATTTAGATATTCCGTGTCTTTATTGAGCTTCTTTCTGGATGTTCTGTCCTTCACCAAAAGTGGTGTGTTGAAGTCTCCTACTACTATTGTGGAGCTGTCTATCTCTCTTTTCAATGCTGTTAGAGTTTGTTTTATGTATTTTGAGCCCTGTCATTGGGTGCATAAATTTCTATTATAGTTATGTCTTCCTGGTGTATTGAACTTTTAATCATTATATAGTGTCCTTGCTTATCCCTTGTGGTGGATTTTACTTTAAAGTCTATTTTTTCAGGGATTAATATTGCCATTCCTGCTCTTTTTTTGAGTGTTAGTTTGCTTGATATATATTTTTCCATCCTTTGAGTTTTAGTTTGTTTGTGTCTTTAAGTCTAAGGTGTGTCTCTGGTAGGCAACATATGGACGGATCATGTTTTTTTATCCATTCTGCCACTCTCTGTCTATTGGTGCATTTAGTCCGTTTACATTCAGCATAATTATTGATAGGTATGAGTTTACTGCTGTCATTTTGACATCCTTTTTGTGTGTTGTTGACAGTTTCTTTTTTCCACTTAATTTTCTGTGCTGAGTCCTTTTTCTTTATTTTCTCTTCATCTTTTTCATTGTTGTTGATTTTGTATTTGCTGAGTCTTTATATTTTTCTACTTTTTATTTTGATGTGTAGGATTGTTAGTTTCCTTTGTGGTTACCTTAATATTTACCCTTATTTTTCTGAGTTTAAACCAGTCTTTTATTTCTTTATATTGCCTTGACTTCCTCTCCAAAAGAAAAATCTATGTCTACATTATTTAGACCCTCTTTCTTGTTTTAATATTGCAATCTTTTACATATTGACATCTCTGTTTCCTTATTTTCAGGTTTTAGCTTTGATTTGTTTTTGTGACTTCCCTATCTGGGTTGATATCTGGTTGCTTTGTCCTGTGTTCTAGTATTGGGTTGTTATCATATGTTTTTGATTTTCTAACTGGAGGACTTCCTTTAGTATTTCTTGTAATTTTGGTTTGGTTTTTGCAAATTCCCTAAACTTCTGTTTATCTGGAAACGCCCTGATTTCGTGATTGGACTAATTATTTTTAATGTTCACACTGAGAGTTCTTTATATTCTAGATACGAATCCTTTGTCAGATTCCTACATTCATTGGTTATTGACTGTATGCAAGGCACCGACCGAGGGCATGGAGACTTACCAGTGAACACAGAATTGTCTCTGCCCTCATAGAGCTTATTCTGTAGCGGAGAGGGAGAGAGAGCATTTTAGCTGTGGCGAAGGCCATGAAGGAAAAGTATGGGTGACATGAGAACAGAGGGGTGAGAGGGACTTCGCTTAACCTGGGGAATCAGGGAATCCCTGGGAGCTGAGCCCCAATCTGAAAGGGCAGGATCTGACCAGTGTGAGAGGGAGTATTTGGGGAGTCTGTCCTACAGCCCTTCAAGTGGCTGAGCATCTTCCCTTGCTCTTGCTAGGGTCTAAATTTTAGTCTCTGAAAAGGAAAGACAGAAAGAACAATAAAGAAACCACAGAACTGCCTATTCCTTCCCCTCTGAGGCCAGCCCTCCTCCTCCTCCCTCTCTTTCTCTCTTTCCAGTTCCCTCTATTCTTTTCTCCCTCTGTCTCTCCCTCCCTCCTTCCTCTCTCTCTCCTCTTTTCTTCCTTCCTTCTACCCCTACTCCCAAATAAGAAAGTACATTTAAAATTTTTTGAAACCATGAAACTTGTTACATTAAGATAAAATTTTTTACAAAAGCATAATCAAACCAAAAGAAGTACTGTTGCTTTTATCACATGATCCTTGATTGAACTTGGGAATAACTCCCCCATTATAGAGGGAAGGTGATAATTTCATGTGGAACAGATTGGTTTCATAAATAATAGCCCTCATACAAATTTAATATTGAAATATCGAGCAATTTCATAAAAAATCCACAGTCTAATTCTATTTCTTCAGTACTCCCATAGAAGTGTAACAAATTTCCAGAATATAAAATTTGAAAACCATGTATTTTTTTTCCTTTTTTAACTTTTTTCCCTTCTTTTACAGATGGAATTACTCCATATGTTTCCTCTGTTATGTTTCTTAATTGTGTACAAAGACTGAGGTTGCTGCCTTAATAGCTCCCTTCTGAGCAATTGCTAACAACTGGCTCCTTTAGAAAACTCCTTCATTAACAGAATTTAAGAGACTCAATATCCAATATGCATAACTTCAAATTAAAGTGAAAGCCTCAGCTGGTTTTCTCACTGTAATATCAGCAATAAATTGGGCCAATTTCTCTCAAGTGAAATTTTGAAAGGAAGAAATAAAGGAGACCCAGGAGGTGGAACATCTAAGCATGTGTGAGTTTCCTTTAGATTTTGAAACAATGCTTCCTGAACTGAAGCAAGACCACGTGGTCCAACACCAGGACAAACATTTATAATCAGGACGATGACAGGAAGTTCAAGAAATAGGGTTACCATATTCAAGGCTTGGGGCTTCATAGTGCCTCTTAGCTTGCTCCTCACTGCTGCTTCAGGGCACCCTGTGTGTCCCTCCTCTCTGCCTTTGCTCAGGCATTTGCTCCCTCTAACCTGTCATCAGGGGCCCCTGGGTGGTGCAAACTGCCTTTGACTACTAACCTGGAGGTTGGGGGCTCGAATCCACCCAGCACACTGTGGAAGAAAGGCTTGGTGATGTGCTTCCATAAAGATTACTGTCTATGAAACAGTTCTGCTCTGTAATATATGGGGTTGCCATCCTGTCATCAAGAGAAATTAGATCAAGATGGTCAGTAGGTGCTTGGTGACAATGATGTATTCTCTCCCTGATTTTGAAGGTTTGTGGATGTTCCTATGCATGTTGCTGACACTTGTCCATTGAGTTGGGCTGAAAACCCAAGAAGAGCAACGGGTATTTTGAAAAGTGTAAAATGCCACGTTGTTAGTTGCTGTGAAGTCAGCTCCTAATCATGATGACCCCATGTACAACGTTGTCTATCCCTGTGCCATCTTCATGATCATTGGTATATTTGAGTCCATTGTTGTGGCTATTGTATCTTCCAACCTGAGGGCTCATCTTCCAGCACTATATTGGACAATGTTTTGTTGTAATCCATAGGGTTTTCATTGGCTAATTTTCAGAAGTAGATTGCCAGGCCTATCTTCCTAGTCTGTCCTAGTCTGGAAACTCAGCTGAAACTTGTCCAACATGGCTGACCCTCATGATATTTGAAATGCCAGTGGTATAGCTTCCAGAATCAGCATCATGCAAGCCATCACAGTATGACAAACTGACAGAAGGGTGGTGGAAAATGCCATATGAAAGGGTACTAATGATACTGATGCTCCTGAGGTGAATTCCGCTCAGTGATATTTGAAGGATATAAAGAGTTCACTGTGAATTCATCAAAGCCCCTCTCCTAGGAAATTGGTGACCTCTCAATGACACATGACATCATTTCTTTGATTCCAGATGAGCCTCCCCCTCTCAGAAACAGTAACAGTCACCAGAGTGCAATATAGTTTAAAAGGAAAAAGTAGTCCAGGACAGGACTTTTCATGCAATTTCTATTTGCTCTCCATGCAAATTTTTTTTGTAATGTGAGCGAGATATTGCATAAAGCATGAAATCATTTACCTTTGCTTTTATCAGATCTTCTTACAATGACTGAATCTATATTTGAAGGAGTTATCAACTGCTTCCAAATTTAGAAATATGAAAGATTGATTTAAGTCTTCTTTTTTTAATATTTAGCATAGATGTGCAGTAGTTTTGTGACCATTAAAAAAAAAAATCCACTTTGATTCTTGGAACCTTTTGAGACCCACACAGTTCTTTCCCCTACTAGTGATTATTACAATCACTCGTACATCACATAAGTTAATGAAAGTACATTTTCAGCACAACCTTTAAACAGTCTGCCTTTCTTTAGACATTCTGTGGGTGCTTTTTTGATACTTTTTAATGGCCACGAAGGATAATTTTCTAAGCTAAAATCACTGCAGTAAAAGTATAAGGCAGAGAGTATTGGAGGTACACTTGCCCACCAGTCTATGAGTGGGCAGACTCAGTACTGTTCTTTGAGAAAAATCTTGGTCCCGCTGGCAGAAAGTCCTTGTGGAGGTGAATGGACTTTTAAACAGGCAAATGTCCTCGGTATGCCTTTTAAGTAGCCTCCTTTTCAATACAGCAGAGTGGTTAAGAGTGCAGGCCAGGCTTTGTGGATTACAATTCTACTGTCACTGCTTTCTAACTGTGCAAACTTGGGCAAGTTACTTAAGGTCTCTAGAAGTGCCTCAGCTTTTTGGTCTATAAAATGGGCATTATAGTAGGAGCACCTACCTCATAGGGTTGTTGGGAAGATAAAGTGAGTTAATACACGTAAAGGGCTATCCATCCTTCATCCTGTCCTTAATATTCTTGTTGGTTCTTTTAAATTTAATTTTTATGTTTATCAAAATAATGTATGTACCTTTTAAAAAATTTTATAATTATTTGAACTTATAATTACCCAACTTCTCTTCACCCCATTTTCCCACTTATGAGAGGCTTCCACTTTCAACTCTTTTCATTTTTTCCTTGTTTCCATAAACTTTTATCCTGAATTTTTTTCCAGTTTTTAAAATGACCTATTCACTTCCAAATGTGGAAAATAAGGATTTAGCTCTCTTACACTCTCCTCATACCTGCCAAAAATTACAATATCAATATCTAAACTTTGTATTAGTCTGAATATGTTGTTGCTGTTGTCAGGTGCTGTCCAGTCGGTTCTGACTCATAGTGACCCTATGTACAACGGAACGAAACACTGCCCAGTACTGTGCCATCCTCACAATTGTTATGGTTGGCCCCATTGTTGCAGCCACTGTGTCAATCCATTTCCTTGAGGGTCTTCCTCTTTTTCGCTGACCTTCCACTTTACCAAGCATGATGTCCCTCTCTAGGGACTGGTCCCTCCTGATAACATGTCCAAAGTATGTGAGACAAAGTCTCGCTGTCCTTGATTCTAAGGAGCGTTCTGGCTGTACTTTTTCCAAGACAGATTTGTTCGTTCTTTTGGCAGTTCATGGTATATTGAATATTCTTTGCCAACACTGTAATTCAAAGGCTTCAATTCTTCAGTCTTCTTTATTCATTGTGCAGCTCTTGCATGCATATGAAGCGATTGACAACACCATGGCTTGGGTCAGGCTCACCTTAGTCTTCAAGGTGACATCTTTGTTTTTAAAAACTTTAAAGAGGTTTTTTTTTTTTTTGCTTTCATGAATTTTACTTTTTAATATCAAGTTTTACATTTGAAATGGCTGTGTGTAATTCTTATTTTTTCTTTTTTTATTGTATTTTGGATGAAGGTTTACGAAGCAAACTAGCTTCTCATCAAACAATTAATACACATATTGTTTTGTGACATTGGTTGCCAACCCACCACAAGTTAACACTCCCCTTCTTGAACTTGAGTTCCCCGCTACCAGCTTTCCTGTCCCCTCTTGCCTTCTCATGCTTGCCCCTGGGCTGGTGTGTCCATTTAATCTCATTTTGTTTTATGGGCCTGTCTAATCTTTGGCTGAAGGGTGAACCTCAGGAGTGACTTCATTACTGAGCTAAAAGGGTGTCTGGAGGCCATACTCTCTGGGTTTCTCCAGTCACTGTCAGACCAGTAAATCTGTTCTTTTTTTTTTAGTTAGAATTTTGTTCTACATTTCTCTCCAGCTCTATCTGGGATGCTCTACTGTGATCCCTATCAGAGCAGTCTGTGGTGGTAGCCAGGCACCATCTAGTTGTGCTAGACTCAGTCTGGTGGGGGCTTTGGATCTTGTGGTCCATTAGTCCTTTGGACTAGTCTTTCCCTTGTGTCTTTGGTTTTCTTCATTCTCCCTTGCTCCAGATGTGGTGAGACCAGTGACGTATCTTAGATGGCCGCTCACAGGCTTTTAAGACCACACACGCTACTCACCAAAGTAGAATGTAGAACATTTTCTTTATAAACTATGTTATGCCAATTGAGCTAGATATTCCCCAAGACCATGGTCCCCACAGCCCTCAGCCCAGTAATTTGGTCCCTCAGGGAGTTTGGATGTGTCTGTGGAGCTTCCTTGCAGCAGATTTGCCCAATGCAATGTATCTTTTGATTTCTTGACTGCTGCTTCCATGGGTGTTGATTATGGATCCAAGTAAAATGAAATCCTTGACAACTTCAGTCCTTTCTCCGTTTATCATGATGTTGCTTACTGGCCCAGTTGTGAGGATTTTTGTTTTCTTTACGTTGAGATGCAGTCCATGCTGAAGGCTGTAGTCTTTGATCTTCAAAGTAAGTGCTTCAAGTTCTCTTCACTTTCAGCAAGCAAGGTTGTGTCATCTGCATAACGCGGGTTGTTAATGAGTCTTCCTCCAATCCTGGTGCCCATTCTTCTTCATATAGTCCAGCTTCTTGAATTATTTGCTCAGCATACACAATCGAATAAGTATGGTGAAAGGATACAATCCTGACACACATCTTCCTGACTTTAAACCATGCACTATCCCCTTGTTCTGTTCAAATGACTGCCTCTTGGTATGTGTATAGGTTCCTTGTGAGCACAATTAAGTATTCTGGAATTCCCATTCTTCGCAACCTTATCCATAATTTGTTACGATCCACACAGTGGAATGCCTTTTCATAGTCAACAAAACACAGGTAAACATCTTTCTGGTATTCTCTGCTTTCAGCCAGGATCCATCTGACATCAGCAATGATATCCCTGGCTCCATATCTTCTTCTGAGTCCAGCTTGAATTTATGATGGTTCCCTGTTGATGTACTGCTGCAGGTGCTTTTGGTTGCTCTTTAGCAAAATTTTACTTGTGTGTGATATTAATGATATTGTGCAACAATATCTGCATTTGGTTTGATCGCCTTTCTTTGGAATAGGCATAAATATGGATCTCCCTCAGTCGTTTGGCCAGGCAGCCTGTCTTCCAATTTCTTGGCATAGACCAACGAGCAGGTCCTGTGCTGCGTCCCTTAGTTGAAACATCTCAACTGGTATTCTGTCAGTTCCTGGAGTCTTGTTTTTTGCCAATGCCTTCAGTGCAGCTTGGACTTCTTCTTTCAACCATCAGTTCCTGATCATATGCTACCTCCTGAAATGGTTGAACATCAACCAATCCTTTTTGGTATAGTGATTCTGTGTATTCCTTCCATCTTCTTTTGATGCTTCCTGTGTCGTTTAATATTTTCCCCATAGAATCCTTCATTATTGCAACTCGAAGCTTGAATTTTTTCTTCAGTTCTTTCAGCTTGAGAAATGCCAAGAGCATTCTTCCCTTTTGGTTTTCTAATGCCACATCTTTGCACATGTCATTATAATAATACTTTACTTTGTCTTCTCAAGCCGCCCTTTGAAATCTTCTGTTCAGCTCTTTTACTTCATCATTTCTTCCATTTGCTTTAGCTACTCAACATTCAAGATCAAGTATCAGAGTCTCTTCTGACATCCATTTTGGTCTTTTCTTTCTTTCCTGTATTTTTAATGACCTCTTGCTTTCTTCATGTATGATGTCATTCCACAACTCTGCTGGTCATTAGTGTTCAACGCATCAAATCTCTTGTTGAGATGGTCTCTAAATTCAGGTGGGATATATTCAAGGTTATACTTTGGCTCTCATAGACTGGTTCTAATTTTCTTCAGCTTCAACTTGAACTTGCATAGGAGCAATTGAAGGTCTGCTCTGCAGTCAGTCCCTGGGCTTATTCTGACTGATAATATTGAGCTTTTCTATGGTTTCTTTCCACAGATGTAGTCGATTTGATTTCTGTATATTACATCTGTCGAGGTCCATGTGTATGGTAGCAGTTTATGTTGGTTAAAAAAGGTATTTGCAATGAAGATGTCGTTGCTCTTACAAAAGGATATCATGTGATCTCTGGCATCGTTTCTATCACCGAGGCCATATTTTCCAACTACCGATCCTTTCTTCGTTTCCAACTTTTGCATTCCAATCACCAGTAATTATCAATGCATATTGATTGCATGTTCAATTAATTCCAGATTGCAGAAGTTGGTAAAAATCTTCCATTTCTTCATCTTTGTCCTTAGTGGTTTGTTCCTAAATTTGAATAATGGTTGTATTAGCTGGTTTTCCTTGTAAACGTATGGATATTATCCTACCGCTGACAGCGTTGTACCTCAGGATAGATCTTGAAATGTTCTTTTTAATGTTGAATGCAACACCATTCCTCTTCAAGTTGTCATTCCCAGCGTAGTAGACCATGAGATTGTCTGATTCAAAGTGGTCAATACCAGTCCATTTCAGCTCACTAATGCCTAGGGTAGTGAAGTTTATGCATTCGACTTCATTTTTGATGATCTTCCTAGATTCATACTTCATACATTCCACATTCTGATTACTAATGGATGTTTGCAGCTGTTTCTTCTCATTTGGAGTCATGCCACATCAGCAAGTGAAGATCCTGAAAGCTTGACTCCATCCAGGTCATTAAGGTGGACTCTACTTTGAGGAGGTGGCTCTTCCCCAGTTGTCTTTTGAGTGCCTTCCAACATGAGGGGCTCATCTTCCGGCACTATAGCAGGCAATGTTCCACTGCTATTCATGAGGTTTTCACTGGTTAAGTCTTTTCAGAAGTAAACTGCCAGGTCCTTCTTCCTAGTCTGTCTTAGTCTAGAAGCTCAGCTGAAACCTCTTTGCCATAGGTGGCCCTGCTGGTATTTGAATACCTGTGGCATAGCATCACAGCAACATGCACATCCCCACAGTACAACAAACTGACAGATGCATGGGGGAGTTTGAATATATTATATATCCTTTTAAATTTTTATATTTCTTTTTTTCTCCTAGAAGATTATAATTAGATTATGTTAACATTTGCTCAGTTTTTAATTTACACATTACTGACTCAGCTCACACTCTCCAATAGACATGAAAAACTCCCCTGGTTTGTTCAAACATGCCAGATTGTCTATTTGTTTAACTTTTTCTTAGACACAGCCCTCCTGGAACCCTGTGTTCTGCTCCAACTTGAATCAGTTACTCTCCAGGCCTCCTGGAATTTTCCTTCATCACCATCCTGAGAATTCCTTTTACCTCTCTTCTGTATTGCATCCTCTGTTTCTTGATCATGTCTTTGTCTTTTTTGCTTTTCTTTTTCATTTTGTTGGTCACATCCTTAAGTAACTCCTTGAGAAACGATGCAAGACTGCTACAATTTTTGTGAACCTGTATGTATGAAAATGCCTTTTAACTACCCTCTTCTTGGCTAGGTATAGGTTTTGCTCTAGTAAAGATTTGCTAAGTGTAGAATTCTAGGTAAGAAACCATTTTCTCTCTGAATTTTGAAAGTACTTCCTCATTGTATTCTAGTTGGATTAGTGTGTTGCTGTTGAGAAGTCGGAAGCTATTCTGACTTCCCACCTTTTGATTTTGATCTGCTTTTTCTTTCCGGAAGTTTTAATGTATTAGTTTTGTCTCTGATTTTTTTCACATTTTACAATAATACGACTGGTTGTGGGACTTTTAAAATTATTTTTATTGCTACCTGGTAGAATCTTTCAACCTAGAAACTCATGTTCTTTCAGATTTTTAAATAGTATTTCTTTGATAATTTCGTCTTCTCAATTTTCCCTTTTTGGACTGCTTGTTACTCAAATGCTTGACTTCCTGGATTAATCTTTTAATCTTATATTTTTCCTCTTATTTTCTAAATTTCTATCATTTAGAGAGATTTCTCTAAATTTGTCTTTTAACCCTTCTATACATTTCTTTCTTCCTGAAAAGAGGAAATAATATTATTTTAAATAACTGTTTTATGTTCTTGTTTTAATTTCTTCTCCTCTATCAAAATCTTCAAGGTTTCTAATTATAGAAGTAGTTTTTTTCTTCTGCTTCCTGTATTGGGTCTGTTTCTTTCAAATTCCTTTCTTTGTTTGATTTGGTCTCCTTTATGTTAGGATATTTCCCCTAATATCTGATAATTTTTGCTGTTCATTTGTATTTAAGACAAACCAGTTCTGACTCATGTGACCCCATGTGTTACAGAGTAGAAGTACTACATAGGGTTTTCATGGCTGTAATCTTTATAGAAGCAGATCACCAGGCCTTTCTTCCATGACACCACTGAATGAGTTTGAACTGCCAACCTTTAGATTAGTAGTGGAGCACAAAGCATTTGTGCCACCAGGGGACATATTTAAGACAGAGGCACAAAAGGCTGTGTGAAAGCTCTGAGTGCTTGAGTAGTATTTATCAAATCATGAGCTTCACTTGAGGGTGGTTGGGTAGAGACTGGGTGGTTTCGTTGAGGAACTCCAAGTTATCAGTAACTGGATCTTTTCTCTTGTTTGGGTCAGTTTGTCCAGAAAGCAATCATTTAGTCTCTTCTCTGAAAAATATGAACCTCGTTACCACTTTTTTAGAAAACAAATGGAGAAGGGGCTGGGTAGGGTCCTACCATTGACTACGTAAACTTGAACTTAAGTCTGTTCTTTCAGTTGAGCAAGCTGTACTTGGTATCCCAGAGACTTGTCTGACTGCACAATGATTAGAGTCTATTTGCGTCTTATACATACATTGTACCAATTCCCCTGTTTTCAGCCCCAACTACACTCTTGCTTTCAAAAGTACCTGGTGCTAGTAAGCTCCTCAGGGGTCCTGTGGCTTAAATGTAATTCCTTCCTGGCTTATTCTTCTTCACCTCCACAAACTCCCTCCATCCTCCCCCACATGCAAACTTTCAGCTCTCTTTGTTCTGCTAAGTCAGTTGCCATTCATCCATCTGCTTTTCTGATCCCGAAATTTTATTGATGTCTTAACTGTTTTTATTGATGTCTCTTGATTTTTCTGTTTTTTTCTCTCTGTCTTGTGCTCTTTTTATCCCCTTATTACAATTTAAGTGAGTTCCACAGGAAGTGAGGGAAAACTTGAGTTTATTCTGCCAAGCCTCACCTAAAGTCTTCCCTTAGTTTTCAAAAGAAGTTTGACTACTACTAGGCAGACTACTATCTGTCTGGTTGATTGTCAAGGCAATGAAATAGACTTGATCATGGGATGCTGTAGACCATGGTGGCCTAGAGCAGTGGTGTCCCAGGAATAGACACTTGAGGGTGTACAAGATGATCTACCAGTGTTAGGAGCAAGATAACACAATTTTGATTTATATTTTTAATGTGAAAGATAAAAACAACTTAATCTATATTTTTAATATTGTTAATGTGGTCACCATAATGTTTGATACTAGTTCGATCCATTTGTCAAGGTGGTCATGGAGTGCACATGATACACAGAGACTTCCTGGCACAGAGGAAGGAGGGGAGTGCCACAATATGGTGAGTGCAGAGTGGGGCCCTCGTCCAGTCTCTTTTGGCGTATTGACATAGCCCTTTAAAGGCTACTATCTTGATTTGGCTAATTTTATTTAAAAAAAAAAAAGCAGTAGAATGTTTACTGTATTTTTTAAAATGAGATAGAGAATTACTCTGAAAATCTTTTGTTCCATATGGAGACTCTCTGGTTATCTTATTAAAAAGTTTTAAAAAAATGTTATTGATCTGAAGGATGTTATACATTTATGTTTTCCTTTTACAAAAAGACAAGCATTCTAAGATGTTACATCAGGGGCTGTCAGAGTATCCTACTAAGCAAATATTAAAAATAACTAAATAAACAAACACAATCAATATATCTAATTAAGGAAACAGCGATGTTTTAACAATGTGTGAGAAAATAATATATTTTCATAAGGAGTTGGTGACCTATAGAGATCATTTTGGAACTAAATATTTTGAAATATTTCTTATGTTTCACAATATTATGTGAATGTTTTTGATGAAAATAATTTCATATATTAAAACTCATACCTACACACTTAAAAAATTGGAAACAAATTTTTAGCTAGTTTGAAGATAGTCCATATGAAGAATTTCAATAGATTTGAACCCAAAGGTTAAAAATATCTTACCTTCTGATTAGTTTTCAACTGAGTTCAAGAAAAAAAGAAATTTACTAGCTGGATTTGAACAAAAATCTTTTCCTAATAAGTGGACGAGATTGAAAAATGAATATCATTACTTAGTAAGTGCAAAGATACACATACTACACTTCTATCTACATATCTTTGTGCAATTTTTTTTTAATCACGAGTGTCTAAGTGTCAATATCCAGACCTTTGGACCACTGTGTCATAAAGTAGTAAACCAAGATTTTAAAAAAATATCCCGGGAAACTAACACAACCTGTACAAGGAAAGGTCATGGAGGCCCCATGGACAGATCCAAACTCCCCGAGGGACTGAATTGCTGGACGGAGGGCTCTGGGGACCATGGTCTCGGGGAACATCTAGCTCAATTGGCATGACACTACTTATAAAGATAATGCTCTACATTCTACC
>NW_004443957.1:4689583-4779798 GCF_000243295.1 Trichechus manatus latirostris | reverse complement strand
TTAAAAAAAAAAAAAAAAATCCATACATCGTTGGTAGTATTTGTTGTTGTTGTTAGGTGCTGTCGAGTTAATTCTGACTCATAGCAACCCTATAGGACAGAGTAAAACTGCTTCATAGGGTTTCCAAGGAACAGCTGGTGGATTTAAACTGCCAACCTTTTGGTTAACAGCAGAGCTCTTAACCACTACGGCACCAGGGCTCCAAACATTAGTGACAGCAAAAATATTGTACTGGTATTAAATAAAATAAAACATTTAAATATTGTTTATTTCATCTTTAGCTCTCTCATCCTTTAAAATGTTTGTTTTAGCATTTTTTATAATGAACATAATAGTGTTCAGCCATTAAAGAATATATATGCATGTATATAAATATGTATGTATATAATTTAAAAGTAACTGAATATGCATAAATTGGGAGTGCATGCTCAAGTATTATTTTTACTGTTAGTGTAGTAGAAACTAAATAAAAAACAAAGACTATGGATTTAAAGCATAGGATTTGGATCCAGACTGACCTAGATTCAAAGCTCAGCTCTATTACTTATTAGTAATGTAAATATGGGAAAACTATTTAACATTCAATTTTCAGTTTGGTCAACTATAAAATACATACCTTACAGATTACTTGTAACTGTATGGAGTCCCTGGATAGCGCAAACTGTTAAGTGCTTGACTATTAAGCCAAAAGATTGTAGGCTGGAACCTACCCAGAGGCTCTTTGGAAGACAGGCCTAGAAATCTGATTCTAAAAGGTCACAGCCTTGAAAACCCTGGGGAGCACAGTTCTACTCTGCACACATTGGATCCTCATGAGTCCGCAACTAACAACAGCAAATAGTATTTAAACTGCTTAGTTAAATGCCTTGAAAACAGTAACTGCTCAATAAATGGCATCTACTAGTCATTATGAACATGATGATGCTAATGATGCTGATGAAGACAGCGATGATATGGCAAGTGGATCTGCTCTTGGTGAAACAGAACATCAGTGTTCCAGATCCTTTCTGAAGATACTGTCTTGAACTCTCCGATGCCCCACTTTTTTCAAAAGCTGAGCTGTGTTAATGTGTTCATGGTGGATTTCCTAAAGAGAGACAGTAAATATGTGGAATGAGGTTCACACTTCACCCCTGCACTCACTTTGATAACTGCTCTCTACGTTCATGAAACTGAACCCAGATATAGCCTGGAATCCTCTCCACATGGCCCTCCGGGCAGCCACCACCAGTCAGTCAGAAAGAGTAGAAGGATTGGAACCTGGTGCCCACTTGACTCACAGGGTATTCATTTTCTCCTCTCTATTTGCATTGTTCTTTTTTATCAGAAACCTGGGCACTTTGCCACATCATTTGTCATCTCATAGTATGTGCTTTCATAGAATATCTTTAAGAAGTTGTGTGGATTTTTTTAAATAATATTTTATTGTGTTTTCAGTGAAGAATTTACAGAGAAGTTTAGGTCCCATTCAACAACTTCTACACTAGAAATTGTTCAGTGACATTGGTTACATTCTTTGTAATGCATGAACATTCCCATTATTTCCATTCTGGTTGTTCTGTTTCTGTTAATCTAGTTTCTTTGCCCACTTACCTTCTCATATTTATTTTAAAGCAATAGTGACCATTTGGTCTTATATACGTGATTTTTTAAAGGAGCACAGTACTTATGGATGATATTCATTATTTTTTTAGCCCATTTGTTATTTAGCTACAAGGTGACCTGAGGTATTAGTTTCAGTTCAAAGTTTGAAGAGTATCTCAGGGCAAGAGTGTTGGGAGTCCTCCAATCTCAGCCAGTCTGGTAAGTCTGTTTTGTTTTTTTTTTTTTTGGAATTTGAGGTTCTGTTCCACATTTTTCTCCTGTTCTGTCAGGGTCCAACTATTGTGGCCCTGACTAGAATGGTCAGTAGTGGTAGCTGGGCACCACCTAGTTCTGGTCTCACGGTAGATGAGACCATGGTTTGTGTAGACTAATTGTCCTCTAGACTAGTTGCTTCTTTGAGTATTTGGTTTCCTTCTTTCTCTTTTGCTCTGGATGAGTAGAGACCAATAGTTGTATCTTAGATGGCTGTTTGCATGCTTTTGAGACCCCAGACACTACTCACAAACTAGGATGTAGAACATAACTTAATGAACTATATTATGCCAATTGACCAACATGTCCCATGAGACTATGGTCCCAATCCCTCAACCCATAAATCTAATCCCATGATGTGTTTGGTTATGTTTAAGAAGTGTCCATAACTGTGCCCCCTGTGTGTTTTATTATATATATGACTATATGTGCATACAATCAGATGCATATACATATGCATACACCTATATATACACACATATATATACCTATACATATATATGCCTACATACATACAATATGCCTATACATTTATTTTTTGGTTATTTTTACCATTGTTTCAACATTACATATGCTACAGCAATTACCAAGAATTTGTCGATGTTCAACAATTTCAGGAGGTAGCATATGATCAGGAACTGATGGTACTGAAGGAAGAGGTCCAAGCTGCACTGAAGGCACTGGCGAAAAACAAGGCTTCAGGAATTGACGGAGTATCAATTGCGATGTTTCAAAAAACAGATGCAGCACTGGAAGTGATGACTCATCTATGCCAAGAAATTTGGAAGACAGCTACCTAGACAACCGACTGGAAGAGATCCATATTTATGCCTATTCCAAAGAAAGGTGATCCAATGGAATGTGGAAATTATTGCACAATATCATTAATATCACATGCAAGTAAAATTTTGCTGAAGATCATTCAAAAGTGGCTGCAGCAGCATAATGACAGGGAGCTGCCAGAAATTCAAGCTGGATTCAGAAGAGGACGTGGAACAAGGGATATCATTGCTGATGTCAGATGGTTCTTGGCTGAAAGCAGAGAATACCAGAAAGATGTCTACCTGTATTTTATTGACTATGTAAAGGTATTTGATTGTGTGGATCATAACAAATTATGGCTAACATTTCAAAGAATGAGAATTCCAGGACACTAAATTGTGCTCATGAGGAACCTATACATAGATCAAGAGACAGTCCTTTGGATGGAACAAGGGGATACTGGATGGTTTAAAGTCAGGAAAGGTGTACGTCAGGGTTGTATCCTTTCACCAGATTTATTAAATCTGTATGCTGAGCAAATAATCTGAGATGCTGTACTATATGAAGAAGAAAGGGGCATCAGGATTGGAGGAAGACTCATTAACAACCTGCGTTATACAGATGACACAACCTTGGTTGCTGAAAGCAAAGAGGACTGGAAGCACTTACTGATGAAGATCAAAGACCACAGCCTTCAGTATGGATTACACCTCAACATAAAGAAAACAAAGATTCTTACAACTGGACCAATAAGCAATATCATGATAAACAGAGAAAGGATTTAAGTTGTCAAGGATTTCATTTTACTTGTATCCACAATCAACACCCATGGAAGCAGCAGTCAAGAAATCAAACAACATACTGCACTGGGCAAATCTGCTGCAAAAGATGTCTTTAAAGTGTTAAAGAGCAAAGATGTCACCTTGAAGACTAAGGTGTGCCTGACCCAAGCCATGGTGTTTTCAATAGTCTCACATGCATGTGAAAGCCTGACAATGAATAAGGAAGACCGAGGAAGAACTGATGCCTTTAAATTATGGTGTTGGAGAAGAATATTGAATATACCATGGACTGCCAAAAGAAGGAACAAATCTGTCTTGGAGGAAGTACAGCCAGAGTGCTCCTTAGAAGCAAGGATACTTTGGACACGCTATCAGGAGGGATCAGTCCCTGGAAAACGACAACGTGCTTGGTAAAGTAGAGGGTCAGTGAGAAAGAGGAGGAGCCTCAACGAGATGGATTGACACAGTGGCTGCAACGATGGACTTAAGCATAATAATGATTGTGAGGATGGCGCAGGACTGGCAGTGTTTCATTCTGTTGTACATAGGGTCACTATGAGTCGGAACCAACACGATAGCACCTAACAACAGCAATTACCAACAGTTCCTTTCTTCTTGTGTATTTCTTAGGGACATTATTTACCTTTGTCAAGCTGTGCACACTTTAATCTTTCAGTGTTACCTTTCCCATCACCAAAAATAACGTGTCTGCTATCTAGAGAGTAAATCCGCTTATTTCCCTCCATAGCTTGTAACCACTAATGAACATTGCTTTCTGTATATTTACTTGTTCATGTCATTTCATAAAAATGAAAACGTACTTGTTTTTTTGTGATTGAATTATTTCACTCAACATAGTGTCCGCCAGATTCATCCATGTTACAAGATGTACTGGGAACTCATTTGGGAACTCATTTCCATTGTATGTATCTACCACATTTTACTTATCCATTCATCTGTTGATGGGCATGCTGCTTTGTTTTGTACTTAGAAATTGTATGACTCTTTTAACTAATTATGCTTTATTCTATGCTGTGGCAACAAAGAAGCTCAACAGCTTGCTTGAATTCATATTTTATAAATTACAGGAACTGATCGCATGCATTTAGAGGACTAAACCCGCCTTTTTTTTTTAATTGTTATTTTCCCTTTGCCCTCGTTTCCCTATCTATTTAAGTTTTTATATTACTGCATTTTATATTTTTATTAAATACCTCAAATCCTTTTTGGGAACGAGGTTGAATAAAAATATAAGCATGTTCATTTTCCCTGCATGAAGAAAAATAACTTCTCTTCCCTTTAAATATTTAACGGCTAGTTGCTATAGCTTTAATTATACAAAGAATTGGGAATACTCTGGCATGTAAACACAGAAATTTATGCAGCCAGTTGGAAAACAGAAGCAGATACTTGACATGCGTATCGACCAACCTTCCAAACACAGGAGGCCATCTTGCTCTTTTGGCAAGAGCCTGAGAGGACTGGACTGATGGGCAAAGGGAAGGAGGGACTCCTCTCTTTAGGTAACTTCCTTCAAGTTTGTTTTCCTAGCACAATAAACGAATACAATAAGTAAGTGATATTTTATTTTAGTATATATGGCTGTCTTTTTTTAATTAACTTTCTTTTGTTGTTGTGGTAAAATATATATGTGTGTGTGTGTATATATATATATATACATATAATATATATTTAAATATATAACACAATATTTATCATTATTTTACATGAGCAATTCCATGACATTTGTTAGTCATGTTATGCAGCCATCAAACCCTCACCCATATCCGTTCCCAAATTTTCCATCACCGTTAATAGATATTCAGTGCTTCCTAAACAATGACTCTCCCTTTCTCCCTCTCTTGTGCCCCTGGTGACCACGAGAAACTTTGGTCTATATACATTTGCCTATTCTAGATATTTCAAACAAGTGAGATCATAGGTAATTTGATCTTTTGTGACTGACTTAACTTCACTCAGCATAATGTTTTCAGGGTTCATCCATGTTGGAGCATGTATCAGCACTTCATTTCTCTTTATAGCTGTGTAATATTAGGTCATCTTTAAAAGTTCATTTATGCAACCAATCTTAACAAGAGTTTGTCTAGGTTGGCCCCATGGCAGGCTAGGGATTATAAGTGCATCTTAGAAGATAGTGCATCAGGAGTGGGGTTAGGGATGAGGGAGAAAAGACAGAAAGGGAGAGTGAGAGAGTGGCTTGTCTGGGACCATGGAGACCCCTGGCAGTCATTTCCCAAAAATGCTTGCTGACTGTACTGTATAGAGTCATTCACTAATAGACTTTGTCATTTTAACACACTCGACAAGCCTGTGCCTTATCTGATGCTTCATTTGCTATTCATATTAGGAGTTTTTAGCTCATCAAAACCTGCAACTAACTTCAAATGAACGAAAAAATGCAAAGGGTACCATTGATCACATTTCCAAACTCACCAAATGTGCTTATGTAACTTAGTGAACACAGATTGACCAGGTCTTCTGGACCCACGGTAGAGAGCAGAGCTCATGCTTGGAAGAAAAATAAATGTTTTGAGTTTGATGGTCTTCCTTCCTCAACCTTGTGAGGAATTTGCTTCGAAGTTCCAACCTGTTAACTAAAAATCACAGGTTTGTTTATAATAAAGTAATCAAAACTCATTTTTAAATCTGCAAGTTGTCCTGTGATGGATTATTTGAGAACAAGTAGCCATATTTACTTAATCATAAAATCATAGAAATTCAGCACTTAAAAAAGACCATGGTCTTTTCAGTCACCTCATATGCATGCAAAAGCTGGAAAAATGAAAAAAGAAGACAGAAGAGTTGATGCATTTGAATTGTGGTATTGGCAAAGAATATTGAATATACCATGAAGTACTAGAAGGACAAACAAGTCAGTCTTATAAGCAGTACAACCAGAATACTCCTTAGAAGTGAAGATGGCAAGACTTTGTCTTGCTTACTTTGGACACGTCATCAGAAAAGACCAATTGCTAGAAAAGGACATTATGATTGGTAAAGTAGAAGGTCAGTGAAAATGAGGGAAACCCTTAATGAGCTGGATTGACACAATAGCCTCAACAATGGGCTCAAACATATCAAAGATCACGAAGATGGCACAGGACCAGGAAACTTTGTGTTCTGTTATACATAATGTTGCCATGAGTAGGAGCCTACTTGATGGCAACTAACAGTAACTACTCTAATACCTTTATTTTACAGATAATGAAATGGAGACAAGCCATTAAACGACATGTCTAGGATCACATGGCTCAGTAGGGACAGAGTCAAGATGAGAGCCAGCCTTTTGAAGCCCAGTGTTGATTCTCAACAATGCACAGCCTCCTGAGAAGCTCTACTCCTGGCATGATTGGGCTGAGTTTCATCTACTGTGGAGAGTCTGCATCTGTTCTCAGTTCAGCCCAATACCTGGGGAACAATTAGTGAGCTGTGCTAAAAGCCATGGTTCCTAATAGAACCTCTCAGGAAGTACAGATGACTCAGCTGCATGCTAAAATAAATCAGAGTGTAGTATTCTGAACATTTTCATTGTGTGAAAAGATTGTTTGTTGCCAGGTTACCACAATAAAAAATAAAATATAAACGCAATTGTGCTTTTGTATTGCCATGGGGGAAGGATACTTGTTAGTGAAGTCGGGGAAGTGGAGTCAAGCGCCATGTCTCTGACCAGATGTGAAGCGTTTGTTGCTTTGAGTGGGTTGGTCTTGCCATGGCGTGTACACTGGCCCGCAGCACCAAGCAGAGCCAGGCCAGTTAAGCTAGTGGTAATGATGTTAATAATCAGGACAGGTAAACTTTTAGGAGCCCTTACTTAGGCCAGGCATGGTACCAAGTAAATGGTCTTTCATACATTATAAGAACATTTTGAGGTGCATACTCTTATCATTTCCATTTTACGGATGAGAAAACTGAGGATGAGAAAGGTCATTCAAGGTGACAGATCTCATAAGAATTTATGCTTAGGTTGATATAACTCCAGAGTGCCAGCTCTTAATAACCAGCCTCTCTATACCTGTAGTAGAGTGTGGTGTGCCTCAGTTAATCCTACTGTAAAAACGCAGGGCCCATTTTCTGAAACCACTGGACACTGGTTTTTTTTAAGTTGTCCAGAACAGAAAGGATCTGCCTTATTCTTTCTTGGCTTTATTTGAAGTGCCCATTCAGCGAGTGAGAATTTATGAGGCTCCTTTTTCCTTCTTTCTCCTCCTTCCATGATGCTGTCAAGTGTGAGGTCTGGAGAGATTTCATGGTATAAAGGGCACCAGTTGCCACCAAGTCGACTCTGACTCATGGAAACGCCTTGTGTGTCAAAGTAGAACTGCGCTCTATAGGGTTTTTTGTTGTTGTTGTTGAAAATATATGCAGCAAAACATACACCAATTCAACCGTTTCTACATGTACAATTCAGTGACATTGATTACATTCTTCGAGTTGTGCAGCCATTCTCACCTTCCTTTTCTGAGTTATTCCTCCCCCATTAGCATTAATTCACTGTCCCCTGAGATTTCCATCTAATCTTTCAAGTTGCAGTTGTCAATTTGATCCCATATAGATAGTTCTTAAGAGCATAATCCTCAAGGCAGACTTTTTTTACTAGTTAAGCTAAATTATTGTTTGGTTTTAAGAAGACTTCAGGGGATATTTTTGGTTTAAGTTTTAAAGATTATCTCAGGGCAATATTTTCAGGGATTCATCCAGCCCCCATGGCTCCAGAAAGTTGAGTTCATGAGAATTTGAAATTCTGTTTTGCATTTTCACCCTTTTGATCAGGATTCTTCTTTAGAATCTTTGATCAAAGTGTTCAGTAATGGTCGCTGGACAGCATTCAATTCTTCTGGTCTCATGGCAAAGGAGGCAGTTGTTCATGGAGGCCATTAGCCACACATTTCATATCTTCCTCCTCTTCCTGACGCTCCTTCTTCCTCTGTTGCTCCAGGATAATAGAGACCAATTTTTATGCCTTGGATGGCTACTTGCAAGCTTTCAAGAACCTTAGGCACTACACAATGAAATAGGAGGTAGAACAGAAGCAGTAAACATATTATTAGGCCAGTTAACTTGGATGTCTTACGAAAGCATGGCCCTAAACCTCCATAGGGTTTCAATGGCTGACTTTTTGGAAATAGCTCACCAGGACTTTCTTCTGCTGTACTTTCTGGGTGGTCTCAAATCTCCAAGCTTTGATTAGCAGCCAAGGGTGTTAACCGTTTGCACCATCCAAGGACTCCAAAGTAAAGAGTTGTTGTTGTTAGGTGCTGTCCAGTTGGTTCTGACTCATAGTGACCCTGTGTACAACAGAGTGAAACACTGCCTGGGCCTGCACCATCCCCTCAATCGTTGTTATGTTTAATCCTTTCAACAACTCTTTGAGGTACGTCATACCATTTTTACAAATATAAAATCTGCAGTTTATGGAGATTGAGAAACTCATTGTTGCAGCCACTGTGTCAATCCGTCTCATTGAGGGTCTTCTTATTTTTCACTGACCCTCTACTTTACCAAGCATGATGTCGTTCTCCAGGGACTGGTCCCCCCTAATAATACGTCCAAAGTATGTGAGATGAAGTCTCGCTGTCCTTGCTTCTAAATAGCATTCTGGCTGTACTTTTTCCAAGACAGATTTTTGATTTCTTCCAGTAGTCCATGGTATGTTTAATAGTCTTTACCAACACCATAATTCAAAGGCATCGATTCTTCTTCAGTCTTGGTTATTCATCATCCAGCTTTTGCATGCTTATGAGATGATGGAAAACACCATGGCTTGGGTCAGGCGCACCTTAGTCTTCAAGGTGACATCTTTGCTTTTTAACGCTTTAAAGAGATCTTTTGCAGCAGTTTTGCCCAGTGCAATGCATGTAAAGAGTAGTCTATACAAAGTAAAAACAAGTCTATAAAAATTAGCAACCAGGCTATAGCCCAGGCTCCACCACTAACCTTCATGCGACTTTGGAAAAGGCAACTCCCTGGGCCTCAATTTCCTCATTTGTAAAATAGAAGATTTTTGAATAAGTGATTTCTAAGGTTTCTTCTAGTTTTAAAGAAAAAAAAAAGAAGAAGAAAAACCCCCTAAATATGAGGGTACATCATAACGTAATGGGTAAGAATGCATGTGTTGGAGAGAGATTGCCTTGATTTGAGTCTCAGCACCTTCACTTTCTAGTTGTGTGTCCTTGTGTGAGTTTCTCAATCTCCATAAACTGCAGATTTTATATGTGTAAAAATGGTATGACGTACCTCATAGAGTTGTTGAAAGGATTAAACAGGCTGATGTGTGTAAGGTGTATGGCACAGTGCCAGCCACAGCGTAAGTGCCCAATAAGTATTGGCCATTATCATCATCCTCCCCCTCATTATAATGGAAGACATGGGACAAAAACAACAATCTAGAACTCAGTACTAACAACATATCTAAAACATATCCCTGACATAGAAAAGAAAAACACATTTCTCCTCTATGGAACAGCATCATATGTAGAGGTAGAAGTTCATAGTGTGAGGTTTTTATTAAGGCGTCTTAAGTTTTTGAGGAGAATGATTTGGTGGAAAGGAGTGGAGGGTAAGGGAGGTAGTGACTAATGTGTGATTGAAAGCTGTGGGAGAAGGAGTGTGGGAGTGCTGGTGGGATGGGTAAACCTGTGCCTGGCTGGAGATTCTGCCTACAAATTCTTGGGATGATGATTTATGTCAAATGAAGCATCAAGTATGCCTGGAACCTCCACTTGTATTAAAACTGATTGCTGATCTTGATGGGGAAGCTACTTTGATCTAGGATAAATTCAGCCAGGCAGCTACTATCTATGTCACTTTCCAATACTTTCTGATGTCCTGAGTGGGGGCTTTTCTTTTACAACTGTCATTGTGCTCAACAGAAGAGGACTTATGGTTCCCTGCTCATCTCTGGTAAACATCATGAGTCTAACACCAGGCAGCTGTGCCATCCCACTGCTCCCAAGTTCACCAGCCTCATGCAATCCATGTGTCATGGGAAGAGCCTTGGCTCTGAGCATGTCCCTTCCCCAGCAAGGAGGCAGAATTGTAATGGAGTCAGCAGCAGCAGGCAGATGGGTGCTGTGCCTGTTGTTAATCTAGAGCCTGCAGCCTCTTCGCAAACCTGCATTCTTGTACATTTTTCTAGCAGTTCTTTCTGGGTACTTCTGAGAGAAGAAGAGGCAAATGACATTTTCTTTATCTGTATTCTATTCTGGATGCCCTATTGGCTGAACTAAATTGAATTGTCCTTACCTGTGTGCATTTTATTGGCATTGTTGAGTAGAAGGGGCATTTTATCAATAATAATATACATATGTTGCTGTTGTTAGGTGCTGTCAAGTCAATTCCGACTCATAGCGACCCCACGTACAGCAGAACGAAACACTGCCTGGTCATACGCCATCCTCACAATCGTTGCTATGCTTGAGCCAATTGTTGCAGTCACTGTGTCAATCCATCTCACTGAGAGTCTTCCTCTTTTTTGCTGACCCTCTACTTTACCAACCATTATGTCCTTCTCCAGGGACTGATCCCTCCTGATAACGTGTCCAAAGTATGTGAGATGTAGTCTTGCCATCCTTGTTTCTAAGGAGAATTCTGGCTGTACTTCTTCCAAGACACATTTGTTCATTCTTTTGGCAGTCCATGGTATATTCAATATTCTTTGCCAACATCACAATTCAAAGGTGTCTGTTCTTCTTTGGTTTTCTTTATTCGTTGTCCAGCTTTTGTATGCATATGACGCTCAGCCCATCAAGTGTGATTTGAAAGGGTAGTCAGTTCAGTTGAGAACAGATGACCTAGGAGAGTCCTCAGGGGAATACAAGGACTTGAGAGAAATTTGGGGACAGCCTAGCACCCTCACGCTGGTTGAGAAAGAGTCACCTCTCTAGAATACATGGCCACAAGGCTTTTATTTACTTATGTGTCAAGCATTATAGTCCCCTGAAATATTTTCACCAGCACATACTGTTTGTCTGGGGATATTCCATTCTATAAGGAATAATGATGACTATCCATCATGTATGTCACTTTTAGGAGTAAGGTGCACCTGACCCAAGCCACGGTGTTTTTAAGTCACTTCATATGCATGTGAAAGCTGAACAATGAATAAAGAAGACAGAAGAAGAATCAATGCCTTTGAATTATGCTGTTGGTGGAGAATACTGAATATACCACGGACTGCCAGAAGAACAAACACATCTGGGTTGGGAGAGGTACAGACAGAATGCTCGTTACAGGCAAGGATGGTGAGACTTCCTCTCACATGTTTTGGACATGTTAAAAGGAGGAATCAGTCCCTGGAGAAAGACATCATGCTTGGTAATGTAGGTCAGCAAAAAAGAGGAAGACCCTCAATGAGAGGGATTGACACAGTGACTGCAACAATGGGCTCAAGCATAACGATTGTGGGAATGGTGCAGGACTGGGCATTGTTTTGTTCTGTTGTACATAGGGTTGCTATGAGTCAGAACTGACTCAACGGCAGCGAACAACAGCAACTATCATCAAGGAGCCCTGGTGGCATAATGGTTAAGAGCTATGGCTGCTAACCAAAAGGTTGGCAGTTCGAATCCACCAGCTGCTCCTTGGAAACTCTATGGGACAGTTCTACTCTCTCCTATAGGGTCGCTATGAGTTGGAATTGAGATGCTCACTAGGGGCCAGGCTCTGTGTCAAGTGCGTTTATTTGCATTCTCTCACTGGATGCTCACAGCAAACAGGTATTCTTATCCCTTCTTAATAAGACAGGAAACTGAAGCTCTACTTGGTTAAGAAATTTGCCAAAAGTCAAATCACTGGTGTTGGCAGAATGGGATTTGACTCCATATTGAGCAACACCGTGATCCAGGTTCTTATCTCCAGCTCCGCTACCTGCATAGGGTTGTGGTTCTGCTCCTTCTGGTCAAGATCATTCCTTAGTCTTTTGGGGTCTCTTTTTTTTTTTAGTGAAATTTAAAGGTTATACTTTTTAACCTATGAACTTATAAAACACTGTATAAATGTTGGCACACAAACAGCAAGAATAACACTTACACTTAATTACTTAGTGTCTCTCTAATTTCCATTCTGCTCAAGGGAAGCCCAGTTGCTCACATAATCAGCAAGGGCATGTTTTTCTTAATTCTCTATTTTAACTACAGAGGGGGGACCCGGTTCCATCCTATATAAAGCCTCCTAACCTTTTGGAATAAAACGTCATTAAGCATTTGTTACGCACTTGGATCTGAACCAGAGGCAGTCATGGTGCAGTGGTGGAATTACCACCTTCCATGCGGGAGACCCAGGTTCAATACTTGGCCAATGCACCTCATGCACAGCCACCACCCATCTGTCAGTGGAGGCTTGTGTGTTAACTGTAATGCTGAACAGGTTTCAGCGGAGCTTACAGACTGAGACTATCCAGGAAGAAAGGCCTGGCTATCTACTTCTAATAAACCAGGCAATGAAAACCCTATGGATCACAACAGTCTGAGCCCCCTATGGATCACAACAGTCCAAGCCCATTGTACATGGGGTTGCCATAAGTCGGGGGCTGATTTGATGGCAGCTAACAACGACAGCACAACAGGAGCTGACACAGACACAAAGCATCCAAAGACGAATAAGATAATAACATTGCTGTTGTTAGGTGCTGTCAAGTCAGTTCCAGCTCATAGCGACCCTATGTAGAACAAAATGAAACACTGCCTGCTCCTGCCCCATCCTCGCAATCGTTCTTATGCTTGAGCCCATTCCATTGTTGCAGTCACTGTGAGAATCCATCTCATTGGGATCTCTCTCTTTTTCGCTGACCCTCTACTTTACCAAGCATGATGTCCTTCTCCAGGGACTGGTCCCTCCTGATAACATGTCCAAAGTATATGAGACGAAGTCTTGCCATCCTTGCTTCCACGGAGCACTCTGGCTGTACTTCTTCCGAGATGGACTTATTCGTTCTTCTGGTAGTCCATGGTATATTTAATATTCTTCACCAACACCATAATTCAAAGGCATCAATTCTTCAGTCTTCCTTATTCACTGTTCAGCTTTTGCATGCACATGAGGTGATTGAAAATATCATGGCTTGGGTCAGTGACATCTTTGCTTTTCAACACTTTAAAGAGGTCTTTTGGAGCAGATTTGCCCAATGCAGTATGTTGTTTGATTTCTTGACTGCTGCTTCCATGGGCGTTGATTGTGGATTCAAGTAAAATGAAATTCTTGACAACTTCTACCTTTTTTCCATTTATCATAATGTTGATTATTGGTCCAGTTGTGAGGATTTTTGTTTTCTTTATGTTGAGGTATAATCCATACTGAAGGCTGTGGTCTTTGATTACCCCCAGGGTAAATTAATGTGTTAGTGTCCTCTTTCCTGACCTGCTACACAAGGCTGTATCTTGCCAACACCAGTGTCCTTGCAGTGCTTCTTTGACTGGCAGCTGGGACCCGCCTCTACCTCCTCCCCTTCTCTTTGCTGTGTTCCTGGAACAAAAGATGGTTCCTGCTCTCAGGAACTCACAGTCTAGTGGGCAGCCAAATGGCTTCAAAATAGCCATTGTTATATTAAAAGTATAAATTAAAAGCTATTGTATAATTCTGGTCCAATCAGGAGACAGAACCCACACAGTGCTTTAAAAAAGGAAGTTTAATATAAAGAATTATTAAGCTGTGATAAAAGAGTAGCTATAAGATGTAAGAGATCTCTATAGAGTAGCCAAGGAAGGACAAACTTGGCAGGGAGACTCTTCCGCAAAGCAGAATGAGGTCACACTTATTGGAGAAGGCGTGTTTGCAGCCCACTGGATGGCAGAGAAGTTGACAGGTTTGCCAGGGCTGGAGTCTCTGGCCCAGCAAGAATCAGCCCTCCGGGGCACAGGCACAGGCAGGCAGAGAAGTGGTGGTGGCTCCATGTTGGCAGGGGACCTAGAGCCCCCAGTATCTGTGCTGAGAGGACTTCGGAAGACAAGCCTCACCGGTGGGGAGGCAGGGGAGCAACGGGTCAGGCCATGGTGTGGGCTGGATGCCTAGATCATGCGACTGTGTCTGTGTGGGGAGGTCTGCAGGAGAATGCTCACCCTGCTGGGCTAAGGCTGCGAGTTTACAGAGGGATCTCGCGTTCTGGGAGCATGCCTGGGGCCACCACTCCTATCCTCATACCGACCGCTGACCCATGGTGCAGCTGCTGCAACCAGCAACAGAAGCCTCCTCTTCCTGCCATCTCTCTCCCTGGCACCTTCTACTGAGAAAACTTAGCATTATGCTCGTTGTGAAGGACAAATGCTTCAAGGAAACCCGTCCATTATCACAGGGCAGATGTTGAAGGTGAATTTGGGGCTGAGGGGCCATAACTGCACAGCTACCTAGAGGTTAATTCCTCCAGTGTTGGGGATGTTAGGAAAAGCTTTACAGTGACATTTGAATGGTGTCTTCAAGAATTCACTGAACTCGTGTTCTGATTTTTCCTTACCATCTGCTTTAACGTTCTGACTTTCCAGTGAGGCTGTATGTTTTGTGACTGCTGTCAGAAAGACCCTGCAGCTGAAGGATCTCTAATGCAGTGGCCATGCCATCCCAGAGCCTAAACCCTTCAGTAGCTCCCCATTGCACACAGGATCAAGAACTACATATTTAGGGTAGCATTTAGGATCACCAGTGACCCAGCTGCTCACTGCCTCTGCAGCATCTTCCTCCACGCTCAGCTGTCTCCTTTATCCAGCTAGACGAGACTGCTCTGGGGTTTCTCAGAACACTGGTTCATACATCTAGTCTTTACTCCTGGTGTCCTCTCTGCCGTGACGACACCTCACTTGTCTTCATGATTCGTCTCTAGTGGCCCCTCCTCTTCGAAGCCTTTCTTGACCCTCCTACCCTCCGGATGGCCTGTGCCCTCCTTTATGCCCTGGGTGTGCACAGTTCCAATTTCCACCATAACATTGAGCCTTTTCTTTTCTCTTCCTTCCATGCTCCTTTGCTTCCTTCTTTTATTTTGAGAAATACAGTATTCTAAGTGGGTTGAACAACTGCAAACATGTTCATATTTGCTTCAAGCCTATCTTTAATTAAAAAAAAAAAACTAAAGCATTCTGGATAGATAAGTATTTGTCCACAAATAACATATGGTATCATTCTGTTTTAAAATTTTACTGCATCATACTGCAAACATCGTTCTGCAATTTACTTATTTCCCTCAGTATTTTGGTTTTGTGATCTATCCATGTTGATGTATATAGTTCTGGCTCAATCAGTTATACTATTCCTATATGTTCTATCTTAGGAATATCAATCATTCTCCTACTTAAGTAGTTTCCCATGCCTTGTATATTTTGAATATCAGTGTTTTGTCATATGTGTTGCAAATATGACAATATCTAATTATGATTAATATATTTCTTCATGCTTTTTTAGTCTGTAAATTTCTTTGGGGAGAAAATCATGTTTTATTTTTCTATGTGTTCCTAACACTGAATGAGTATCAAGCCTCATGAAGAACAGACGCAAAACAAACATTTGTTGGACTAATGTAATGTAACTGGAGTAGAATATAGAAAGATCTTTGAAGGAGATGCTATGTCTGACTCAGGCAGTGATTTTTTTTTACCGAGAAAAGAGTTTCTCCCAAGAAATCAAATGAGGTTATAGATAATATAACTTCCTCCAGTAATGGAAATCTGTATCCGCACTGTTCAGCTTGGTAGTGACTAGTCACATGTGACTACTGAGCACTTGAAATATGGGGTAGTTCGACCTAGAAACTGAATTTTAAATTGTACTTGACTTCAATTCACTTAAATTTAAATTGCACATGTGGCTAGTGGTTACAACGGACAGTTATAGAGGCAGGATTTAAAGAAACATCTAATATCTGCTAATACTAGAAGATAGTGTTTTTTTGTTGATGTGTCCTTAAATGGTCATTATCTTACTTATGAATGATGAGTCATTAAACAAATATTTAATAGGTATCACCTACTGTGTGCCATACAGTTTCTTCATCTCTAGAATGGGGCCATGGTTCCTACTTTATAGGGTTATTGATAGAGTAAAGTAAGATGATGTATGCAAAGACCTTTAGTCTTTAAAGACAGCAGCTGTTACTCTCCTCATTATTATCTTCAGTATGATATACTAGGTAGAAATTTGGATATGAGTTATAGTTATATATATTCTGGCCTCAAGTCTGGGGAGGGAAGACAGATAGTATAGATGCAATCCATGTGCACCCCCTTTATCTGAGCTGTGTTCCTGAGACAACTTGGGGTAACCCCACTTTTTCCACCCTGAAACCTATTTACCCACTAACTTAGAGTGTGAACACTAAGATATGTTAGCACCAATTCTGAATGATCTTTGAAGGTAGAGATTTTTAGTCTTTCTTGACCTCTTTTTCAAGGATTTTAGGACTGATCTCCCTGTGTCCAATTTCTCGCCTGCCCCATCCCTTCATTCAGCATGTCCCAAGAGCAGTTTCCCTAAAGCACAGCTGTGCTTATGCTCTTTCCTGCTTCACATCCCCCAGGATCTCCCTATTTCTTTTAAGCCGAAGGATAACAGCCTTACACTGGCATTCAGTGCCATCCCGGACTTAGTCTCCTGCTATTCTGTCTCCCCGTTCTGTTTGCTATCCATCAAACACAGCCCCGGCTTTCCTACACTGTGTCTTTGCTTGTTCTGATTCTCATCTGGAACACCTGAATTCATCCTTTCCTGCCTCACTCAGGGTCCCACACCACCCATCTCTTGCTGCCTTTTGAGATTCCATCCCCCGCAGCACCCAGTCAACACTACCTCTGCCCTGTAAGTGACCGAATTCTGCTGTGATCTTCTCCTGTACTCTCTAATACCTCTGTTTTTGTGTTTATATGGCCTTAATGTTGCTGTTGTTGATAGCTGCTGTGAGTCCACCATGACTCATGGTGACCCCACGCACAATGGAACGAAATGCTGCCCTGGTCCTGTACCATCCCCCTGATCGGCTGCAGATTGAACCTTCGTGATTTATAGGTTTTCCATTAGCTGATTTTTGGACGTAGATCACCAGGCCTTTCTTCCTAGTCTGTCTTAGTCTGTAAGCTCTGCTGAAACCCGTTCAGCATCATAGCAACATGCAAGTCTCCACTGACAGATGATTGGTGGCTGCACATTGGGTGCGTTGGCTGGGAATTGAACTCAAGTCTCCCACATGGAAGGTGAGAATTCTACCACTGAACCACCACTGCCCTCTTTTATACTGCCTTACAGTGTACTTATTTGCATACATTTCCTTTCTAGACATTAAAATCCACAAAGACAGGAATGATATCTTTGAATCTCTGTAACCCTTATAACATCACTATACCAATTATGGCAGATGTTAAATACTTATTGTAATGAGTGAATAAGCTAATGAAAACATTTCAGCATTTATGATATGATTCCCTTTTAAAGCAGAGTCCTTTTGCAAAGCAAATAACCCCATATATGCTCACTCACAATGTGATAATGCTCCTAGTAAAGCTCTTTGCCTGTAAAATCACAGAATACACCCTCTGAATCACGGAAACTCTGATTTCTAAGTAAGGAGGTTACTTGAAGATTTTAAAAGTGAATATGAAATCTCTCAGTGAGCGACAAAGGTTCTAATTCGGACAAGGGTTTATGTAAAGTGTAGAAAACATAGGCTGCTTTTCGTTTCATTGATAAAAACCAGCTTCCTAGTCCTGGTTTAATAAGCGTATATGTAGTTAATCAAGACTGCACTGACCCGACCTCCATCCAGCTCAGAAGCTAAAGGTAGAATTTAAGTCTTTGCCTTTTGCTTTGATTTTGTTCTAGCTTCAGGTGTGGTGTTGACATTAATGTGAAAATAACCTACCTCTGTTCCCAATTTGGGCAATGGTAGGTGATGTACTGCTGACGAGCAAGGCCATGTGAAATCGATAATGTACTGATGTGCGTGGCCCAGTGCTACGTGCCTTACGGACTTATTAAGGAGGACATGGTGACACTCATCAGATCACACAGAGGAATGGTTTTATCAGCCATTGCTGTGTACATGCAGTGCTATTGATTTCTGGATTAGACCACAAAAGCAACTGTTGAGTGCCCCTCTGTGTCCAAAAATGGTAATAGAACACAAGCGGAGAAAGGTCTGAATCCACTGCAAATGGAAATTTAAAAGTCCAGCTGTTTCTGATTTTTATAGTGGAAAAGTGAATTAGCACATTTATCAAGCTTATAAATGAGGCTTCGCAGTTAGACGTTTGTCAGAGCTTGTGGGGGACAGGCCAGGATGGGTGAGAAGTTGTTTGAGACTAATGTCTTTATTCACGGTGAGCTATGCTTCTTTCGGCTGTTGTCCCTGTAATTGGCACCAACGGAGGGTGGCTGTTACTGTTTGACAGTGACAATGACATTACCCTTGAGGGCTAATACTTTAATTTATGAAGAAACAAAAGAAGGAATAAGTCCTAAGCCAGGAGGCAGAAGTAGAAAGAGAACTTGTGGTGCCGACGTTTTCTTTGTTTCTCTTGCTCTTCTGTGCTGAATTCCTTTTGTTTGTGTATTTTCTTTCTCGTTTCTTTCATTTTTGTAGATTTTGTGTTTCCTGAGACTTTATGTTTTTCTTCTTTATTTTGATGAGTAGGTTTGTTAACTTTCTTTGTGGTTACCTTGAAATTTACCTGTATCTTCCTAAGTTAAAACCAGTCTTTTATTACTTGGTAACGCCTTGACTTTCTCTCCATTTGAAAGTTCTATACCTACTCTGTTTATTCCCTCTTTAATTGTTCTGACGTTGTTGTCATTTACAAAATAACCTCTCTGATTCCCTGTTGTAAATATTTTAGTTTTGTTTTATCCTTGGGAGTTCATTATCTAGGTTGGTATCTGGCTGATGCTGTCTTATGTGCTAGATTCAGGTTGTCTGATGTTGCCGGTTCTGTAACGGAAGGACTCCCTTTAATAATTCTTGTAAGTTTGGTTTGGTTTTTACATATTCCCTTAATTTCTGTTTATCTGGAAATGTCCTAATTTTGCCATCATATTTGAGCAAGAGTTTTGCAGATATGTTATTTTTAGTTGGCAGTTCTTTTCTTCCTGTTGGGAGCTCTGTGAAGTTGCTTTTCCATAATTCCTGTCTGAGTTCTCTGGTGCCTGTAGCCCAAGATGGCGAATCCAGCTACATTAGCTGATATGTGACCTCCACTCTGTAACTCTCCTCATTCTCTGTTCCCTGTCAGTTTCTTATTCCGTTCAGTGCTCGATCAAGTTCTTTTTTCCTTCGTTTGGTACTTACGGTTCCAGCATTGACGTTTGTATGTTTTACTTAGTTTTTCAGGTCTTTGCTGGTGCTTCCGTCTATAGCTCCATGTTGGCTGTACCCTAGAAAGAGAACTTGGTCCCTTGCAGAGTTCAGCTTCTTGAAAAGATAGCCCAGATGGGTGGGTTTGGCCCTGTAATCAGTGCAGCCACATTACAAACCCTAGATAAAACCATTTTCTTTCTGAGGGTTGATGCCTCTAGGATGACATCAAGGACCAATGATGAGCAGCAAAGCAGCAATTTGCCAACCTCCAAGTGTGTGCACTTCCAGAGATTTGATGATGCTTCGTGACAGATCAAGACCTGAAATCAGTGCATGAAGCCTTTTTCTTAATGTAGCAGTATGCCAGTGCTGTCGAGTTGATTCTGACTCATGGTGACCCGATGTGTTACAGAGTAGAATTGCTCCATAGGGTTTTACTAGCTGTGACATTTTGGAAGCAGATCACCAGGCCTGTCTTCTGTAACACCACTGGGTGGGTTCAAACTGCCAACCTTTAGGGTTAGTAGTCGAGTACAAACCATTTGCACGACCCAGGCAACTTTAATGTAGGAGGGAAGGCCTATAATGCAGGTGGTATCTGTGTCTTCAAACTGAATAAGCTCTGGAAAATGTGGATTAGGCTATAGCATTTACTATTCATTTCTTCATGAGACAAATATTGGAAATTGGGTTTCCAGTATTGAACAAATGGCTGTTGTCATAATTTTTACCAGTCATGACAACGAGAATTTTCATTTGTTTTGTGCTTTATAAAGCTCCAGGTGTTTTTAGCTACATGTAGCTGAGATCCTCACAATAACCCTAACCCCGGCAGGTAAATAGGGTGGGTGCCATTCCCATTTTTCACTCAAGAAAACTGAGGTTGATAGAGATTATTAAAAGAATTATTGATGCGATGGAGATATTATTACTGTTGGTAGTCAATTACTTCTAAGCCCTACAATTTAAGAATAAGGAGCTCTGGTGGTATGTTGGTTAAGCATTCGGCTGCTAACCAAAAGTTTGACGGTTCAAACCCACCCAGTGGCTCTGAAAAAGAAGGATCTGGTGATTTGCTTCTGTAAAGAATACAGCCAAGAAAACCCTATGGTGCAGTTCTACTCTGTCACATGGGATTGCCATGACTCAAAATTGACTCGACAGCACCTATCAACAACAACATAGTTAATGAAATATTTTTCCCATTCAGTGGGAAAGGAAACAGTTCAGCAAGGAAGATGGCAGAACCAGAGATTGATTCCACAGTCAGCATACTGCTATGAGTGCTTCAAATTTTCTGAATGAACCACTTATTCCCCTTTCTGGGAGGAAATAAGCACCAAATGATTTTCCGTTTTGCTGTAGCCATTATCTGGCTCTCGTCAGCAAGCTGTCCTAACTTTCTGAAGGCTTGGTAAGAGCAGTGAAAGATTGGTGAACTGGTCTGAAGAAATGTGTTTGCTCCAAGTACTGAAAAGCACATGCCAGCTCATCCTATAGGAGGACCAGCCTCTGCCCAGAGCCAGCTGTGCCCTGGCTGCAGGACTGTCAGCCTGCCTGTCAGTCAAGCCATTGTGTGAAAAGGTGTTCTTGCATCTCTCCATTTTTTAAAATGAACTTTTTACCTTAGAACAGTTTTATATTTAAGAAAAATTATGAAGATAGTACAGAGAGTTCCCATGTACCTCACACCCAGTTTCTCGTACTGTTAATCTCTTAGTATGGTATATTGGTTACAATTAATGAACCAGTATTGATTCATTATTAGTAACTAAAGTCCACACTTTATTCAGATTTTCTTAGTTTTTATCTAGCACCCTGTTTCTGTTCCAGGATCCCATCCAGGATACTACATTTAGTGGTATCTTTAGTGGTCATGTCTCCTTAGGCTCCGCTTGGCTGTGACAGTCTCTCAAACTTTCCTTGTTTTTGAGGACCTTGACAGTTTTGAGGAGGACGGGTCAGATATTTTGTAGAATGTCCCTCAGTCGGGATTTGTCTGTTTTTCTCATGTTTAGTCTTGGGTTATGGTATTTTGGGAGAAGATCACAAAGATAAAGTGCCATTCTGCATTCTCATCACATCATATTAAGGGTACTTGCTACCAACTTCATCACTGTTGATATTGACCTGGACCACCTGGCTGAGATGGTGTTTGTCAGGTTTCTCTACTATAAAGTTATGTACTGTTTTTTTCTCCCTTTCTGTACTATACTCTTTGGAAGGAAGTCACTGTGCAAAGCCCACAGTTGGGAGGGGAGTTAGGCTCCATCTCCTTGAGGGTGAAATATCTGCATAAATGGTTTGGAATTCTGTGCAGGAGATTTGTCTCTTCTTGCCCATTTGCTTATTTATTTAATCATTTATTTATATCAATATGGACTTGTGGATATTTACTTTATACTTTGGGTTATAAATCCAACACTACATTGTTTATTTTGTTGCTTGAAGTGTTCCAGCTTTGTCCGTTGGGAGCTCCTTCATTGACTACTGTGTCCTTACTTCCATCATTGTGTGTGGGTTTTATTTGTTGCTATTGTTTTGTGTTTAGCACTTCCCTACCTTCTGGCACAACAAGGTGCTCCAGGCTCACCTGCCCCAGTCCGAGAATCAGCCATTTCTCCAGGTTCCTTTTACTGGAGAATGCTATTAGAAACAAAACCGTGGATGAATCTCTCCATTTTTAACAATAAAATATTTATGGAGAGTGAAAAAGAAATCATATGACAAATTATGACATTCGCCTTTATAGTCTGTTAAAGCTTCAAGGGATCATGTAGAATGTCTAGTCCAGTTCCACTGTTCTTCATATTAGGACCTGACGCTGGAGAGGTGACATTACTCTTACAGAGAGCTCACATAAATGGTCAGTGGAAGAGCAGAGGAGATTTTCTTTTTGTTTTTTGTTTTTGCTATGGCGAAAATCATACAGTGCATGATCAAGACTGACTTTTCCAACAGTTGTGAAAGAACAGATGATCTAATAAATGAGATTGGACACTGGGTGTACCATATGAAACAAAGTAAAATTAGGCCTCTTCCATAACCAATGTACATATTTGGATGGATTAGGACCCAAACGTAAAAAATAAAATTTTACATTAAAAAAAAAAAAACCTTGGAAGTGTATCTGCACAATGTTGAGTAGCGATAGGCTTTTTAAACAAAACACTCAAAAAAGACAAAAACCGTAAAGGTAAAACATTGTTTAGTATAACTGCATTAACTTAAAATTTTTGTATCACCAAAGACAAGATGAGCACAGTTAAAGGATGGGGAAATTATAATGAGAGAATATGTAAAGAACTACGCACCAATAATAAAAAAGACAAGCCAAGAAATGTGAAAATGAGAAATATAAGTGTTCCGTTCACAAAAGAAGAAAACCAGAATGATCAATAAATAAATGATATGATGCCCAATCTCACCCATAACTAGGGAAATGCAAATTAAAACAGTAATGAAATACGATTTTACATCCATCAGATTGTCCAAGAATTTAACAGCTTGAGAATATGAAGGTCTAGCAAGATTAGGGAAAACAATACTCATTCACTGCTGATGAGAGAATAAATAGCTACAGCTGCTAGGAGGCCAGTGTGATAGAACCTAATAAAACTGTAGCTGTACTTACCCAATGACCTGGAAACGTAGCTTCTATCTGCCCTCGAGAAATACAAACATGGATTCACGTGGCTATGATGAGTAAGAATGTTCCCTGTAGCATTATAGCAGCAAAATATTAGAGACAATGCAATATCTATCAATAAAAGCATGAGTAAGTAAAATGTATTGTACTGGAAAACTGAACAGCATTCAAAAGGAATGGGCAGCTCCTGTCTTTTTTAACTACTTTCTATCTGCATTTCAAAATGGATCTATCTCAAAATATTTCTCAATTAAAAAAGCATCTTGTAGAATGACACTGAAGAATGCAATATACTTTCTATGTGTATATCCACATGAATGTAAAAGTGTTTTTTAAAGTGGGGAATAACATTCAAAATCTCATAATACTGGTTACAATTGGGGATGATGACCGGGACTGGAATTGGAGGTAGGGAACAAGATACATTATTTTCGTCTAATTTTTAATTAGGGGAACAGATTCCTGTATTAATGGTGAAATTCAAAATTAATTTTGAAGAGAATTAAATACACTGTGTTTTATAGAGAAATCACAGGAAAAGAAAAAAAATCGATTTTTTAGCTCTTAATAAAGGGAAATGTGTTTTTCTAACCACAGTGCCAAAGTTCCAAGAGCTGCTGTTTATTGCTGAAGAGAAAATAGCTTGCTTGGTTAGAAACCAGGCAATTTTCTGATAAATGTACCTATTTCATGGCCATAGTACATGAGTCACTGTAACTTTCCTTTCTTCCTTATCTTCAAAAGGCGTTTCTATCTTATAGGTCCTGGATTATCCTCTCATTTGCAAATTTACAACCTGTTCAATATTCATTAAGATGGAAATTCGTTAATCATAGAAGCAATAATCTTTAAATAAGAGGAATTTATTTAAGAGGACTCTAAGGGAGAAATCCTTAGCAGTAAATTAAAGAATTTTTTAGTGTTGAATAAAAGAATAAAACAGGAAAAATGAACAGCCTTGAGATTTTTTAAAAAGAATTTTAAAGGCAAATTTGCTTTACTTGCTGATTCCTCCACCCTGAAATGGAACTTGAAGAGGTCAACTACTTCGGCTTCCTTCAAAAACTAAATCCCAGACACTTTGCAGATCTCTGGGAATGAAGATTTAGGTCATCGGCATATTCTAAGATTAAAGAAGACTAATAATAAAGAAATTTTCCCACTTAATTCTAATTTAAATCTTATGGTTAAACCACTACAAGTCTGCCTCATATCTGGTATATTTCACTGAATCATAAGAACATGAAGGACCCTTAAGCGATCTGCATGTCCAATCACTGAAGTCGAGTGGCTGGCTTGCCCACGGTGGCCCAGTTAGTTAGATGCAGAAACACGTTAGTCTTGATATCCTTATTTCTAGCCCAGTTTTTTTCTCAGGTCATCACTTACCTGGAGGATTGTTTCCCTGACTCCTGATGCCTGCAATTCTCAAACTTAAGGATTGTACAGACCCTTTTTATTGGGAAAAAATATTCTCATGAGCACCCAGTATTGACTTAATAGGTAAAAAGATAAAAGATAACTACTTACTCCTACCGCACAGAACTTTTTGCATGAGCTAGAGTGTATAGTGTAGTAATTCACTTTCCTCCATTTTTCTCTACTTAAGCTACCAAAGTAAACACAAAAGAAACAAAAAACACCTTGTTTCTGGAAGGCACTTTTCGTTCATTCCTTCTATAAATGTTTATTAAACACTTACTACATGACTTCATCTAACATACTTTGAATATTTTATCAGGAGGGACCAGTCCCTGGAAAAGGATATCATGCTTGATAGAGGGCCAGTAAAAGAGAGAAAGACCCTCAGCAAGATGGATTGACACAGTGGCTGCAACCATGGGTTCAAGCATAGCAATGATTTGAGGATGGCACAGGACTGGGCAGTGTTTCGTTCTGTTGTAATTAGGGTTGCCATGAGTAGGAACCAACTTGATGTCACCTAAGAACAGCAACGTGACAGGCACTTGGAATACATCAACAAACGGATCAGTTCTCTGTCCCTGTAGAGCCTGTATTCTAGACCAGGGGTCGGCAGAATTTTTCTATAAAGGGCAAAATATTAGTTTCAGCTTTGTTGACCATGTGGCCTCTGTTGCAACTAAACTCTACTTTTATAGCGCCAAAGCAGTCACGGACAATACAGCCACAGATGAATGGACGTGGCTGTGTTCCAATAAAACTTTATTTACAATAGCAGGAGATGGACTGGATTTGACCCAGGGGATGTACTTTACGGACCCCTGTTCTAGACAATAAACAATAAGACTAACAAAAGGTGAATTGCATTCTAATTAGAAGATAAGTGCTATAGAAAAATAAAGTGTTGAGCAGGGGAAGAGCGATTGGGGGTGTGGAGGGGATGAGGGCTGCGATTTTAAACTGGCTGAGAGGGTGATACTTGAGCAAAATCTTGAAGGTGAGTGAGTTATGTGGCTTTCTGAGGGAAGCGTGTACAGGCAGAGGGAACAGCGGAGCAAAGTCCCTCCTTGAAAGAGTGCTGCTGTGAGTGAGAAGGCCAGAATGGCTGTAGCAGAATTGGGGGTGGGGAGTGGAAGTGGAGTTCAGAGATGGGGGCTGGGGCCACGAAAGGAGGCCATGTCAGGATTTTTGTTTTTACTCTGAATGAAATGGGGAGCTGGTTTGGGCGTCATTTGACCTTCACTGGGTTGACTAATCATTTGTGTATTAAGTTCACTTTGGTTCCTTTTCTCTTTAGCTACCAACTGTTAAAGTAGCACAGCTTGGCACCCAAAGGATTGTAAACTCTGATGTAAATGCAGCACTTTGAATATTTGGTTAATGGGTGGCCATTCTGCTGATCTGAATATACTTAATATTTTAAAATTATTATAAAAATGAAGTATTAAAATATGTCATCGGGAATTCACAGGTTTCCCCTGAATATGCCCATGGATCCCTGTTTGGCAAGCACTGCCCTATAACATGCTTTCTCACATTTTGCTTTGTGAGAGATTCCATCTGGGGATATGAGGCATGTAGGGCATTCCCAGATGAGGACCAAATAATTGTATGCATTTAAGGAGAGATCAGGTGTAGTGATTAAAAATGGATATGGTTTATTGCATTGGGCAAATCTGCTTCAAAGGACCTCTTTAAAAGTGTTAAAAAGCAAAGATGTCACTTTGAGGACTAAGGTGCACCTGACCCAAACCATGATATTTTCTGTAGCCGCGTATGCATGCAAAAGCTGAACAATGAATAAGGAAGACCAAAGAAGAATTGATGCCTTTGAATTATGGTGTTGGTGAAGAATATTAAATATACCTTGAACTGCCCAAAGAATGAACAAATCTGTCTTGGAAGAAGTACAGCCAGATTGTTCCTTAGAAGCAAGGATGGTGAGACTTCGTCTCACGTACTTTAGACATGTTATCATGAGGACTCAGTCCCTGGAGAAGGACATCATGCTTGGTAAAGTCGAGGGTCATCAAAAAAGAGGAAGACCCTCAACGAGATGGATTGACACAGTGGCTGCAACGATGGGCTCAAGCATAGCAGCGATTGTGAGGAACGTGCAGGACCTGGCCATGTTTCATTCTGTTGTACATAGGGTTATTATGAGTCGGAACTGACTTGACAGCACCTGATAACAGCAACAACACAGTTTATCTGCTAGGTATTTCAGATTCCAGGGTTCAAGAAACAGTCACCCTGGGGCTCTGTGTTCCCACCTGCTTTTGAACCAGAATATCCTGGGTGTGCTGGCAGGAATGCCCTTTCCTGTCTTCTTCCATGTCCTTCCTCACTCACCTATTCAGTTCCTCCCCAAACCCATCTCTCAGCCCTCCAGGGGGCTCATGCTGGCATCCACTCAGTAGACACCGTGGCGGGCTGTGAGGGCCCAGATGTTGACAGATGGCAAGATGAAACATGCTGTCAGGAGCTTGGTGTCCTGAACCCAAAATATTGTTTGCAGATACTTGTTTATGATGTATGTAGAAGTTGTCCCTTGAAATAAGCTCCTGTTTGGGGGCTGTATACTCTGAGTAGAGATGAGCAACTTTTCCCAGCCAGAAATGGCCCTTTCTCTGGTTAGGGTGTACGTGTTGTTCATTCTCTTTCTACCTGTTCTCTCCTCTCTGCGCTCTGGGTTAAAGCCATTTGTGTGTGCAGACTGCCACAAAGTCTCCTCTTCTCTGAGCTGCAGAAAGTCAGTGCTTCCATAGCGCATCTCCTCTGAGCCTTTGCTCAGGCCACCATGTTATTCTTAATTAAACGCAAGTGATTTACTCTACGAAGAGTTTCCAAGTACAGCATATCCTGGAGCAGTATCTGACAGCTCCATCTTTGCTCACTCTGGTTTGTGTTCCCTGGGATGGCATTTGATTCTTTCAACAACTGTTGGCTGTCAGTTATCACCCTCAAGAGTTCCTTCGTCATATCTGTTCTCCGTCATGTCCATGCAATGACTCCAGACTCCAGGGATGCTGCCTGGTTCATTTCTGTCCCCAATCTGTCAATGGACAAGGAGGAATGGGATGGGAACCAACACCTTCATTTATTTCTGAGTCTGATAACTCCCACTGAGTTGACTCCAACTCATGGCAACTTCATGTGTGTCAAGTAGAACTGGGCTCCCTCAGGTTTTCAATGGATGTAATCTTACAGAAGCAGATCACCAGCTCTTTCTTCCCCAACACCACTGGATGGATTCAAACCTCCAACCATTCAGTTAGGAGCTGAACACAAATGGCACCACCCAGGGACCTTTCTCAGACTGATACCTGTGTACTCCTCTCCCTTTTTTATGGAGATAAAAGGTAAAAGCTCATTTTTTAAATATCATTCACCAACACAATTTATATAAATATTCTAAAAAGTTTTTATTTTAACTTCACTATAGTTTTGCATGGTGCTAAAAAAATCACTGAAACATGGATTTGTTTCTGTATGTTTCCCCAATTTCCCATCTATTGAACAAGAGCAGACCAGCACTATTCAATTTAATTTTTTGAGGAAAGAGAGGCATTTGAGTAGAAAATGAAGACAGGCTTTCCCTTCTCTATTTTTCAGATGTGTTTTGGAAAACACTCCAGAGTTCCATGGTCAATGGCGCTGGCAGCTCTGTGTGTGCAGATGCTGTGGAATTTAATTTCCTTGGATACTTGTTATCAATTTATTTCATGTTCAGGTTGATTCTAGTACAGTGCTCATAATTCCATTAAGTTCGTGGCTGTTCTCACATTGGCTAGAACGATGACATTTAATCACACAGGGCTCCTCTAAAGCAGAATTTTCTTTTAATTTGTTTATCCCAGTCTAACATTGTTTTCTGCCTTTTTGATCTGGGCAAATAAAACTCATTCTCTAGCTCTACCTTAGGGAGGTAGAATGTGCATCCTGATCAGTGTACTCAGCTTTGCTGAAAAATAACATCCAAATGAACACCAGAACTGTGCAGTTTACTGAACAGTCTTCAATTTTCAGGGCTAAAATAACATGAAGAATTCATGTTACTCTGTGAGACTTATATTAATTTTACATTTGTTAGCAGCCCATGGAAACTGCTACCTTTTAAAAAAATCGCTGTTCGCTGTGAGAATTCAGTAAGAACCTGGGGTTACTACAGCACGCTGAGACCATCAGTACACCTGCTTGTTTGTTTAAGAGTTTACTTGCAGGTACTGTCCACCCTGTGCATTGTGGGTATACAGTCCTAATGTGGTTTTCTTACCTCACACCCAGACAAAGATAAGAAGGACTTAGCAACCTGCGACCTCCTTCCCGTGACACACTTAATGTCATTCCAGAAATCCTTCGTAGATACTGCATTTTAAATAGGTAGGATAAGCTCCCCTCCCCCAGCCCACCCACTCCTAATTTGTCCTTTTTATTCGTTCGATCACTATAGAGGAATTTAAGGGGCAGGGGAGAAAAAGGGTGCTGGGAGTCCCTAAGTGGTGTAAATGATTAATTCGTTCAGCTGTTAACCGAAAGGCTGGCTGTTCAAGTCCACCCACAAGCTCCTTGGAAGAAAGGTTTGGCTATCTATTTCTGAAAAATTAGCCATTGAAAATTCTATGGAGCACAGTTCTACTCTGACACACATGGGGTCGCCATAAGTCAGGGTGGACTGGATGACAACTGGTTTGTTTGTTTTAGACTGAAGCTGCCCCCCTTCCAGTCAGCCTCCTCTGGCTGGTACACAGCTTCTTAACCAAGGCATCCAGGGGATGAGGGGGGTAGGGGGCTAGGGCAGGTTATATATTGATAACTTTAAACTGACACTTAGCAGGAATTTGCACCACCAGGTACTGGGGCAATAAGACAGTTACATCCCAAAACACCAGGTGCCATGTAAACAGTGCTCACACGTTGCTGAATCTGGTCAGAGAGCTCTAGACTACATCTTAATAACCTGCCTTCCTGTGCTTGCTAATAAAGCTTATTCATAAGAAGCAATGGTTCAAGCATCTCTACCAAAAATTTACTGCGATTTACATTTCCTTGACACAGAACTCATCTTGACAATATAGACTAGCATGTCATTTGGGAAAGTCTTTAATTTTCCAATAAATTTCTTTAAGCATCTATTTTTTCTTTCTCATATAATTTTCTTGTTGCTTGTCTGCACTGATAATATGCTGTCTTTCTGGAGATGAATAAATTGCATTCATCACTTGCATTTATAATTCAAGAAATAGGAGCTAGATGTTTGAAGACGAAAGAAGACGAAAACAAACTTCGGTCTGACACATGTTCAAACCTGTCCAAGTTGCAGCATCCTTAGACTTGACCCAGGCGACCTGCCCCTCGGGTTTCTGCAAAGCAGAATCGTATTAAATCACAGAGAGGTTCACACCCGTGAGCTAAGAGGGAACTTTCTGACACCTCCAACTGCCTTTTCCACCTCTCTGCTCCCGAGGTTTTCTGGCAGAGGTCAAGATGGTCACGGGCAAGGAAATGATGAGGTCTCCTGAACTGCTTAGTTGCAGCGTTGAGGACTTGAGCCCTGGGGTCACTCCCTCACTAAGTGTCTCCAGCCTAACACCTGTAGCTAGCATATATGATAAAAATTCAAGCCTCAGAAAAAGTACGTATCTCTACTGTATAATGGGTTGAATAGCATCCCCCCAAAATTTGTGTCCACCCGGAACCTCAGAATGTGACCTTATTTGGAAATAGGACCTTTGTAGCTGTAATCAAGTTGAGATAGCTCACAGTGGATTAGGGTGGGCCCTAAACCCAATGACTGATGTCGTTATAAGGAGAGGGAGATTTGCAGACAGAGAGAACAGAGAAACAGGGAGAAGGCCATGTGAAGGAGGCAGAGAGTGGAGTGATGCTACCACACGCCAAGGAACATCTGGAGGCACCAGAAGCTGGAAGGGGCAAGAGAAGAATCTTTCCTACAGCCTCTAGAGGGAGTGTGGCCCATCACCTGGATTTCCGACTTCTGGCCTCCAGAACAGAGAGAAAATGAATTTCTGTTGTTTTAAGCCACCTAGTTTGTGATAAAGTTTTTACAGCCACCCTAGGAAACCAATGCATGCTGTCTTAAGTGTTCAGGGTTCCTTGCCAGATTGGCTGGTCGAAATTACAAATGTTAAATCGGCAAATGCCAAGCGCCAGGGCGTTCATCAGTTCTTACATTCCGGTGGTTCATTCAAGGGCAAGTTGAGCTGCAGTGTCATCCGCTCACTGTCACTCCAGAAAGCGCAGAACAAGAAACCACCATCTGGCTGCTGGGTGTGCCCCATGGTCCTAACATGGTGTTTCTCATGGCCATATCAAAGTAGTCCACAGGGCTGAGGATAAGAATAAGGGTTACTAGGGCATTACTGAGGCCACTGGGATAAGCTCTTGCATGTCATTCTACCCCACACAAAAAAAGGTTGGAAATCTTGGTTTTAAGTGAATATCTACCTTTTTATTATTTGGAGAGATTTTATCGTGTTGTAGTTTCAGTCACTCTGACCTAATTTTTAATGTTTTTGGTTTCTACTCATTATTTATTGGCTTTCAAAGATTTTATGTTCCTCTGTAGTTCTTATTTATTTACCCTTGGGTGAATTCCCTCGTATGATATATTCCCATTTCCATTGTAACAAAATGCTCACTTTGTTCTTAGAAATCTAGATAAAATCTTGGGCAGTGGCAGGCTATTATTATAAAGTCCTTGCTCTTCCTAAAGTTAAAAATCAAATATTCAGGAAGCACATTACCTTTCCTTTCTTTTTTTTCCTCTTCTTTTCTTCCTTCTGTCCTTTCCACTTCTCTCTCTCTCTGTCTCCTTTCCTGTCTTCTTTTCTCTCTCGCTCCTTCCTTTCCTCCTTTCCTTTCTTCATCCTGCCTTTTAGAAATTTTGCTTTCCTGGATTCTAAACTGGCAGTAGAAGGAATAGCTTGCTATAAGTTTGAATTCATACTACTCTTTAGAGGTTTGTTTTTCCCCTTTCAATAACTGCTAGGAACATTAGCTTTGAGACGATTCTAATTAGCAGCAATTCTTTCAGTGCTTCAGGGTTTTGTTATTGTGAATTATTTTCTTTCTTTTGAATAGAATAAGAGCTTAAGATTGTGGGTGGGAAATAGCTTCAAAACTGAGCACAGGTCTCCAACAGCCAGTCCTCCCCCAACCCTTTAAAATCACTGCACTGTTCCGATGTGTGTCCTTATACTGAATAAAGCCATTTTGTAGCTCACTTTTTAAAGTACCATTTAGCAAATGGCCCCCGATCATTCAGTCCTACTCCAGGATCCTAGAAATGCAAGATGGATGCCGTAAATGAGCAGCTGGTTCTCAGAATGCCTGCTATAGGCATGGCTATGGAGACAGAAGGTTTTAGATGTTGAAAAGAACTTAGGGGACTATCCACCTTCTGCTTTTGCAGTGAGGAAATGGAGGCCCAGGGAACCCTATGCCTCATTAGACCACCTAGCCTGCAAGGCACAATGGGTCTGGCATATGGGTCTTCTGATGCTGAGACAGAGCTTCAGACCCTGCAAGACCTTGCCTCACCCACCATACCCTCAGGACTTTGGACACAAAGGTCACAACTGAGCTGAAAAATCATAGTTGGTTGGTGCTTTGGGAAGCAAGCAGGCAGGAGAATCAAGGAAGGGATTCTGCTGTTGGGTTCTAAAATAGACTCCATTGTCCTCTGGAGATGCTCACCCATCGTCAAATGAAAAGTGTCAAGCCAGAGGACACCAATAAAAGACACAACACACACACATGCAATACATAAAACAGTACTTTACTCACATAGAGAAGAAGACATAGAACAAGGTCAGCTTTGCTAGCAGGTGCCTGTCCCTTGTGTGCAGTCACCTCCCGCAGCTGACACAGGGCAAGTGTTATACGCCCACGCCTTTCGTGCCACAGATGAAAGACTCCATTCTTTCCCCACTGGGAACAGATATAGAAGTGAGGTTGGACTGGTGGCATATGGCCTGCACATGAGCAAGAAACAGAGAAAGTTACTGTGTGCCCACAACTGGGAGGGAGGCTCCCTAATAAGGGCAAGAAACTGGGAAAAACCCAGAAACCCAGTTCTCAGCCTCTGCCATCAGAGAATGTTCCAGGCCCAATGTCTTTGATTAGGTGGCCTGGATGGGAGACACAGGGGCCACAGCAGACCATCCTCCCAACATAAAGGCCCTAGCCCAGAGAATCCCTCCATTTGACTCCTTCACTGAAGTGAAAAAGTAGAAGACCTTCCCCAGGTGCCCTACTCTTTGGAATATTTTATTTACCAAGCTGTATTGATGAAGTAATTAGTCACTGTCTCAGTTTTCATAGCAAAGCCATATATAATGGCCTGTTAGTACTATTGATTGGCATGAAAACCAGGCCTACCACACCAAGTAATATAAGCCAGTCACATACACTTGGTGTTTTAATTAGCCTGTGAAGCTGGTCAGGCTGTTTAAAACATGGAAAAGAGCTTCAGGATTGATGTTGCTGCCTTTGGTAACCTTTCCCTTTGCCATTGAGTCGATTCCAACTCATAGAGACCCTATAGGACAGAGTACACCTGCCCTCATAGTGTTTCCAAGGAGCGGCTGGTCGATTTGAACTGCCGACCTAGGATCTGGTAACCTCCCTTGGTCACTGCTGGCCTTCCCCTTCCCCACATCATTCAGGCTTTTATTTTTGGTTGAGTTTCCCCCATTTAGAGATAACTATAATGTTCCTTTTTTCAACCTTTAATCTACCAAAAAGAAGAAGAAGAAGAATGGAGCTGGCGATGTATAATGTGACTGTTGTTAGCTGCTGTTCAGTTGGCCCCCAACTCATACCCCATGCTCAATGGAGTGAAATGCTGCCCAATCCTGTGCCATCCCCATGATGGGTTGAGAATCGGACCATTGTGATCCATAGGGTTTTCACTGGCAGATTTTTGGAATTATATCATAAGGTGTTTTTTCCTAGTTCATCTTAATCTGGAAGCTCTGCTGAAACCTGTTCAGCATCATAACAACACACAAGCCTTCATTGACAGACAGGTGGTAGCTGCACATGAGGTGCACTGGCAGGAACTAAACCTGGGTCTCCCGCATAGAAGGCAAGAGTTCTACCACTGAACCACCAATGTAGCGTAACTGACTAAGCTTAGATATATATCATCGTAGGAGTGTGTTTTGTGCCCAACTTAACAATCATCACACAGCAACCCAGATGGATCCAGATATTGATCCTCATAATGAATGTACCAGTCAGCTCCTCACTCAGGCCTTTCTGAGAAGTGCTTCCGGGGTGATAGTGTTCATTTTTCTCAAACAGGTCAAAGGAGAGAATCAAAATATTTTAAGGACAAGATATTTAGTCAGACATTTATTATTGCATTTACCAAAAGACAAATTTACTGAGTGTCTACTCTATGCCACACAATTAAGTGTTCTGGAATTCTCATTATTCACAATGTTATCCATAATTTTTATGATCCGCACAGTTAAATGCCCTTGCATAGTCAATAAAACACAGGTAAACATCTTTCTGGTATTCTCTGACATCAGCAATGATATCCCTGGTTCCACGTCCTCTTCTGAATCTGGCCTGAATTTCTGGCAGTTTTCTGGCAGTATACTGCTGTAGCTGCTTTTGGTTGATCTTCAGCAAAATTTTACTTGCGTGTGATATTGATATTGTTCGATAATTTCCGCATTCATTTGGATCACCTTTCTTTGGAATAGGCATAAATATGGATCTCTTCTAGTCAGTTGGCCAGGTAGCTGTCTTCCAAATTTCTTGGCATAGATTAGTGAGCTCATCCAGCACTGCATCTGTTTGTTGAAGAGTGGGAATTCCAGAACACTTAATTGTGCTCATGAGGAACCTGTACATAGATCAACAGGCAGTTGTTCAGATGGAGGAAGGGGATGCTGCATGGTTTAAAGTCAGGAAAGGTGTGCGTCAGGGTTGTATCCTTTCACCATACCTATTCAATCTGTATGCTGAGCACATAATCAGAGAAGCTGGACTACATGAAGAAGAATGGGGCATCAGGATTGGAGGAAGACTCACTAACAACCTGCCATATGCAGATGACACAACCTTGCTTGCTGAAAGTGAAGAGGACTTGAAGAACTTCCTGATGAAGATCAAAGACCACAGCCTTCAGTATAGACTACACTTCAGCATAAAGAAAGCAAAAATCCTCACAACTGGACCAATAAGCAATATCATGATGAACACAGAAAAGATTGAAGTTGTCAAGGATTTCATTTTACTTGGAGCCACAATCAACACCCATGTAAGCAGTAGTCAAGAAATCAAAAGACACATTGCATTGGGCAAATCTGCTGCAAAAGACCTCTTTAAAGTGTTGAAAAGCAAAGATGTCACCTTGAAGACTAAGGTGCGCCTGACCCAAGCCATGGTATTTTCCATCGCATCATATGTATATGAAAGCTGGACAATGTATAAGGAAGATAGAAGAACAATTGATGCCTTTGCATTGTGGTGTTAGTGAAGAATATTGAATATACCATGGACTGCCAAAAGAACGAACAAATCTGTCTTGGAGGAATTTCAACCAGAATGCTCCTTAGAAGCAAGGATGGCGAGACTACGTCTTACATACTTTGGATATGCTGTCAAGAGGGATCAGTCCCTGGAGAAGAACATCATGCTTGGTAAAATACAGGGTGAGTGAAAAACAGGAAGACCCTCGGTAAGATGGATTGACACAGTGGCTGCAACAATGGGCTCAAGCATAACAATGATTGTGAGCATGGCGCAGGACTGGGCAGTGTTCTGTTCTGTGGTACATAGGGTCACTATGAGTCGCAACCAACTTGACGGCACCTAACAACAACAACCCTGTGCCAAGCTTGTTGTTAGAGGCTAAAAACATAATCCCTGCCCAAAAATAGCTCAGTGTGGTTGAGGAGGCAAATGAGTGAACAAATAAGTACATGGTGAAATCAGGTGCTGTGGAACCCAAAGCAGGGATGGCAAGCACGGTCTTGGAGGGAAGTCACAGAAGTTTCCTTGGAAAAGCAGGTGCATGAGCTGTGTTTTTGAAGAAAATGGGGAGTTATTTCAGCAAGGAAGAGGGATGGAGGAGAGAGGGTTTCAACAAGAGGCGGTGCAGGAGAAGCACAAAGGTAAAAGGTCATGGGCACTCCTGGACCCCAGGTGTTGGTTTCTAATACTATTCTCCAATCAAATGAACTAGGGCTCCTTGGAGACATGGCTGAATTAAGAGCTGGAGCAGGACTATACAGATGCACCTGGAGCATCCTATAATGCCAGAAAGTAAGGAAGTACTCAAAAAAGAAAAAAAATGCATTAAAGTGGGTACATCAAAGGGGCACAGAAGCCAACTGAAAGAGCTCCAGATGGACAAAGCTGGAAACAATTTGAACAACAAAATAAATGACATAGTGTTAGATTATAACCCAAAGAATAAAGTAAATACACGTGAGTCCGTACTAATTTAGATAAATGATTGAATAAATAAGTAAATGTATGAGGATAGATAAATCTGTGTATAAGAATTCCAAATAATTTATGGAGTATTACTCCCCTCTCCTTAAGTGTGGGTTATGCATAGTGACTTCCTTCCAAAGAGTACCGTATGGAAAAGGAGAGGAAAAAAAAAAAGATAAATTTACAGTGGAGAAAAATGACAAACAGCACCTCAGCAAGGTGATCCAGATCAATGTCAACAGGGATAGTCATGTTGATAGTATGTTGAGACTGACACTTTACATTTGTGGTCTTCCTCCCAAGAACCAATAACCCCAGTTTAATCGTGAGAAAAATATCAGACAAATCCCAGTTGAGGACATTCTACAAAATACCTGACCAGTAGTCCTCAAAAGTATCAAGATCAGCAAAATCAAGGCAAGTCTGAGAAACTGTCACAGCCCGGTCCTGCACCATCCTCACAATCCTTGGCATGTTTTAGCCCGTTGTTGCAGCCATTGTGTTAGTCCATCTCACCCAGGGTCTTACTCTTTTTCGCTGACCCTCCATTTTACCAAGCATGATGTCCTTCTCCAGGGACTGATGCCGCCTGATAACATGTCCAAAGTATGTGAGACGGGGTCTCAGCATCTTTGCTTCCAAGGAGCATTCTGGTTGTACTTCTTCTAAGACAGATTGGTTCATTCTTTTGGCAGTCCATGGTATATTCAGTATTCTTTGCCAACACCACAATTCAAAGGCTTCAATTTTTCTTCAGTCTTCGTTATTCATTGTCCAGCTTTCACATGCATATGAGGGGATTGAAAACACTATGGCTTGGGTCAAGTGCACCTTAGTCATTAAAGTGGTATCTTTGCTTTTTAACACCCTGAAGAGATCTTTTGCAGCAGATTTGCCCAATGCAATGCATCTTTTGATTTCTTGACTGCTGCTTCCATGGGTGTTGATTGTGGCTCCAAGTAAAATGAAGTCCTTGACTTCAGTCTCTTCTCTGTTTATCATGATGTTGCTTATTGGTCCAGTTGTGAGGATTCTTGTTTTCTTTATGTTGAGGTGTAATCTATACTGAAGGCTGTGACCATTGATCTTTATTGGTAAGTTCTTCAAGTCCTCTTCACTTTCAGCAAGCAAGATTGTGTCATCTGTATAACCCAGGTTGTTAATGGATCTTCCTCCAATCCTGATGCCCCATTCTTCTTAACGTAGTCCAGCTTCTCTGATTATGTGCTCAGCATACAGATTGAATAAGTATGGTGAAAGGATACGACCCTGACGCTCACTTTCCTGACTTTAAACCACACAGTATCCCCTTGTTCTGTTCTAAGAACTGCCTGTTGATCTATGAATAGGTTCCTCATGAGCACAATTCCCATTCTTCATAATGTTAGCCATAATTTGTTATGAACAGTTGAATGCCTTTACCTAGTCAGTAAAATACAGGTAGACATCTTCCTGGTATTCTCTGCTTTCAGCCAGGATCCATCTGACATCAGCAATGATATCCCTCATTCCATGCCCTCTTTTGAATCTGGCTTGAATTTCTGGCAGCTCCTTGTTGATGTACTGCTGCAGCCGCTTTTGAATGATCTTCAGCAAAATTTTACTTGTGTGTGTTATTAATGATATTGTTTGATAATTTCTGCATTCAGTTGGATCACCTTTCTTTGGAATAAGCATAAATATGGATCTCTTCCAGTCAGTTAGCCAGGTATCTGTCTTCCAACTTTCTTGGCATAGACGAGTGAGCACTTCCAGTGCTGCGTCTGTTTGTTGTATTCTGTCAATTCCTGGAGCCTTGTTTTTTGCCAGTGCCTTCAGTGCAGTTTGGAACTTTTCCTTCAGTACCATCCATTCCTGATCATATGGTTGCACGTCGACCAATTCTCATTGGTATAGTGACTCTGTGTATTCCTTCCATCTTCTTTTGATGCTTCCTGCATTGTTTAATATTTTCTCCATAGAATCCTTCCATATTGCAACTTGAGGCTTAAATTTTTTCTCCATTTCTTTCACTGAGAAACTCCTTGTGAAGAGGATCATAGCCTGGGGGAAGGAGACATGTAGGAAATGGATTCAGGCCTTGGAGAAACGCTATGAAGAGAGGTGGACACAGTGCCTTAGGAGCCAAGAGGAGCGTGCCTGATTGCCAGAAGGACCTCAGGGAAGATGATAGCTAGGTGACTTTTAAAGAATCCTATCAAATGGACGAGGATTCCTGCAGCTGGCAGGCATGTGAGACACAGAGAGGTGAAAAGCCTGACCTCTTACACATAATAAAGGATCTTGCTAAGGAGGAAAAACCAGTGATGAATCATCTCACCTGACATTTTAGACTGGTGGGTAGGTGTGGACTTGCCTATGCTGGTGTGTCCCCCCTGTAGTACCTGTTCCGAATCCCAAGTATGCTAGTACTACAGATACTGTCCTTTCATAAAACCACATATGATGTGTTAAGAGGAAATTTACAAAGAGTATGGGCCCATAATCTTTTATTTTAAAAGTAAAAAACAAATCATTTCTGAAAATTAAAAATCTTTAGCATTTTTTTCCTGTTTCTTACCTGTTGCCCTGAGTTGCTCATTTCTTTTTACATTTATATTCTGTGTTAGATTCTTCTTCTATTTCTTTCCTTTCTTTTCTAAGGATTATTCTGCCATGCTCCTTGGCCAAAGTAATTTTAAGTTCATAGAGAATACTTAAACAAGTAAAATGTAGTTCTCAGCGAGAACAATCTTTTTTTTTTTTCCTGAAATATGTGTCATCAACACAAAATACAATATTGTCAATATTATCTTTCATGAAAACTATTATACTTGCTGGAGCCCTGGTGGCACAATGGTTAAGAGCTCAGCTGCTAACCAAAAGATCGGCTACTCAAATCCACCAGTTGCTCCTTGGAAACCCTATGAGGCAGTTCTAATCTGTCCTCTAGGGTCGCTATGATTTGGAATCAACTCGAAGGCAATGAGTTTGGTTTTGGTTTTGTATTATACTTGCTAGGTCTGACCAAACCTATTTCCCCACAGATACCATTATCAGAGCATCCTCCCTCCACTCGCTGTGGCTGCATCCTATGGAGGAGCCTCCCTCCACAGTGCTGCACTGTTCTGCTCACCCTTGGTTTGGATATACAGGGAGCAGTGAGCTTTGCTCATGGGGATTCATGGCATCATCATGTAGCAGCCAAGAAGAAGAATGTCCCCACATAGTCCCTAAGGCACTGACAGCACACAGAAGGGCTGCTCTGGCACTGAGCCTAGATGTAGACTCCAGACTAGGAGAAGAACTCATTGCTTCTGGGAATGTTCTGAATATCTAAATTTTTTTTCTTTAGGACAAGTTGATTATTTTATAATCCCTTGGGAAAGCACAATTACAAAAGCATGAAGAGCTCTGAGGCTCATTCTTCACCTATAAAATGAAAATTAATGTATCTTGGTAGTGCAAACAGTTAATGCTCTCAGCTGCTAACCAAAAAGTTGGAGGTTCTTGTCCACCTAGAGGCACCTCTAAAGAAAGGCCTGGCAATCTACCTCTTGAAAAATCAGCCACTGGAAAGCCTATGGTACACAGTTCTACTGTGACACACGTAGGGTCACCATGTGTCAAGATCGACTTGATGGCAACTGGTTTTTACCTACTTCAGAGGGCTAGCATGAGGATAAAATGAGATTATGTGTTTGGTTGTATCATATGAAACTGCCAATATTTGACTATTTTTTAATCTACAAAAATGGCGATTTTGTGTAGTTCATCTAATATATAAATATGATGTTAATCCATATGGCACCATATAGTGGTAACACCTATAGCATTGTCTTAGTTATCTAGTGCTGCTGTGACAGAAATACCACAAGTGGATGGCTTTAACAAAGAGAAATTTATCCTGTCACATCCTAGGAGGCTAGAAGTCCGAATTCAGGGTGCCAGCTCCAGGGGAAGGCTTTTTCTCTCTGTCGGCTCTGGCGGAAGGTTCTTGTCATCAATCTTCTGCTTGTCAAGGAGCTCCTCAGTGGAGGGACCCTAGGTCCAATGGACATGCTATTCTCCTGGCTCTTGTTTCTTGTTGGTATGAGGTCCCCCTGTGTCTCTGCTCACTTCTCTCTTTTATACCTCAAAAGAGATTGACTTAAGACACAGCCTGATCTTGTAGATTGAGTCCTGCCTTATTAACATAAGCGCCTCTAATCCTGCCTCATTAACATCATAGAGATAGGATTTACAACACATAGGAAAATCACATCAGATGACAAAATGGTGGACAATCACACAATACTGGGAATCATGGCCTAGCCAAGTTGACACATATTTTAGGGGAACAGAGTTCAATCCATGACAAAGTGATATATGTAAAACCATAGACTTTTTTCCATTTTAAAAGGGAAAGTTGGGGAAGACCTTGATGGGTTCTAAGAGTTGCTCTCCTGATAGATGCTGCTTTTAAAATCTGTACCACTTTTAGGTCTAAGATATTGTATTCCTGAACTCAAATCGAGAACAAGGCAAACAAATCTTATTACTCTGCTAGTTTTCTGCTTATATGGAGAGGAAGAGGTTATGTAAGTGTGATTGCTTTCCCAGCCTGTTACCATCATCTGTATCAATTAAGGCAGGAAGAGAGAAGAAAAGCCAAATTCTGTAGATGAGTTTGCTGGAAATTTACACTGCTTACTCTCAAGCTCCATAGACAGACAGCTTCCTGTTCTGGTCCCCTTCTTGTTCCAGATCATCTCCTTATAAGCCCACTCATTTTCTTGGTACAGAAGGTCTTTCTCTCAGGATACTGTCTGTCCTAGGCTGGGTTCTCTAGAGAAGCAAAACCAGTAAAGCATATAAATATATATATATAGAGAGAGATTATATCAAGGAAACAGCTAATGAGATTATAGAGGCTGGAATGTCCCAAGTCTGTGAATCAGGATAGAGGCTTCTTGTGCTTCACGTAGCTGCAGGGGCTGGTGAACCCAAGATCAGCAGGTCAGAGAGCAAGGCTCTTGTTCACAGGCTGTGAAGATCTACAAATCCCAGGATCACTAGATAAGCTGCTAGCTCAAGTCCCGAGAACCAGAGGTCAGGCAAACTGGAGGCAGCTGCAGGATCTAGAGCAGGCAAAAGCCAGAACATCTACTTATATTTGAATGCAGGTCACATGCACAAGGAAACTCTCTTTCAACTGATTGGCTACTCATAGCAGATCCCATCATGGGAGTGATCATATATAAACACTGAGAATCATGGCCCAGCCAAGTTGACACACGATCTTAACCGTCACACTATCCTTGATCTCATTCATCCAGCAAGCAAAGGACAATGCTCTCATTACATATTCTGTTTTTCTTCATTGTTTTGGGAAAGATAAGCCAGTACTTTATCCTACTACCAGTGAGAACTCAAAAAGGACCCAGGTTTCCTCTGAACTTGTTGGATCTTATTTTCAACTTCAGGTTGGGTATCAGTGGGGTGGAGTCCCTGGGTGGTACAAACAGTTAATGCACTAGCCTGCTAACCGAAAGGTTGCAGGTTGGAGTCCACCCAGAGGTCCCTTGGAAGAAAGGCTGGGCTACTTCTGACAAATCATCCATTGAAAACCCTATGGAGCACAGTTCTACTCTGATACACGAGGTTACCGTAAGTTAGAATCAACTCGATGGTACCTGATATGAGTTGAGTAGCCCTATGTCTACCGATTCCTTAGACTGATAATGTGGCAGAGCAGCAGTAAGTAACTGGCATAATGGCTTTTTCTTTTCTAACTCTAACATTCCTGCTCCCTCCAGGATAACTCACCTGCCATCTTTTTAATGTCACTCACCTTCTTTGACCAGTAGATCCTATACTATCCACATCCTGAAATTTGCTTTTGTACCAACAGAAACATTTAAAAAAAAAAAAAAACCTTTTTTTAGGTAAAAGCTGTGTCAGTTTCACAGTTTCCCATCTGTTGTTGTTCAGGCTGCATTTTTTTACCCCCAGCTGCACCTTTCTACACCAAAAATTATCTTTACCAACTCTGTCTAGACCAAGCCTGTCTAGACATAGCCATTTATATATGTTTCATATATAAATGCACATAAGTCACAGTTTTACAAGGTCTGTACAGAAAAACAGCAGTCCAACAAACCATTCCCATCCATTTCCTTATTCCTAAAGGCAACTCGTTTCTGTGCTTTTAGCTGACTGTTTTGGTATTTAATTCCATATGTCTAAACAACATGCTTGCATTCATACTTCTTTATTGTTCAGCTTTAGGCATTATCTATTGACTTTGTGCCATAAAAAAATAAGAATTAGCTCTTTTTTCTCTCTCTGCTTCCACTATACCTTAGCGTCCTCCCCAGCCATCCATTCTCTTTGATGATTTATATTATAATTTTTGTAGTTCATTGTTCCTGTTTATATTATTATAAATGGTATTCACTATTGAACTTGTAGTAAATTATGATCGCTATTCCTTTCCTGAGCAACCTCTTATTTTCCCCAAGTTTAATTACTGGATTTTTTGTTTTGGTGGTTGTTGTTTGCTTATTTTTCTATGACCCTATCATAAATTCAACTTCAAACTCTCCACCAATATTTTAAACTTTTCTCAAGAACTTAGGATGCATAAAGCATCATAACAATTTCATCTTCTTAGAGAAATCTCTCTCAGAGATTGCCCTCTGTGCCAAACCAGTACCAAAGAAGGAGATTCTATATTACTGTGATGTGAAGACAAAAGTTAAAGATAGATATACCTCTATATCATCAAAGAACCAGCCATGGGTCAGGTCATGTAGAGGTTTATAGGCCAAGATAAAGACCTTGTGCTTTATTCAAAATTTGATGAGAAGCCATGGAGGGTTTTGAGTAAGGAAGTGACAAGATCAGATTCAAGTTTTAAAAGGTCCATTATGGCTGCCCTCTGAAGCTCTGTTTTGAGGGTTTTATAGTCCAAATAAGAGACGATAATCACTTGAACTAAGTGGTAGCGGTGGAGGTGATGAGATTCTGCACATAAGGTGGCACCATAGGATTTTCTCATGGATTAGAAGTGGGGTATGAAAGACTGACTTCAATAAAAACAAGGTTTTTGGACCGGGAAAATGGAAAAAGAGAATTGTCCATTCTGCGATGGGGAAGATTATGAGAGGAGTAAGTTGTGGGAAGGAACGGGGATAAAGAGTTCAGTTCTATCTATTAAACGTTTGAATGGAGATGGATGTTTATTATGGATATTGGAGCCAGAGTTTGGGGATATAAATTTGCACTAGAGATATAAATTTGGGGATCATTGTTTTTAGAAGGTATTTGAAACCATTAGACTGAATAAAATCATCTGTGGAGAGAGTTTAGAGAGATCTGATGAATGATCTCAGGAATACTTCAAGGTCCAGCAAAGCAGACTGAAAAGGGGCAGCGAAATATATAAAGAAAGCCTGGAGAGTGGCGTGTCCTCAAAGTCAAGGAATAAATCTTTTCAAAAAGACTAAAGAACATTCTCTGCCCCCAAGGAGTTCACAGTCTGTTTGGGGAGATGGACTTCTAACCAGATATATGAAAGTGCAAGTTGATAAATACTAAAACAGGACAGGAACTAAATGCTATGGTAGCCCCATGGTAGCTGGAGAAGGGGTTGCATTGGACTGTATTCAATGTTTAGTAGAATGAGAAAGTGGCCGGGGGGGGGGGTGTTGCATCCAGAGGGAACAGCAAGCACGGAGGCAGAGTCAACAAGATGTCTGACACAGTCTCAGAGCTGTGATTCATCACTGTAGTGGTCACAGCTTGACAGCTACGACAGTGTGACTTAGCTGACGCAAGTGTGGTAAAGGGCACACAGGCATGCACACAGACACAGGGACATCTGACTTCAGAGGCTTTTCGTTGTGGTTTTACCTGTGGCAAATGGTGCCTGTCATGGGTTGGAGCCATAGATCTTCCTGGCTATGGTCCTGGTCCAAACATATAGTAATGCAGTGTATGATCCTCTGGGGCTTTTATACCTCCTGAGGGTGAGGCAGAATAGACTTGCAAAGGAGTCAGTGACTAGGAGGATCTAAGGAGCCTCAGACACCCTAAGGGAAGTCTAGGGAACCCTCTCTGTCCTGGGACCCATCTGAAAAAAGACTTGAGTGAAATAGTGTCATGGCCTGCACCTAGAAGTTATAGGTTCAGCTTAACTGTGTGACTTGAACAGATGAGTAATGCTATTGATCATATGGAATGTCACCCAAGAGAGTTGGCTGATTGTAAGACCTTTTAAGGTATGAGTCACATTTCATGGGTAGAAAGATATGAGCTGTATATATCGAGGGAGGTATATTGATCTTTAACTGTCGTCTTAGCACAGTAACATAGAATTTCCTTCTTTGGTAATAACCTCATCAATGTCATTAGCCAAAGAGTAGTTGCTATCTACTATGATAATTGTGGGACACAGGATAAGTAACACTACTACTTTAATAAACAACCCCAAATCCTCAGTGAGTTAACATATTAAAGGTTGGTTACTTACTGATGTGAGTCCAGTGGCTCTCCAGGGTCTTTCTCCTCCAAGTAATGACTCAGTGGTTCATGATCCTTCATCTTGTACTGCACTCACCTTTGGCACATGGCCATTATGATCTCCATGGAAGGGAAGAAAGAGTACGGAGAAATTTTTTCTAGACCTGGAAGTGATATCCATCACTGTCACCCAATTCCACTGGCCAAAATCCAGTCACATGGACCAAAATCCAGTCACATGGACCAGTTTAACTGCAAAGGAGACTGAAATGTGAAATGTAATCTTGCTTGCCCAGGAGGAGAAAATGGGATTTGAGGATATGTATCCATCTAGTCTTCCTGCCTGCCTGCCTGCCTGCCTATCTTTCTGTCTATCCTCTGCCTATCCATACACATGTGGCAAATCTAATAGGATGTTTTATTATTATTCTTATAAAGACTTTTTTAGTCTCTTACCCACTTTATAGTAAAGATTCTGTTTGCCCAATGAAACTGTTTATTTGAAAGTGAATGAGATTATATTATACTTGATTCTTGTGAAGGCTCAGTTTCGAGTTTCAGTTACAAGTTTGTTAATACCCAGCACAGTGCAAAAACATGCAGGTGTTCAATCATCATATTAATGAGTAGATCTTAGATAGCTGCATGATAGATAGACAGACCGAATTAGAAATCATTTTTGTTGTTTAGGAAGACTTAAACAACTTCCTCTGTTGTTACTATAGAGTTCTTTTAAATGTCCTGCCTTTAATCAGTTCCCTTCTTTCCTTGCAACAAGAATTGGATGCAGTGGCTGCTTGCCTTTAATACTTTACGTTATTTGGTCCTGAGATCACCTAATGAAATGTGTTTGTTTTTTCTGTAAAATTCATTACTTCTGATTCTTGGCATGGCGACGATTTCCTTCTTTATCTTCTCAGTCTAACCTGGCTACAGGCTAGAAATGGCCCTTTTAAGCTTTGCCCATGTAAGACCTTTTCACCTCCCTTTTTTGGGCTTGCATGAAACTGCCTCTGTCTTAGTTTGTATCATACCCTTGAAGCCATTCTCCACATTAAAAACAAAGCAAAATATAAACTTCCTAAGTCCTCCTTTGTTACTTGTGTTTCTCGTAACACAGGAGGAGGAATGCTGGTCAGTGCCCTCTGATCTCAAGCCATCATTTTGTGCACGTGCTTGTCCATTCTAGGTCACTCAGTCAGGCTTATGTGTATAAAGCTAGGCCAGGCGGCCCAGTGGGTCCCCTTCCCTTATTACCAGAACACTAGGGTTCTGCTCCATCCAGCAAACAGCTGTCACTGCAGATTCAGAGGAAATAGTGCATAATAAAGGGCACAATAAATAGTCCTTTTGGACCTCTGACGTGGATCATTATCAAATCATTTATATAAAAATTAGTACTTGATTTAGCATGGCTGTGAGAGAACACTGAAAGAAACAGTGATGTGCTTCACATATTCTGATGATGGTTCCAATTATGTATTAGTCAGTGAAGTTAATTGTATCTTTAAAGAGAGGCTCCTACGATTACAAGATAAAAAAAGATTTTATGTATGATCATAGTCTTTAAGGCATAAAAAAATGTTGGCAACCAGATGTAAAAAGAACCAACAGAATAAAAAGAACCCAAATAACAAACATGAACCAATTTCTTCCCTCGGAGAAAAAAAAGTAATTATATGTCTTTTTTGATACATTATTAATTTAAAAAATAATTATATAGTTTATAAGCAACACAACCACATTACAGAAATATGAAAATGAAAGAAATGAATAATTATCTGTAATTCCACGTCCTATCATAGTCGTTATTATAATTTTACTTCATTTCCTCCCCAGATTTTATTCTCATCTGTATGTTTGCCATAATTCTAAGCAGACTTCACTTTTTTTTTAAAGATTCTATTTTTATGAAAGTATAGTGGGCGTACATAGTAACAAATCAAATGGTATGGTAGAACTTGTTATTAAGAACTCACCTTCTACCCCGGCTCACCCACCTCTAATCTCAAGCCCAGAGGAAACTTCCTAACTACTTGTTATTAGTATTTCTGATCATTATTTCCATAAGTCTAAATAATGTGCTTATACCTTTGTTTCTTTTTTATTATAAACTATTTTAAACTCACCAAACACAGTGCAGAAATACCTTATAAGCATCATCCAGCTTTATTACATTCTAGTATTTTGCTGCATTTTGTTTCAGTTTTTTAAAAAGAAGATGTTGTAGATATAGTTGAGTCCCCATAGGGTTGCCCTCCCAGATACCACCACTTTCTTTCTCCTTTCCTGTCCCAGAGGTAACCAGTATCATGAATTTGACGTTCATGGTTCCCATGCACGCTTTTTTACCAGCGGTTCTAAAATATTTTGGTCTCAGAATCCTTTATGTTCTTAAAAATTAGCAAGGACCCTAAAATAATTTTCTTTATGTGGATTATGTATATCAATATTTATAGTGTTAGAAATGAGGACTCATAAAATTTTAAAATATTAATTAATTAATTTAAAATAGCAATAATAAAATCATCATATATTAACATTAATAATTATTTTGTGAAAATAACTATTTTCACCAGAAAAGAGAAGTGACATTGCTTTACATTTTTGAACATTTCTTTAATGTCTGGCTTAATAAAAGACAGCTGGAATGTCATATACCGTATTTTTATGCAAATAATGCATGCTTTCTGCATTTGTTTGCCAACCTCACTTTCCCTCCACAAGGCACCCTCACAAGCGCCCCCACACCAATCCTCTTCCATATGTTGCTGTTAAAAAAAAAAAAATCAGCATAGTGTGCTTATGAAAATATCTCACAAGGGGAGGGCAAGGCAAATGCAGAAGGTGCACATTATTTTCGTAAAAACATGGTGTGCTTCTACATTCTGTTGTTGTGATGTTACATATCATGTAGCCTAGGAAAGCTCTACTGTGTACTCATGAGAGAATAAGAGTGAAAAATAATGTCTTAGTATTTGTTATGGATTGAATTGTGTCCTCCAAAAATGTGTGTCAACTTGGCTAGTCCATGATTTCCAGCATTGTATGATTATCCACCATTTTGTCATCTGCTATGATTTTCCTATGTGGTGTTAATCCTACTTCTATGATGTTAATGAGGTGGGATTAGCGGCAGTTATGTTAATGAGGGAGGACTCAATCTATGACATTAGGTTGTGTCTTAAACCAATCTTTTTTGAGATATAAAAGAGAGAAGGGAGCAGAGAGACGTGGGGACCTCATACCACCAAGAAACAAGAGCCAGGAGAATAGTGTGTCCTTTGGACCTGGGGTCCCTTCACTAAGAAGCTCCTCAACCAGGGAAGATTGATAAAAATGACCTTCCCCGAGAGCTGTCAGAGAAAGAAAAGCTTCCCCTGGAGCTGACACCCCGAATTCGGACTTCTAGCCATCTAGATTGTAAGAGAATAAATCTCTGTTAAAGCCATCCACTTGTGGTATTTCTGTTATGGCAGCACTGGATAACTAAAACAGAATTTGGTTTGGAAAGTAGAGTGCTACTCTAACATATGCCTAAAATGTGGAAACAGTTTTGAAATTGTAAATGGATAGAGACTGGAAGAGTTCTAAAGTGCCTAACAGTAAAAGCCTAGATTGCCTTGAAGAGACTGTTGGTGGAATTACGGAAGTCAAAGACAATTCTGGAGAGGACTCAGAAGGAAGTGAGAAGTGCTGTTACACTGGAGACCTGCGTGAGACAGCACTGGACTTACAGAGTGAGAGAGCTGAATGCCTTTGGCAGGAGGCTTCCTGACAGAGTAAAGTGCCTCCAGGCACTTATAGATGGAGCTACAGAGCTTTGAAACCCCTGCCCCAGCAGGGCAGACCCAGCGGGTGAGGCCTGAGGGACCCAGAGGCCAAGGAACCAGGAAGCAGAAGCTGAAGAGACAGTGAACACAGGAAGCAGAGCTGCCTCAGTCTCAAAGGGTGGAGTTGCCACTCGGACTAGGAAAATGGGGTCACCCAAAGCCAAGGGAGTAGAGTTGCAGTTCCAGTGGGACTGGAAGGCAGAACTGAAGCCCAGGGACAAGGGGCCTACACTTAGAATCCATACAGTGTGACCAACACCCAAAGTCTGGAGGGCAGGGCCATTGGGTAAATGGTCTCAGAGAACAGAAGATTATTTTCAAGCCTTGAGGGCAAATGTAGTGTGTTCCTCTGAATTACCTGATGCCTGCTATACCTTCTTTCCCTCCAGTTTCTCCCATTTGTAATGGAAATGTCTAGCTTGTGCCTGTTCCACCACAAGTGGATGGCTTTAACAAACATAAGTTTATTCTCTCACAGTCGAGGAGGCTAGAAGTCCAAATTCAGGGCTCCAGCTCCAGGAGAAGGCTTTCTCTCTCTGTCAGTTCTGGGGGAAGGTCCTTGTCATCAATCTTCCCCAGGTCTAGGAGCTTCTCAGTGCAGGGACTCTGGTCCAAAGGACAGCATTCTGTTCCTGGAGCTCCTTTCCTGGTTTTATGAGGTCAGTCCCCCTGTATCTCTGCTCGCTTCTCTCTTTTATATCTCAAAAGAGGTTGACTCAAGATACAACCTAATCCTGTAAATTGGGTCCTACCTCGTTAATATAACTGCTTCTAATCCTGCCTCATTAACATCGTAGAGTTTAGGATTTACAACACATAGGATAAATACATCTGATCACAAAATGGAGGACAACCACACAATACTGGGAATCATGAACCAGCCAAGTTGACACACATTTTGGGGGGACACAATTCAATCCATAGCACCTTGTTACCAAGAAAGTTGCAGTGAACATTCTTGTCCCTGTCTTCTTGTGAGTTTTTGTAACAAAGGGTGGGGAATTATCCTGTGGAAAGAAATTTGACTTTTCTAGATATTGCTTGTTGCTATTGAGTCGATTCTGACTCGTAGCGACCCTAAAGGACGGGGTAGAACCGCCCCATAGGGTTTCCAAGGAGGGGCTGGTGGATTTGAACTGCCAGCCTTTTGGTTAGTAGCGTATCACTTAACCACTGTACCACCAGAGCCCCCCAGATATTGCCTAGCTCCTAGAAAATCTTTTCTAGATATTTCCGAGTGCATGCAGGTGCTCAGAAGCATGCTTTCTGCCACTGGCTGGGTCAGCAGGTCGGGGTGGGTGGCAAATAGGTGGGGACATGGGAGCATACTTGTTGCCACTCACTGGGTCAGGGTTGGGGGGTGAGGTGGTGGGCGAGTAGGGACGCAGGAGCATGCTTGCCACTGCTCGCTGGTTTGGCTGGCGGAGGTGGGTGGCGGGCAAGCTAGGGTGTGGGAGTACACTCTCCTCACTCACCAGGTTCGTGGCTGAGGGTATGTGGCAGGCCATAAGGAGTGCAGGAAAGTGCTTACTGCTGCTCCTTGGGTGAGGGGGGCAGTAGTGGAAGGGGCTGTTTGCCAGATGGGCAGGGTGGAAGGGGTGTGGGGTTTTCTACCTCTAATGATCAGGAGGGTGGAGTAGGGGGAATGTGCTCCTCTGGTCACCAGATGTGGGTGCCTGGGCACTTCCTGTTGGCTACAGCCAGCAATCTGGACCTGTCCACAACCAGGTGTGAGGGAGGGGTGCTAACCAGATTCAGATCAGGTTGGGGACCTCCCTCTGACACTCTATGGATCTATTGCTCCATGTGTGCCACCTACCCTAGTGGTCAGGGACTGCCGCCGATGAGTATACCTGCCTGTGGATCCTGGCTCCCTCCCTACTCTGTGGATGCTGGGATCCCTGGAACTCTCACCCTCCTTCCTACATTTTCCCTCCTTAGGTCCAGGTCCTGCTCTGCTCACCTTGCTTCACTCTGCGTATGTCTACACAGTTTCTCTGTGTCTTATTGGGAATTATGTGAAGTTGCCTTCCTGTGCTACTCATCCAGGAGCACTACTGGCTTTTTCTCAAGATGGCCACATTGTGCCAGGGTGACTGGCAGGGCACCTCTGCCCCATATCACTCCTTGTTTGTTACATTTTTTCAATTTCTTTTTCCAATCAGTGTTTGATTCAATTCTTTATCTTTCCTTTCAATGTTCAGCTTTCCAGGATTATCTGTATCTGCTTTCTCAGGTCTTTGCTGTAGAGGGACTGCATGGTATGTCTGACTAAACCACCATCTTGGCTTCTCCTCTTGATAAAGTGTTTTGATGAGCATTAGTATTTACTTTTTAGGAGGTCTCAGTTATTTAATTTATCTTCTGTCATTTGTACATTTTTAGTTTTGTTTGATAGACTGTTTGTGCCGAAAATTAGGTCCCCTAGTTTTGGCCCTATGTTATCTTCCAGGAACTTTATAGTTTTATCTTTAACATTTAGGTCTTTTTGTTTGTATGTTTATTGTTGTAGTTTAAATGAAATTTACATTTCAAGTTAATCTCCCATACAGAAATATATACGTACATTGTTATGTGACCCTAATTGCTCTCCCCATACTGTGATAGCACACTCCTTCTTTCCACCCCTGATTCTCCATGTCCATTCAACCAGCTCCTAGCCTTCTCTGCCTTCCTGTCTCACCTCCAGACAGAAGCTGCCCATTTAGTCTCTTGTATCTACTTGAGCTAAGAGGCACATTCCTCACAAGTATCACTTTATGTCCCACAGTCCGGTCCAATCCCTATCTGAAGAGTTGGCCTCAGAAATTGTTTTAGTTCTGAGCTGATAGAGAATCCAGGGGCCATACCTTCCAGGGTTCCTCCAGTCTCATTCAGAACATTAAGTCTGATCTTCTTACTAGAATTTGAGTTCTGCACCCCACCTTTCTCCTGCTCCATGAGGGACTCTCTGTTGTGTTCCCTGTCAGGGTGGTCATTGGTGGTAGCTTGGCACCATCTAGTTCTTCTGGTCTCAGGCTGATGAAGTCTCTGGTTTATGTGGCCCTTTCTGTCTCTTGGGCTAATACTAACATTTAGGTCTTTGAACCATTTTAAGTTAGTTTTTGTGCATGGTGGGAGGTATATAGATCCTGTTTCATTTTTCTGCATATGGATATCCAGTTTTGCAAGCACCATTTTTAAAGAGACTGTTTCTTCCCCATTGAATGGACTTTGACCCTTTGTTAAAGAAAGATTGGCTGCCCATAGATGGATAGATTTGCTTCTGGGTTCTGAATTCTATTCCATTGGTCTATATGCCTGCCATTGAACCAGTACCAGGCTGTTGTGATTACTCCTGCTTATTTTCATCATTCTGTTGTTGTTCTGTTCTTTGGTTTAAATATTTTAGTATGTATTCAGTTTCACTGATTTTTTTCTTCTGCCTTTTCAAATCTACTATTGAGCCCCTCTAGTGAATTTTTCATTTTAGTTATTGTACTTTTTAATTCCATAATTTCTATTTGGTTCTTTTTTCCTAATAACTTATAACTTTTTATTGATATTCCCTTTTTGATACAATATTGTCATCATACTTTCAGTTACTTCTTTAACCATGGCTTCTTTTAGTTCTATGAACATATTTATAATGACTATTTTAAATCTTTGCCTGTTAATCTGACATCTGGTTGCTATCACAGGAAATTTCTGCTCTCTGCTGTTTTTTTCAGTGTATTGGTCATATGTCCCTGTTTCTTTATGTGTCTTGCAACTTTTTATTGGAAACTGGACATTTATTGTAGTAATTCTGTACTTCTCTTCATCTCCAGGGCTTATTTTTGTTATTTGTTTGTTTGCTTATTTAGTGAGTAACAGGATTATTTTAGTGAAGTATATTCCTCCCTCTTCACCTCTCCCACCTCCTATAGTGTAAAGGTGCTGATGGGGTTTTTAACAATGCCCTAGGCTGTCAATTGCTCAACAGACCAATCCAATAAACTATAGAGTCCTTTGAAGAGATAGTTCCCAAGGTCAATGTCTTAGTTATCTACTGCTACTATAATAGAAATACCACAAGTGAGTGGCTTTAACTAACAGGAATTTATTCTCTCACAGTCTGGGAGGCTAGAATTCCAAATTCAGAGTACCAGTACCAGGGGAGGGCTTTTTCTCTCTGTTGGCTCTGGAGGAAGGTCCTTGTCATCAATCTTCCCCTGGTCTAGGAGCATTTCAGCACAAGGACCCTGGGTCTAAAGGACATTGCTCCTGGCTCTGCTTTCTTGGTAGTATGAGGTCCCCATGTCTCTCTGCTCCCTTCTCTTTTTTATCTCAAAAGACATTGGCTCAAGACACAGTCCAATCTTGTAGATTGAGTCCTGCCTCATTAACATAACTGCCACTAATCCTATCTCATCAACATCATAGAGACAGGATTTACAACACATAAAGAAATCACATCAGATTACAGAATGGTGGACAAGCACACAATACTGGCAATCATGTCCTAGCCAAATTGATACACATATTTTTTGGGGAACACCGTTCAATCTATGACATTCTGCCCTTTGGCCCCCCAAAAAATTCATGTCCTTGCCACATGTAAAACACATTCACCTCATCATATCATAGCAGAAATCTTAAATCATCTCCAAGTCCAAAATCCAAAAATTCCTCTTCATTCATGAAATCTAGAATACAAGTTATCTGCTTCCAAAGTACAATGGTGGAACAGCTACAAGCTAGACATTTCCATTACAAATGGGAGAAATTGGAGGGAAAGAAGGGATGGCAGGCACCAAGCAAGTCAGCAGAACACATTACATTAGCCCTCAAGACTTGAAAATAATCCTCTGTTCTCTGAGACTATTTAGGCAATAGCCCTGCCCTCCAGACTCTTGGTGTTAGCCAAACTCTCCAGATTCTGGGTGGAGGCTGCTCGGCTCTGGGCTTCAGCTCCACCTCCCAGGCCCACTGGGACAGCAACTCTGCTCCCTTGGCTTTAGGCAGCTCCATTCTCCTAGTCCATCAGAGTGGCTACTCCACCCTTTGAGACCCCAGAGGTCATGGCCATACCCTTTCAGACTGAGGCAGCTCTGCTTCCTGTGTTCCTTATCTCTTTAGCTTCTGCTTCTTGGTTCCTCAGCCTCTCAGGTCCTCAGGCCTCAGGCCTGCGTCTGCCCTGTTTGGGCAAGTATTCCAAAGCTCTGTAGTTCCACTGATAAGTGCCTAGAGGCACCCCACTTGACCAGTAAACTTCTGCCAGAAGGCACTCAGTTTTCTTGCTCTGTGGGTCGGCAAGGTTATCTCCACTAATAAGTGCTCAGAGGCACCCCACTCCTCCAAGAAGCCTCCTGTGCAAAGGTACTCAGCTCTCTAGCTCCGTGGGTTGGTTCCAGCACTGTCTTGTGCTGGTCTGCTGGTTCTGCTGCTGCCGGTTTTCTGCTGCTGCTAGTTGTCTGTTGCTGCTGGTTCTCTGCTGCTGCTTCTCACCGTCTGCACCATCTTCAGTGTAACAGCTCTCCTCACTTCCTTCTGAATCTTCACCAGAATTGTCTTTGATGTCCATAATTCCACCAACAGTCTCTTCAAGACAATCTAGGCTTTTTCACTATTAGGCACTTTAATACTCTTCCAGCCTCTACCCATTCAAAGTTTCAAAACTGCTTGCACATTGTAGATATCTGTTACAGCAGCACCCTACTCCCAGTTCCAGATTCTGTCTTAGTTATCTAGTGCTGCTATAACAGAAGTTCCACAAGTGGATGACTTTAACAAAGAGAAATTTATTATTCAAATGTATTTTGACCCCAGGAAAGCTCCTTCCACCTATCTCTTTTCCTGAATCTCTTTGACAAACTATTGAGCCCACAGTTGCCTTTCACCACACCTTCCACTGTTTTTGAAAGTGTACTTACTGGGTTTGAATTCTGCTCTGTTGTAAATGAAGTCATTTTCTTTCAGAAGAGATTAGAAGCTTAGTTTCCTAGTGGTGCTTTAACAGAAATACCACAAGTGAGTGTCTTTAAAGAACAAAAATTTATTTTCTCACAGTTCTGGAGGCTAAAAGTTCAAATCAGGCCATATTAATTCCTTCCCTGTAGGTAGTCCCAAGCATTCCTTCATTCTTTGTCTTGTAGATGAACGTCACATGACGTGTGTCTTCCCTCGTGTGTACATGTGTCTGTGTCTAATCTGCTCTTTTCATAACTCAGAAGTGAGTAGACTTAGAACCCACTCTACCTGGATATGACCTAATTAACATAACAAAGAAGACCTTATGCCCAATAGAATTACATCCACAGATATAAGGGTTAAGATTCCAACATATTTCTGGGGGGAGATGGGCACAATTTAATCCATAACAAGAGCTATCTGTTTTGTGGTCTGCTTCTCCCCCCAGCTGAATCTCTGAATCAAGACTCTAGGGGTGGGAAAAATGGTGCACTGCACTCTGAGTGACACCCATGCTTTAAGAGCTGAATGCTAGGTGAAGTAGGAGGCAGTAGTTTCGTTTCACTTGGCTCACCTTTGCTGGGGTGGAACCTTATGAGCCAGAGAAAGGGCATTCTGGATTCCAGTGTTCTCAGTGGTGCTGTGCCCAAGACAGATCCTCTGTCCCACCAGTGGGAGCTAGATGAAGAATGGAACCCACACCTCTCAGCCACACTCACTCAGAACTTAGCTTCAGCAACAAGTAGCTAGGGACAAGATGAGACTTGCTGACATCCTGCTCCTCCCAGGAAGATAACGTTTCAACTGGGAGCTCAGAGGAGAGGGATCTTTGTGTTCCTGGTCTCACGATTCTGAAGTGGGGTCTCCATCTCACCGATCAGGGAAGAAGGAGGAGATATTATTGGTCTTGGTTGAAATACCACAGACTCTCACTGTTCTTACCGAATTTTAGTATATTTTCTTAAACACATGTTTGTTTGTTTGCTGTATGCCTTAAGGAACATTTGCAGAGACTATAAATGGCTTTTGTTGTTTGTTTTTATAATTTTCATTCATTTCACTAGGCAGCAAGTCCGCAGATCTCCTCACACTGTCATGCCAGAAGTAGATCTCCAAACATCTGCTTTTTAGGGGGCGTTTTTTATCTTTGTCTGTTTTGTATTTATTGTTTCATGGTCCTGGGTCCCCTCATTTGTGTGATGGTCACTGGTTATACATTCATATTTGAGAAAGGACTGTAGTTCCCATAGCTTTCATTTTCTGTTTTCCAGCTAGGTGTCTCTTCAGTGGGATTTTTGACTGGGAAACTGGTTGTTGGGCTTTGAACCTCCAAATGTCAGAATAAGAAGGGACTCATTTAGGGGTTAATTTGATATTTAATAGGCAATGGTTTCTTGTTTTAATTTTCATTTCTTTAGCAAGGTTGTAGAAGATTCTTCTAAGGTCTCTTACAGCTTTTAAATTTTACAGTTCAGTGAAGTCGCCACAGTTCTGCTCCAAAAATAGAAGCAAGTCCTACATGTTTTCCCCTTCCGGGTTTTGGCCACAAGGGCCTGCAGTGCACACTTAATACACTTAATCCCATGTAATGTCTCTATGTATAATATCTGTGTTCTAGTTAATTCTGCTCATTTTATGTAATCCATAGGATTTTAGTGTATGCTACTAAATCAAGTTATAACATGGTAATTTGATTTAACTGCCCTAAAAAAACATGTTCAAGCAGATTCCAGGGTAAATCACGTATGGTTTAGGCATGGTAACATCTGGGAACATAGATTACTTCTTGTTACTAAGGTTTCTTGTCCTCTACGAGCAACCTATGACAGTAAAGGATTATGGTGCATTTGTCCCCTGTCAATTTAGGAAGGAGACACTCAAAGCTGACCAGGTAGGACTTTAGAAGATTCAGTATTAAAGTACCAAAGCCTTTGTTTTATTTTTTTTAGGATAGCTTAACAAGAAGACAGTTGCCTCAAGTAACCTGAAATAACAAAACATGGAGAGGGCCTGTGATAAGAGAAAGAATATTGGCATGGTTGGTCTGGGTTTTTGAAAGGGTTTATTACACAATTAAAATGCTTACAGTTGTGGAGTGGAAAGGGAGGATGCAGGAAGGGATGTGAGATCTGCTGATAGAAGTTGTTTGTTTTTTAAAAGAAATTGGCTTCTCTTTTCACACTTACTTTTTCGGGTCTGTATTTAGAAAGATTTAGGACTTAAGAATAGAAATTTGTCATTTATACATTATCCGTTCATTGTTGTTGTTTGTAGACTAAGTTTAATACATCATAGTATATGAGTTTGTTATATGTCTATGAGAAAAAAGATAATGCTCCCCTTTGGTGAGCATGTGAATATTAACATCAAGGTTTAAGAACTGTACGTATGACATTTTCAAAGTAAAGCATTCTGGTTTCTGGCTTGATCACACCTTAACAACAGTCATTTCTTGAAGCTCACGTGAACGTACCTTTTATTTATAAAATTGACCATTTCTCTAGAAAAATGAGAGTTTAGATATGTTTGCTTCAGTTAAGAAAATTCAATAAATAAGAATTAATATTAAAACAATAAATTAATAGAAACTCGCCGTACAAGGGGTCCAGACATTTCAGTTGTGCAAAACGTGGGGTCATGTTGTTATGAGGTCGTTAAATGACCAAAGAAAGGCACCAGTGAAACGGTGGGAGGACAGGGGTCAGGGGACAAAAGCCAAATCCATCCCATCCTGATTGCATTGTCGCGCCACCTGGTGGCACTATTCTGCTCTGCGCACTATTCCTGTGGCTGCCTGAAAAAAAATTCGTTAGTAATCCCAAGGAGTTGGTGCTTCTACAGTTCTTTTTTTAAGGACAGATAGAACCCCTGTGAGCTACTGGTACCAGGGTTTTCTATCTAGCTGCCTGCTACCCAAGTCTTTTCTCAGCACAGCAGCTTGAGTGATTCTTTTACAGTCAAAGTCGGGGGAGATCAGCCCTCTGCTGCAGTGCTTGCCTTCTCACTCCAAGGAATAGTCTCCAAGGTCCTCAGACTTGTTCTCCTGTCCCCATCCCTACCTCCTTGGCCCTTCCTGGTACCACTCTCTCCATTGCCCCAGCCACACTGACCTCCTTGCTATTCCTCCCTCCCATCGGGCTCACTGGCTGGGGCTTCAGACAACAGCAGCAAATCAGGGGATCGCCATGTCTGATGGTGCCTGGTTTTTCAGAGATCCGGGATGTAGGGCTGGGAGGAGACTGGGGATGTGGGGGTCCACCTTCCTCCACCTCCCCACTTAGGGCAATAGGGTTGCCATGTATTATTCTCCCTGGTCTCACCCTTTCTCTCCATCCAACACCCACCCCCTCAAGATAAAAACTTTAGTCCCTGCCCTATTTCTCAAATAGGAGCTGATGGAGGCAAAGAATGGAAGCCAACCACCAAAAAAAAAAAAAAAATTCTTATCTTGGAATTTGTGTTATCACAGGGTTTTATTGTGCCCCATTTATGCAGATAATTAGGGAACACACAAGTCCATATATGAGTTAATTTTTGTATAAAGCTGGCCGCTTAAAGCACCAGACATTTTTATAAATAACTCATAATGAAAATCTTTCTACAACGTGTGCTGTTTTACTCTGCTTTCTTATGAGTTTTGATTGTCAAAGCTCATCATGATGATCATCATTTTTTATATCCTGTTTTTATAAGAATATTGCAGGGCAATTGTGATTTCTTTACCTACATACTACAAATGACAACTGATCATTAGGCTTCATGAGATCTCAGTTTAGGTTTTTATAGTTGCCTTACTTTTTTTTTTTTTCCTTGTTCTGAAGCTTTCAACTGTCTACTGTTGCTACCTTCAGCATACCTACTTCTAGGAACCAATGCTTATTGATAATTCTGATTTGCTATGTTAGAATAATATATTATGTGTTGAAGTCAAACAAAAATCTTATTAGAATTTTGTCTACAACACTGGTAAATAGTCTCTGAATGAAGTTGTGGTATGTTGTTGTAATATGGGCACAACATGTCTACTCCCTGTAGTAAACACTCATGACTAGTCTTTCTCCACACTGTCTCTGGGCTTGATCAGATGACTCACTTGGACTAATATGACAGAAGGGCAAAAATGACTTTGTGCATCTTTTGAGGCTAGGTCTTGGGGCTGTAGAGCTTCCACCCTCGCTCTTTCAGACCCTTGAGACCACCATGTGAAGAGGCATGAGTTATCCTCCTGGAAGATGAGAAATCATGTGGACAGAGAGGCCCAGCCAATAGGCAGTATCAACTACCAGACAAGTGAGTGTGGATATCTTAGACCATCCAGCCCTGGCTGAACGGCCAGATGACTATAGCCACAGGCATGACCCAAGGCCAAACCAACAGAAGGACTGCCCAGAAGGATTAGCCCCAATTGTTAATCCACAGAATCATGAGGAAACACAATTATTGTTGTTTTAAGCCACATAGTGGCCAGCCATTTTGGGGTGGCCTCTGCCATTTACCTGCAAACAAAGTACATGGGTTTTAGTGCAAGGTCTTGGAAATACCTGTTTGGCTGCCAGAGGTGGGCTTTGCATATTCCCAAATTCTTGGCTTGGCTTCAGGTAACTGAGAGATAAACTAAGTAATATTTACTCACGTTACAAAAACCAAGCCTCTCTTAGGAATGCTTAAGCATTTTATAAGTAAGTATTTGATTGTGAAATTGGAAGGGAGACATAAAAACGTAATAGTGCCAGGAGCCTCTGCCAACTGAAGTTCAATCAGAAATGAAAAGGAAACATCTCTAAATATGTAAGGTAAGCCATTAGTGAACATGGGATTCAATCTGAAAATTTCTGCGTGCACCAAACTTTGAGAGATAGTGAATATCCTCATGTCCTTGACTTCTGGTCTTTGGCTCCCTCTTGAAACTTGCTTATTAAGGAAAGTTCAGCAAAGTACTATGGACCAGACACAGTCAGAGAAGCTGAGAAGGATGCAAAAAATGGGTAATTAGCCCTTCGCCTTGCCTCATGGGAGTCTAACATGTTAACAACCAAAGCTGTCCTGAGCTGTAGTAGAAGCCATGCTAGCTCTCCGTGTAATAGAAGTAGGCCCAGTAGCGGCAATGATAGAAGTAGGAACAAAGTGCGTTAGACACATAGAAGACCCAGTACAGTAGTCAATTTCCGCAGGGGAGGTCAGTGAAGGATTCCATCTCCTCAGTCTTCTCCTGCTTCCCTCCTCTGCATGCTCCCACCCCACAGCCCTTCTCACTTGCTCAATTAATAAGACTTTCTCACAGTCCAGCAGATATTCAGGATGGAGCCTTGGCACTCAAGACTCAAAGGGTCAACAGGCTCCTGCAGAGAGGAACATCAACTACCCAGGCCCAGTCTGCACTGCCACACTTAAAACCACTGATTGTAGAGACTCCCAGACTGAAATGGCTTGTTTGTGGTTTCACAGCTTAGCTCAAGCAAAGGGTATATTTAATTGCCTAGGGGGCAATGTGATCGCCTAGAATGAAAACAAAGTTTGCTTCAAGTTTTTTGTAGAGAAACACCTGCTGGAGAGTACTGTTGTTAGCTGCTGTGGAGTTGGCCCCCAATACATGTACAGTGGAACGAAACTGATGACCTCGTGCACAGGAACAAAACGTTGGCCTGTTCTGTGCCATGTCCATGATCCATTGAGTTGTGATCCATAGGGTTTTCACTGGCTGATTTTCAGAAGTAGATTTCCATGCCTTTCTTCTTAGTCTGTCTTAGTCTAGAAGCACCACCGAAACCTGTTCAACATCATAGCAATACGCAGGCATCCACTGACAGATGGGTGGTGACTTCACAGAGGTGCATTGACTGGGAATAGAACCAAGGTCTCCCGCATGGAAGGCGAGAATTCTACCACTGAACCATCAATGCCCCTCCCCTGCTGGAGAGTAGAGGTCTGTCACTATATGAACAACTCCCAGTCTTTCCAAGACTGGAGTTAAATATCAGAATCCAGAGTAAACTTTTGGCTCAGGATCACACAAATGTAGCCTATTGCCCCACACCACCCCAGCCCCACCCAACACTTTCTTGACCAAGTTATAGAACCTATTGGAACCTAGGAGGGATTAGGCTTGAAGAATGATCTCCTAGAACCTCTCCAGACCTCTAACACCTTACTTCTTTTATTCTATTCCTCTTTCCCTCCTATGTTGGATCATGCTTTCAGCCCAGGCCTCAGGACTAGAAAATTCTTACCACATAGCCTTGAGCTGATGGAGCTGCCTGTCTTTTTGCTCATCAACAAGAAGGGATTAGGGCTCCACTAATGAATATCACTGCATAAGTCTAGGGCACTTTCCTGGAATCATAATTAATATTAATTAAACATACTATGATTTTTAAAGTAAACTTATTTCTGGCATGATCCAAATTGATTATATCTATGATAGCAAATATTAGATATTCCATTTTTGACAATTAAAAAAAGACAAGGCCAGATGATCTATATACATTCATTCATTCACTCAACAAATGTGCCGGAGTTTCACCTACACCTACATGTTAGCCACTAATCTAGAAACTGGAGATGCAGCAGTGAAAAAAATAGACAAAAATGCATGCCCCCAAGGAGGTTATAGTTTAGTGGGAGGGACAGACAATAAACTACTAAATAAGATAATTCATGTCAGATGACCATATGGGCTGTGCAGAAAAGTAAAGCAGGGAAGGGGAGTAAAGTTCCCTTAATAGCATGGTCACAAAGGCATCGCTAAGGAGGCATTTCAAAAGAGCCATGAAGGAGGTGGAGGATACCGCTATGCTGCTATCTGGGGAAGAGCATTCCAGGCAGTGGGAACAGAAGAGCAGAAGCCCTGAGGCCAGAGCAGGCCTGATGTGTTTGAGGAATGCCACAGAGGCCAGTGTGGTGGAGAAGGCTGCGCAAGGGGAAAAGAAGTAGGAAACAAGTCAGAAAAGCGTGTGTGTGGGGGGTGTAAGTGTGAATGTGTGGGTGTGAGTGTGTGCAAGTGTGAGTGTATGTGTACTTCAGCATCCTCATGTGAAAGGGTGCATTATAGTTCATTTCCCAAAAGTTTCTGGACCTCCTTTAGGTAGAGAGGTTCCTGAAAGGCCTGCCCTGCCAGCTCTGGCTGGGTGGACACTGAGGAGGCCACAGGCTGGACACCCAGCTACTCTTACACTCGACTTACATAAAAGCACAGCGCACCAAATAGAAAGCATATCCTTATGTCTTCACTTCTCTGTAGCCTTTGAAATTATTTACTTCTTTCTATATACAGAGGAACTTACTTATGTGTATGCCAGCCATGTAGCCAAGATTTTCAAAAATAAAATCCATATTCCAAATATCTTTTCCAGGTTTCAGATCATGTTGACTGATTTCTGATTTAGAAAATATGGTCAACAGATCTATATTATTCCTGTCTTCCGTAGACAAATACAACAGAATCTTATATTGGGTGTGTCCCCAATTTGTTTCTAATTAACTTTCAGATCCTTTCCAAATGTATTTTTACCTAATCAGGTCCATAAAATTGTTCTAACAACCAACTTTAGTTAACATCTTTTTCTATTTTTCCATACATAAAGAACTTGTCTACTATTTCCTGTAGTCTTCTCTTAATGTTATAATTACCATCTTTTTTATGTTACTGCATGACCAATCATATGTGGTGATCACCTAAAATGAACCAGTTAATGCTCCTCTCAACCTTCTAGATCTACACAGGTTTTTATCAAAGACTATTAGAGCTGTGAAGGACCTAAGAGCTTACGTGCAAACCTCCCATTTCGGGAGATGAGGAAATACACCCACAGAAGTCACCTGTCTCACATAGAAGCCCTGCAGGTATCTGACAGACTCTTATGCCTCTGTCAGATACAGTTGCTCTTACTATACCATACTAGTTGTAGTCAAGTTGACTCTGACACATGGCAGCCCCATGAGTGTTGGAGTAGAACCGTGCTCCATCAAGTTTTCAATGGCTGATGTTTCAGAAATAGATCACCAGGCTTTTCTTCTGAGGCACCTCTGGGTGGATTCGAACCTCCAACCTTTAAGTTAGCAGTTGAGTACATTAACCACTTGCACCACCCAGGGACTCCATTTTATTATGTATACAGCAAATGTACTGTGCATTCAGGATTACATCTAAAGGAATTGTCGCAATACTGCCTTTTTCTTTAAATGGAACTGGAAATCAGACCCAGCAGGGCCTAGGGACATTACAAACCGAGAAATTCGTCACTATAGCAACTAACAGTGAGTACTCACTATGTACCAGGTGCTGGGTAAATGCTTTATTTATTCATTCAAATAATATTTACTGAGGACCTATGTGCCAGGCACTGTTCAAGGAGCTTGGGATACCTCAGAGAGCAAAACAGTCAAAACCCTCTACTCTCACGGTGCTTACCTTAGAATCATTTTCAGAAAGGATGCGCCCGTCAGGGCTTCATGAGGAATGACTGTGTTCATGTCACTCTCTGCTGTATCTACACACCTGACAGAGAGGCTGTGAGTCAGTGGATGGAATGAGTGTCCTTAAATGACCAAATTAATGTGTTTCAAAATCTGCCATTTTTCTTGCTGTAGTAAGTGTACTGTTTACTTTGAACACATCATCAGGAAAAACCAGTCTCTAGAAAAGGACATCATGTTTGGTAAAGTAGAGAATCAGTGAAAATGAGGGAAACCCTTCTGAGGTGGATTGACACAACAGCTGCAACAGTGGACTCACATCCCAACAATCATGAAGATGGTGCAGGACGGGCAGAATTTTGTTCTGTTGTACACAAGGCTGCCATGAGTCAGAGCTGACAAGTATAGAGCAGTAGTGGGACAAATAGAAATTATCAGTCAACATCTATCTGCTCTATGATTTTCACCGTGGTAGTTGCGATTAATAACATTTTCAGAAATATTTAATAAATACTACGTGTTCTGCATATCTATCAGTGTGCAATTTTTCATTGAATAGGTGAAGCCTTGTGAGGAAAAAGCAGGATGCTTTAAAATAATTGCAACTTCTGAATAAAATATGTTAATAACAACAATAGACTTTCTGATCCTGGATAACTTCGGTTTCCTTCCCAACTCTGTCCTCCTACTGGTATTTCTCCTTAGTATTTAATGAGTGGCGTGGACTACCCGTTCTGCTTTTAAGACTGTAGACTAGTTGCCCAAGTTGTGGGAATTAAAAGACTCTCCTGTCTTTAGTCAATAAAGTTTCGTTATACTCTGAAGGACACAATTTGTAGGCCTGGGTAGAAAAGAGAATTGGGAGGATAATAAAGTGCAGTTGCTTGAATCATGAATGAGGGAGCTGACAACAATGTATCTGAGTTGAAATAATTGTGTTCAGAGTCAGATTTATGTCTGTGACTGCTAACATTAACTCAACAGCAATATCTATTGCAGGGTGCTTGACAGCTTTATGTGCTGCTGCTAACTCAGGGACCTCCAGACTAATAGGACAAGCGTAATAGTGGTAGCTTATTTTGTATTTTTTTCTGTCTTGTCTAAATAACCATGCTCTGAGTTTACATTTATTTGTCTCAGAAGAAGGTTGCACATAATAAAAGGATCTTTCTATGGTCACATGTTTCCTTCTGTCTTCATTCAGATACAAACATAGGATTCCTGTTAGTGACAATTGCTTATGCCAATTCTTCATTAACAGATGTTTTCTAAGCATCCATTAGACACCAATGGAGATAATGCAGTGAACAGAGCAAAGTCACTGACCTTGTGAGTGGATGGAGGGAGACATTAAGCAAACATACAACTAAATATATAGGGCATTATGTAGCATTTAGTGCTACAGAGAAAAATAAAGCCAGGTCCTCCTATTAGTATCTTTGCTGTATTTTAAGAAGCTTCCCTCTAGTCCCATGGTTTGGTAGTCACCCTCTCCACAGGTGTTAGTTGTCACTCTGCTCTCTACAAATAGATGCCCCCCGCCCCCACAGTGTTCCCTTTATAATGTAAGTCAAGGTCACCTAGCTGGCTGGTGGCAGAAACTTGTCTCCGGACTGCTAGTCCAGTTCCTTTTTCACTACCACCTCTTATCTCCTCTGTACCTTCTCCTTTGCACATATCAAACATTTTCTCTTTTGTTTTCATTGTCATTAATAATGATTCAACTCTGGGCACTCCCAAAAGCAACACCAGAGGAGGCAGCTTCCCTCAAGGAATTTGTCATATAATGGAGAGAACCAGGCAGATAGACATATAGACCTAGAACACAAATGACACAATCTGTAACCATCATCATGACCGACTCAACCAACACGATTCCTGGTTATCCAAGTTTGTAGAAAGCTGAAGAGTGGTGGGGGTGGGATGATTTATACGCACCCTGGAGCCCCAGTGGGGCTAGTCAGAGAAGGCAGGTAAGAGAGAAGTGAAGTTCAAGCAGAACTTTAAAGGAATCACGACTCGTGATTTCCCAGAGGCAGGAGGCGATACTTTTTGGAAAAATGGAGAAAATTCAGAGTGTGGAGAAAGAAAGTCCACAATTAGATGCCGTGCCCCTTTATTTAATTGAATTGGAAATGTCTTTGGAAACTGAATGAGATTAGGACAAAGACATTTAAAGTGCCTGATAGAGTTTCACGTAGGGAGAAAGGCAATCAGAAGCCAATGCAGGAGTCTGAGAAATAAAATAGGTGACCCTGGGTGAAGAAACTTCTGCCACCACATCTAGGGTAGTTTGAGGCAGAGCTGAAGCTAAAAGCAACAGAGTCCAAGGGGATGCTGACCAGGAGGCTAGTCTTGAGTTTGTTGATGGTGGGACCAGAGAGTGGGGAAGACATTATCCCGAAATCTAGGAAAATAGTGGTGATGAGGATGTGAGAATCAGAAAGAAGGTAGTTTTACATGGCACGGATGAGAGATTACTTAAAACATGGAAATTAAATGATGAAAGATAAATTGAGAAGTTAATGATATAACTCTGAGAGACATATGCTTCAAATCGGTGGCTAAAACAGTGTAGGCAAGTGATTTAGACAAACGAATGAACCAAGAATGGATCTTGGTGAAGAAATATCTTAACAAAAGAAACACCGACAGATTGGTTAGAGAAGAATTAGTCAACAACATTAGCGACCTCACTTTATTATGGGGCAAACTGAAGGAAGTGGTCTCTGTGGGCCTTGTTGCTTAGAAAGAGCATGTATTTTAGTACACATACAAAAACACGGGAATATTTACAAAGAAACCTGTCTTAGTGAAAATTAATATCATGCAGTCTAAGCACATTGAGCTGATAAAGTGAGAATGATAAGAATAGCTATTTTAGAAGACTCCAATAAAATGTGTAGGAGCATCATCAGTAATTCCGTATACACGGAGAAATAGCTAAGGACATTAGAAACGAGTACCAAGCTATCCACATTGCATAGCAGTAAAGAGTAAATGAAATATAATTCATTATGTATGACAGCGTGTTGAATCTGGAGAACACTGAAGGAAGATGGGAAGGGTAATTATTTCAGTAATTCATTACTTCAATTTTCCTTTGATAAGCAAAACAAAAGCTATGAAATTGTATTATGTCAGGTATTGCCAAGTGGTACCAATGTCTACCAAAATTTTAAATTTATTATCAAGGTGGCAGCATCATTAGCTCTGACAAGAAGGTTTAGAGCCCAAAGGATGTTTTCTTTGGAGAAAAATAGTGGTTCAGCATTTCTCTTCTTTTCAACAAAGTGTGCCACTCCGAGGGAGAGTCTGACAGTGACAAATGCGGCAGTGGAATGCAGAGCTGCCAGGCAGTTAGTAAAGGAGCTCGGAAATGATAGGCATAAAAACTAGAGCTGACTAGTGGGCCCGGCCAGTTGTCCGGGCATCAGGAGCACTTCAGAGACCTAGTCAGCCTCTGCCAGGGGTGGGCTCTCGGGCCCTGCATCCAGGCTGTGGAGGCAGCTGGGAAAAATTGCATAGCCCTGTGGATGAAGGTCACTATAAATTCATGTCACCATCCTTGTTCGGGGCCTCAGTGGTGCCTGGAACTCCTCCAGGGTTTTTCAATTCATCTTGTTCTCCTACACCCTGGAGTCTCTATGTCAAACTTTCTTCACGAACTCCCCTTTTCCAAGTCTCCTTCTTTCCCAGCACATGACATTGCCTGTTTCTCCTCAGAGTATGAAAGCTGTCAGCTTTCTACAGCTGGCATTGCTTCAGCTTCTACAGACCTACTTGCATCTTCACCCACCGTCTCCTCCTCCGCTCCTATTGCAGGGAAGTGAGTGTCCTCATCTAAGGCCAATCCCTCCACCTGAGGGCTGAGTCCTATTCCCTTCCATCCTTTAATGCATCTTATGGTCTTCTTCATCCTCTCTCTCCCTGATGTCACTAGGCTTTTCCCTATTGGCTCCTTTCCATTAGCATTTAACCTGGCATCGTCTTTCTCATTTAAAAAATGAAACAAAACAAAAGCTTTCTTGACTCCTCCTCCAGCTACCACTATTTCTCTCCAAGTTTCTCTAACTACGTAGTTATCCACACTCACTGCCTCCATTTCTTCACTTTCTACTCATTCCGCAGTCTTCTCCAATCTAGCTTCTCACACTATAATTCCACCAAATACTCTCACCAAGGTCACCAGAGACCTCTGTTCAAACATAGATATTTTACAGTCTCCATTTCACTCCATACTCGGCAACATCAGCCCTGTTGACCACTCCCTCTGTCTTGAAATAATCTTATCCACTGGCTTCCATGACTCCACACTTCCCTGGTTTTCTTCCTACATCTCTAGAAACTGATCATTAGATTCCTTTACAGGCTTTTTATTCTCAATCTAACTATTAAATGTTGGAGTTCCTTGGGACTCTAGACTAAACCTTTTTCTTACTGTGCATTTTCTTTCTGGCTAACTCTAAAAACAGGCATTTAAAAGTTTCTTTATAACTAATTAGTTTGTACTTTTCTTAGAATGCTGAAATCTCGGATCTGAATATTAGAAATCATCCTCTTACTTTGTACCAGGAAAAAGAGAAAAGAGACTCACGGAGGTCATAACTGACCTGACAGGTCAGAACTGAGGTCTCTTCACTCTCATCATTGTTTTTTATCCACCACCATGCTATCATCTGCAAAGAGGGCTTTAAAAGAGCTTCAAATTCTAACTACGCTTTTTTGCAGAAATGGACAAGACAACCCTAAAATTCTAATGTAAACACAAGGGACAAAGAATAGTCAAAACACTTTTGAAAAAGAAGAACAAAGTTGGAAGATTCATGGTTCCCAATTTCAAAACTTAACTACAAAGCTTCAGTAATCAAGACAGTGTGGTACTAGAATAAAGATAGACATATAAATTAATGGAATGGAACTGAGAGTCCAGAAATAACAAACATGTACGGTCAACTGAGTTTTCAAAAAGAGTGTCAAGACAATTCAATGGGGAAAGAATAATCTTTTCAACAAATTGTGCTGGAACAAATGGATCTCCAATTGCAAAAGAATGAATTTGGACTCCTATTTCACACCATATGCAAAAAGTAACTCAAAATCGATCAGAGACCTAAATGTAACAGCTGAAACTATTAAACTCTGGAATGAAAAATAGTTGTAAATCTCTCTAACCTCGAATTCAGAGAGTTTCCTAAATATTACACCAAGAACATAAACAACCAAAGAAAAAAATAAATGAATTGGACTTCATCAAAATTAAACATGTCTGTGCATCAAAGAACACTTTCAAGACAGTGAAAAGACAAACCACAGAAAATGAGCAAATGATTGCAAATCCTATATCTGATAAAAGCCTGTTGTTGTTACTAGGTGCCGTCAAGTCGGTTCCGATATGTACAAGAGAACAAAACACTGCCTGGTCCTGTGCCACACTCACAATCATTGTTATGTTTGTGCCCATTGCAGCCACCGTGTCGATCCGTCTCATTGAGGGTCTTCCTCTTTTTCACTGACCTTCTACAAAAATGATGTCCTTCTCCAGGGATCGATCCCTCTTGATAACGTGTCCAAAGTATGTGAGATGTAGTCTCGCCACCCTTGCTTCTAAGGAGCATTCTGGCTATACTTCTTCCAAGATATATTTGTTCATTCTTTTAGCAGCCCTTGGTATATTCAATATTCTTCACCAACACCATAATTCAAAGGCATCAGTTCTTCTTTAGTCTTCCTTATTCATTGTCCAGCTTTCGCATGCATGTGAGGCCTTGAAAATACCATGGCTTGGGTCAGGCACACCTTAGTCCTCAAGGTGACATCTTTGCACTTTAAAGAGGTCTTTGGCAGCAGATTTGCCCAATGCAATATGTCATTTGATTTCTTGACTGCTGCTTTTATGGTTGTTGATTGTGGATCCAAGTAAAATGAAATCCTAGACAACTGCAGCATTTTCTGTTTATCATGATGCTACATATTAGTCCAGTTGCGAGGATTTTTGTTTTCTTTATATGTTGAGGTATAATCCATACTGTAGTCTTTGATCTTCATCAGTAAGTGCTTCAAGTCCTCTTCACTGTCAGCAAGCAAGGCTGTGTCATCTGCATATTGATGCATTGATAATTACTGGTGATTGGATTGTGAAAGTTGAAAACAAAATAGAAGGAGTAGTAGCTGGAAAATATGGCCTTAGTGATACAAATGATACTGGACATCTGATGATAGAATTTTGCAAAACCAACAACTTCTTCATTGGAAATATCTTTTTTCAACAACATAAATGGCTACTATACATGTGGATCTCACTGAATGGAATACATAGGAATCAAATTGACCATTTCTGTGGGAAGAGATGATGAAGCTCAATATCATCATTCAGAAGGCTAGCAACTGCAGAACAGACCATCAATTACTCAGATGCAAGTTCAAGTTGAAGCTGAAGAAAATTAAAACAAGTCCACAAGAGCCAAAGTACAACCTTGAGCATATCCCACCTGAATTCAGAGACCATCTCAAGAATAGATTTGATGCATTGAGCATTAATGACCGGAAACTAGATGAGTTGTGGAATGACATCAAGGACATCATACATGAAGAAAGCAAGAGGTTATTGAAAAGACAGGAAGGAAAGAAAAGACCAAAATAAATGTCAGAAGAGACTCTGAAACTTGCTCTTGAATGCAGAGAAGCTGAAGAAAATGGAAGAAATGATGAAGTAAAAAAGGTGTGCAAAAGATTTCAAAGGGTGACTTGAGAAGACAAAGTAAAATATTATAATGAAATGTGAAATGACCTGGAGTTAGAAAACCAATATGGAAGAGCACACTTGGCATTTCTCAAGCCAGAAGAATTGAAGTAAAGATTCAAGTCTTGAGTTGCAATAGTGAAGGATTCTACAAGTAAACTGTTGTACGATGCAGGAAGCATAAAAAGATGGAAGGAATGCACAGAGTCACTGTACCAGAAAGAATTGGTCAAAGTTCAACCATTTTCAGGAGGTAGCATATTATGAAGAACTGATAGTACTGAAAGAATAAGTCCAAGCTGCCCTGAATGCATTAGTGAAAAACAAGGCTCCAGGAGTTGACAGAATACCAATTGAGATGTTTCAACAAACGGATGCAGTGCTGGAAGCACTCACTCGTCAATGTCAAGAAATTTGGAAGATAGCTACCCAGCCAACCAACTGGAAGAGATCCATACTTGTACCTATTCCAAAGGAAGGTGATACAACAGAATGTGGAAATTATCAAACAATATCATTAATATCACACGCAAGTAAAATTATGCTGAAGATAAAAACAAAAAAAACAGTTGCAAGAGTACACCAACAGGGAACTGCCAGAAATTCAAGCTGGATTCAGAAGAGTGCGTGAATGAGGGATATCATTGCTGATGACAGATGGATCCTGGCTGAAAGCAGAGAATAGCATAAAGATGTTTGCCTGTGTTTTATTGACTATGCAGAGGCATTCAACTGTGTGGATCATAATAAACAATGAATAAAATTGAAAAGAATGATAATTTCAGAATGCTTAGCTGTGCTCATGTGGAACCTGTATGTAGACCAAGGGGCAGTCGTTTGAACAGAACAAGGGAATACTGCCTGGTGTAAAATCAGAAAAGGTATGCATCAGGGTTGTATCCTTTCACCATACTTATTGAACCTGTATGCTGAGCAAACCATCAGAGAAGCTTGATTATATGAAGAATGTGGCACCAGGACTGGAGGAAGACTCATTAACAACCTGTGATATGCAGATGACATTAGTCATTAGGGAAATGCCAATCAACACATTTCACACCCACTAAGATGGCTATAATAAAATCAAGTTTTAAAACTTAAAATGGCAAATGTTGGCAAGAAGGTAGAGAAGTTGAAACCCTCACACAATGCTAATAGGAATGTAAAATTGTACAGATGATGTGGAAAACATTTTGACAATTCCTTAAAAATTTAAATGTGGAGTTACCATATGACTCAGCAATTCCACTCCTAGGTATACATCCAAGAGAATTAAAAAATATATACCCACACAAAAACTTGTACATGAATGTTCATAACACAATTATTCATAATAGCCAAAACCAGAAACAGCCCAAATGCCCATCAACTGATGAATGGATAAACAAAAGGTGGTATATCCATACAATGAGATATTACTCAGCCATAAAAAAGAATAAAGTACTGATACATGCTGCCACATGGATGAGCCTTAAAAACCGTATGCTAAGTGAGAGAAGCCTGACACGAAGGCCATATATTTTATGATTCCACTTATGAGAGGCAGCCCCCCCAAAATCAAACCCATTGCCGTCGATTTGAATTCCGACTCATAGTGACTAGTGACCCTACATAGGACAGAGTAGAACTTCCCCTTAGGGTTTCCAAGGCTGTACATCTTTGTGGAAGCAGATTGCCACATCTTTCTCCTGCAGAGCGGCTGGCAGGTTCAAACCTCCGACCTTTCTGTTAGCAGCCAAGCACTTAACCACTGTGCCACGAGGGCTTCATGAGGTGTCCAGAATAGGCAAATACATGGAGACAGAAGTAAATTACTGGTTGCCAGCAGATAGGAGAAGGGGGAATTGGGAGTGACTGTCAACAGGTATAGAGTTTCTTTTGGGGGCAATGGGAATATTCTAGATTATTCTAGAATTCTAATAATGGTGATGGTTGGACAACATTGTGAATATACTACAAACTACTGAATGGTATACTTTAAAACAGTGAATTTTATGCTATTTGAATTTTATCTCAATAAACAATTACCGGGGCGGGGGGGAAGCTTCAAAGTAATATTTAACTCTTTTACTTCTGCCCTCTTCCCAGCCCCCACAAATAATCATATAGTCCTAGACTTACTTGGCAAACTCTTAACATTTTCCTTTCTTTTCCATTCCTACTGCCACACATTTAGCAGTAGCCTTTAGAATATTTTTTTTGTTATAAGATTATAAGTAACACAACATTTGCCAATTGAACATTTTCACTTGTACAGTTCAATGAAGCCTGTTGCATCAATCATGGCACAAATGAAAAAAGCACATGATCTTCTCAATCGATGCAGAGAAGGTTTTTGACAAAATTCAGAAACCTTTCATAATAAAAACACTTAATAAGATAAGGAGAGAAATTCCTCAATATGATAAAGGGCACTTATGAAAAACCTACAGCTAACATCATACTCAGTGGAGAGACTGAAAACATTCCCCTTAAGATCCGAACAAGACAAGGGTGTCTGCTCTCATCTTTACTATTCAATATAGTACTGGAAATTCTAGCCAGAGCAATTAGGCAAGAAAAATAAATAAAAGACATCCAAACTGGAAGGAAGGAGTAAAATTATCCCTGTCTGCAGATGACATGATCCTACATATAGAAGACTGCAAAGAATCCAGAAGAAAGCTACTGGAGTTAATAAATGAATTCAGCAAAGTGGCAGAATGTAAGGTCAACACACAAAAATCAGCCCACTTTTTATACATAGCAATGAGCTAGATGAAGAGGAAATTAGGAGAGTAATAGCCTTTTAATTGGTCTCCTTGTCTCAACCTCTTGCCTCCCACCAAACAATCCAGCACCTCACAGCCAAATTCATCCTCCCACAGCTTTTTCCCAAAAGTTCCTAAACCCTACATGAACTCATGCCTCTGACAAAATATTACAGGCTGTGGCCAATTTACAAATGGCCTGCAGGCCTAAAGTCCATTTATAACATGGTTGGCTGGAACTGAGAACAAATTTTACTATGGAAACCATATTATAAGTAGAGGTTAGACCCTCAGGCATTTTGTAAAAGCATTTTTCATTTTCAAAAGCTGACAGTTCTAAGAGTACTAGGGAACCTGATCGTTACAAATCAATGTTATTCTGAGAAAAGCTCAGAGTTGTAATGTGTACTCTCCTGCTCCAAACTGCTGATGTTGGTTCCTATGTCTAGAATCACAACTTGGGAGGCAGGTATGGAGAGAGGAGAAGGGAGAGAAGAGATTAAGTTGGCGGCAATGAGACACTGTGGGTGGGGTGAGAATCCTTCCATAATAACCACAGAGACCCTTCTGTGGCTGGAGTTACCTGTTCTTCAAACCCAGGTCTTTGTTTTTCTTGTCCATTTCATGATGCTTTTAACCAGGGTTTCTGCACTTGCTTTGGTTCACTGTAAAGCAGATCTTCTACTACATCCGGAGTGTTCCACTTGGGCAGGCTGGTAATTGGACACCCCTTCAAAGCAGTGCTCTCTCTATTATTCAATGAGGCCAAAGGGAAGATGATTTTTATATTAATATACAAAACAGATTCACATAATAATTCATGACTGTCAGCAGAAGTGCTCTTAAAAGAACTGGTAAATTGTAGCCCACTTTTCTGTAGCTCTTGCTATCTCTTCAGATTTCTTCTGTAATTTTACAAACAGAACAATTTGTCACAGAAATATATTAAATGGTTTTATACTTAAATGGAGCCCTCGTGGCACAGTGGTTAAGAGCTCAGCGCTAACCAAGAAGGCAGCAGTTAGAATCTACCAGCCACTCCTTGGAAACTCTATGGGGCAGTTCTACTCTGTCCTATAGGGTCTCTATGAGTCAGAATCAGCTTGACGGCAGTGGGATTTTCAGGTTATGCTTAAATAAAAAGAATCCCTGTAAATACCAGTACGTTATGCATTATTTGAATCCAAAATTTTAACTCACTGCCTGTCTAGTGCTGAAGCTAACTGCCTGTGTCACATAAATTCTCAACCAATAGAGCAGCATGGTGAAGAGTGTTTGCTTGTTTTTTAGTTTGGGTTTGTTTTGTTTTTGTTTTTTTTAATTCCCAATCAAAGGTGCTGCCTTGTCATTTATGTCAGAGTGATGTATGGAAACCTGAGTTAACTGGCATCCTTTTGTAAAATTTATTCCAGTGATATTTTAGAGATTGGCTCCCCCAGGGAACTGCCCAGCGGACCCCTCCTACCTTTCTCTGTCTCCTGACCCTGAACAATCACACAACCTTTGGAAACTTATCTAAGACTTTTTTTTTTTTTCTTTTTTTACTCAAATTACCTGTTGGGTAGGAGGAAGAGATTGGATAAAAAGACATTGTCTCTCTGTCTGTTTCCTTCCTATCTTTTCTCTCTTAAGCCAGGACAAGACAAAGATGCCTAACAGTAATGTTGGTTTGGGGCACACAGAAGTCTGTTGCCTTGTGCGCACCTAAACTGGCAGCTAACTTCCAGTGGTTACCTGGGATTCATAGGTTTAAAAAAGCACTCACTGATAGAGTGGGTCATTTCAAAGTATCCTAGTTTGGCTTTTTTCTTGCTTAAGCTCTTACATAGTGTTATGGATTGAACTGTGTCCCACTAATATATGTGTTGAAATTCTACCCCTGTACCTGTAAATATGATCCCGTTTGGAAATAGAAGTTTTCCTTTGTTACACTAATGAAGTCAGTGTAGGGTGGATCCTATACCTAATCACATCTGAGTTATAAAAGGAGCAGAATAGACACAAAGGAGGAAGAGAAAGATGACAGAGTATGTACAAACTTAGAAACTCCAAGGATTACTGGCAAGTAGAAGCTGAAATAGACATGAAAAGACCTCCTCCTAGAGCCATGACCTGAATTTGGGCTTCTCACCTTCTGAACTGTCAGAAAATAAGTTTCTGTCCTTTAAAGCCAGCCACTTGTCATTTGTTTTGTTACAGCAACACAAGGTAACTAAGACATACTGATTTTCTATCACCTGTGCTACTTTGTAATTCCTAGTATCTTTTTTTGGAGGGGGAGGAGGGCATATTACAACTTAAACAGCCTCTAACAGGAAATTATACACCTAAGACACTCAGTAATGACTGATTCTTTACTTTCTGTCCCAGTATCTTCTGTGATTTCATTGTCTTTGTTCCAGAGTGTTTATGAGGCAGAACCAACGTCGGATTTCCAATCATTTCTTATGAAATGTTGAATAAGTTTTGGACTTTGCCCTAGAAATGCCATATTCGTGTCTTTGTTATAGAAATAGTCATTGCATCCTTGCCATCAGAATAGCTGCCTACTGTGATCCTGCTGTGGATTTACATTGGGGGGGAAATTCCTCGTGAGGTAAGAGGTGAAATGGTGTTCTAGTATAAATAATATTTTAAAATAAGTGATTATCACTCTAATGAGCCATTTTCTCTAATCGTTGGTCAAAGTTGTTGCTGAGGAATAGCAAGAAAAAACTGTGAGTGGAGAAGAAAGCAGGTTGATCACAGATTTTTTTTTTTTTTTGTCTTGGAGATGTGATATGTACCTGTGTGGCTGGGCCTGCCACTTGTTCCCATTCAGTTGTGCCCAATTTCCAAATAAATATGAGGCACAGAATCTGGAGCTGAATTGATCCATCCACAAAGCCTTTTCTGCACAGTTAAAAAACAAAACAAAACAAAACATATTTTCCGGGCCTGGAACCAAAGAACCTTTGCAGCCTAAGGTACATGGCTTTATAGTGTATGTATATTTTAAAAGAAACCAATCTAAAGAAATTATGTGTTATGAGAGGGTACCATAGAACATTTCAGTCTGCGTATGCCAGGAAAGTTAGCAAAGAAGAGCAGAGGGAACCTCCTGATACCTGAAAGGAACCTCCAATTTCCAGACCCTTGTGGGTCTTCTCAACTCCAGGTTCTATTCTATGGAGTGCAAAGGGGTTATCATGGTTCTCAAATTGCAAAGAAGTTAGATGGGAAATGATTTCAGAAATGACATACTGCCTGACCCAGGGTCTGGTTGTCCCTAATACTGATTGAACATGTCATAGCATCTTCAGATTGAAGCACCTTCCTGGACTTGTTTTTTGAGGACCTTTGCCCCTAGAAAGACCAAGAGGCAGCATTAAAAGTGGGCATTCTGGAATCAGCCTATATCCCATATGTGTATGACAAGGACTCCAGAGGGCAGCATATAGAACAGTAGCTTCCAGCCTCTGTGTCTTGTGGAAGTGCCCCAATTCAAGATACAACTATTGGTCTCTACTTGTCTGGAGCAAAAGAGAAAGAAGGAAACCAAAGACTTAAAGAAGAAACTAGTCTACAGGACTAATAGTCTACATGAACGACAGCTTCACCTACCTTGAAGAAGAACTAGACGGTGCCCAGCTACCCCTACCAACTGTTCCAACCAGGGACAGAGTAGATGATCCTGGATAGAATGGGAGAAAAAAGTATAACAAAACTCAAATTCCTACAAAAAGGCCAGACTTATTGGATTGATAGAGACTAGAGGAACCCTTGAGACTATCACCCTGGGATACCTTTTAACCTTGGAACTCAAATCACTCCCAGAGGTCACCTTTCAGCCAAATGACAGATTGGCTCATAAAATAAATATCACCCGTGAGCACTGTGCACCTCTAAATAATCATCTAAATGAAACCAAATGGTAAACATTTACGCCAGACCAAAGATGAGAAGGTAAGAGGGGACAGGGAAGCTAAATTAATGGAAATAGAACAACCAGAATTGAAATAATGAGAATGCTGACACATTGTGGAAAATGTTACCAATGTCACTGAACAATATGTTTAGAAATTATTAAATGAGAACCTAATTTGCTGTGTAAACTTTCACCAAAACCACAATAAAATATTAAAAAAGAAAAGTCATGTAACAGGGGAAGAGCTTAACTGTAGAGACGTTTGTAGAAAGAAAAAAAAAAAAAGAAGTACCCTAATTCTGAGCTTATAATGAAGGTTTGCCCAGGCTTCATCCAAAGAGATTGTCAGTTCTCCTCTTTCTCGCCTTCTTCCTTCATGAGTCTGTGGCAGGGGAATGCTTCAGTATCTAATAGATAATATGTGCATGGAAAAGTGGGAGGCATTTCTGGAGATTTTCCCCACCTACTGACGACTCGACGGCAGCAGTGGGTGGGTGACTGATGATAATTAGAAATTCCCAGTGCCCGGATATTTATGATTAACTTAAGCCTTTGGTAATTGATTGTTGTTTTCTAAGTCTCATTTAATTTTTTGAATAGCCAGGTTTGGGGATAATTATTCCCTCCAATCATTGTACTATGTCTCCTATATCCCTCTGGTCTTAATTAGAATTGAATCTTAATGTTTTAGTTTGAGTTTGGGTCAGCTATGGCAAAAAATTTTAAGATGTCATTTGTATCTAGGCAATCTTGTATCCAGACTTAAATGTTCCCACTCTTTAGAGATTTGCTTTTATTTGAAGGAGATAAAGGTCATATACCTTAAACCATCAATGACATTCCCTTGAGTCTAGTCTCTACCGCCTGCCCCCGTACCTTAGGAAGGTCAGTGATTTTGTTACTAAGTTCCATGCCAACTTTAATATGATGTCTTGCTACCCTTTCAAAAGACTGTCCCTGCGTAGTGTAGGACCCACTGTAAGCTCATTTTGATTCTGAGTGCTCTTTGGGGGGTTTCAGGTGCTCTCTGATTCTAAGCAGGGACAATGTCTGCTCATCAAGTGAGAAACCAGTTGGGAATAGTTGGTTTAGCAAACTATTAGGTTGAACCATATGAGAACACCTGTTTTGTGAGTCAAAAAGAGTCAAACATCAGCAATTTTGTATGTTTTAACCAAAGATATTATAAGCTCCTTGAAATTAGGAGATGTGTTCTTCATTTTTTGTTTCAACCCTCCCACCATTACAACATTTTAGTAGAGTGACTCATGTAATCACTAGTGAAATGAGTGAATGAATGAATGAATGAATGAACTTGGGGCCCACTGGAATTGCTCAAATCTAACTCAGGATCTGGATACCCAATACACTACATCCATCTCTTTAACATCAGAATATGACCATTCATTTACACACGAACTGTGCTCTGGGAATGGCAGGTTGTCCTGCTTCCTTTGAGCATGTGCTGATGAATGGGAAGAAACGATACAGGTACTGAAAGTCGGGGTGAAACTATAAAGACCTTGGGAGCCATGCGCAGGAGTTTGGACCTTATTCCATCATCAACTTATGAGTTATCACTGGGTTTGGAAGCTGAGAAGTTAGTGGAACAATTTGGATTTTAAGAGTATGATGTTAATTCTCACCTTGAGAGACAGAATGCCAATATCGAAAAGAGAGATGTCTTTAGGAAAGGGATAATTTATGCGTAATCAAACCCAGAAAATCACTCACATAATGTAGTATAAGCTTGATTATACATGATTAATAATTGCAGATTGCTTGATTGCTGGGTTTTCTTGGCTGGGATATATTTTAAGATAATAAAGGATTTGTCCAGGTTGCACATACCTATCTCAGCTGCAGAGTGGTTAGCTGTTGTTGCTAGAAAATCTTCATACATGCCATGACAATTAAGGTTGAGGATGATGTTTTTTTTAGGAGAGACCACCTGGAGCAGCAAGAAAATGGGAAGGCTGTGTGGAGGACGCTCAGAGATTTGCACTCCAGCCTGAGCCCTGCCCACTCAGCAGCTGTCTCGTGCTCAGCAGTGATTTCTGACCTATTGTCACAGTATTGTCAAAACGAGGGGTAGACTCCTGACAAACATTATTAATCAGATTTCTCTGGGTATAATAAATCAATAACTCACAATAAACCAAGGAACCCTCTGCTCATTTCATTCTATGTGCCTAGTCCTTTGGAAATTTTTCCAGACTGGCCTGTGAACATTACATGACCCTGTTTGAACTTCTGCCAGGGCAGGTGCTTGATAAATGTGTAACTAAGAGGAAGTTACTCTCCTTTTCTGCCCTCCTTTCCAGCCACCAACACCCGCTCCACCATGATTGCTTCCAGACCCTTGGGTGTGCCATGCTCATCAGGGAATAGGGAGACCCTCTTCTAACAGCCAGCCATACAAAATACAGACTTGTTGCCCATCCTTAGAGCTTTTAGAAGTCTGCCATGCCACCTGCCAGCCGTCTGTGACAATGATTACACACTTGCTTTTACTGGTGATGTACCTGTTATGTGCGACTAAATGCCCAGATTCAGAAGTTGGAGCTGCAATTATCCCTATGGTCAGCAATCCAGGGTCACTCCTTCGTACTTAGGATTGTTCATGTCTCAGTGTACTGCCCAAATCGATGTCACCCAGCTAGTTAGTGAACAAGCCTCGTTTGGTACCAGATTCTTGACTTAAGCCCAGGGCTCTTCTGCTGCATGATGCTGTCTTCATTCTATTCACCAGACAACAGCTTTGGTGAGCCTTTCAAGTATAAACCAAGTTGCATCACTCCTCTGCTCAAAACCCTCATCTCAACCCACCTAGAAGCAAATCCGAAGCCATGGTCCTCCTCTCCAGCCCCACCTCCCACTGCTCTCTCCTGGCTCACTCTATTACAGCCACAAGGGCTTCCTTGGTGTCCTTGGACATACCCAGCTCCTTCCTATCTCAAGGCCTTTGCACACATGGTTCCTTCTGCCTGGACTCTGCCTGTCCTGGGTGGCTGCATGGCCTTTATTCTTCTCGCTCACTGTTCAGGGATCCCTTCTGACCTGCTTCCCTAAAATACCTCCCACACCACATCCACCTCCACTTCAGTCTCCTTGTTTTGATGTGTTTTGTATTTATTTTTTGGTATTTATGTTCCTCCCTGCCAGAAAAATGTAAATTCCATGGATGCTAGGACTTTATCTCTTCTTTACGGTTGCATTTCTAGTATCTACAATAGTACTCAGCACATAGCAAACAAAAGTAACCAAATCTGTTGCCTTTGGGTAGATTCAGACTCTTGTAGGCAGACAGTGAGTTGGGAAGCTATGGTGTAGAGAATGGAAATGAAGGAAGGGAGAGGACATACACTGATTTACTAGATGTGAAAATGCAAAAAATAAAAGGTACATCAAGGTAACTCTATGCGTTTAGGCCTTGGAAACTGGGAGAACTTTTGAAAGCATGCCTTCCTTTGTAGATCATATATATTTTTAATTATATGGAAAGGTAGAGTGCTGTAAAATCTTGTTTGAAGAGCCTAGACATGAAGCAGCTGCTAAATTATAAACAAACTCTTGTGTTGAAAATTTGGCCATAATGCTTTGCTCTCAGAGGGCATTATTAGGTTGTTGCTTCTTAGTCCTCAGACCTCTTTGAGCGCTCTGCGGGAATTAACATTGCTTCATGTCATTCGTTCATTTTGAGCATGTGCTGATGAATGGGAAGAAACGATACAGGTACTACATTACTATATTCCGGGTGCTATGTGCTATGTGCTGGAGGGACAGGTTAGAGTCAGGCTTGTTCCCTGCCCACAAACCACAGCAACCTCATGGTTCAGCACAGAGACAGGCAGATAGAGAAACCTTTACCTTAGAGTGGGATACCTATTGCCGTCAAGTCAATTCTGACTCATAGCAACTCTATAGCACAGAGGAGAACTGCCCCATAGGGTTTCCAAGGAGCAGCTGGTGGATTTGAACTGCCAGCCTTTCGGTTAGCAGCCCAGCACTTAACCACTGCACCATCAGGGCTCAGAGCTAGAAAAGAGGCACAAGCAATGCCGGCGCAGTAGGGATGGGGGAAGGGATGAGAGCTTTTCTTCCAAGGGTCCCTAACAAGCCACAGAGTTGTTCAGGCACTGGAAACTTCCACGCACAATAATGACTTCACGTTAGCTTCGTTTATTTTGTTTTTCTTTTTTAATTACTTAAGTAGGAAATGAATATGTTGGCATAGGGTTCCCTGTGTGGTGCAAACAGTTAACGTGCTCAGCTGCTAGCCAAAAGGTTGGAGGTTCTGGTACACGCTGAGATGCCTTGGAAGAAAGGCCTGGCAATCTACATCTGAAAAATCAGCCACTGAAATCCTACAGAGCACAGTTCTGCTCTGAGATACGTGGGGTTGTCATGAGTCAGACTCAACAGCAGCTGGTTTATATTTGCATAGTAAAACATTCAATTAATATAAAAATATAGAATAAAAAACACCAGTTTCCTTCATCCACTCCCACTAACCAAACTCCCATTCCTCAGAAATAACCACTGTTATTAATTTGGTTTGTGATCTTCCAGGCCTTATTTGTATCACTTATGTACATCCAGAAATTTGTGGATCCTTTGAAGGTGTGTGTATCTATATTTAAATGGGATTATTCATTATGCATTATTTGATGACTTGCTTTTTTCATGTACTGTCTTCTATTTCCATGTCTCTATGTGTCTGTGTCAAACTGCTGCCTTAGTAGAGTCCATGGGACAACTGCATCATAGTGTCATTGACTCTACCCCACTTAAACTGGTTGCTGTCGAGTCAATTCCAACTTATGGAGACCTCATGTATGTCAGAGTGGAGCTGCTCCATAAGGTCTTCTACCTCACTTCATCCTGGTGAATTGTTTTCCTTGAGCAACATCAGTGCCCCTCTTGTGCCTCACTGCCTCACTGAGCTTGCCCTCGGCCATTCTCTACTGGGCTTTCTCTTACTGGGGAATCAAGGTTTCTACCCCATTAGTGCTAAGTGTGAGCTGTTATTTCATTCCCTGTTGCTAAGCCACTGGAGGGTTCAGCCATTCATTGTAAAAATCCCACTCCTAGACTGTGAGGGCAGCCCCCGCCTTGAGAAAAGAGATCCAAGCCTCCGTATGACCAAACGGCGTACCCAGAGGGAAGCTCCTCCTACAGATTTAAGTTCTAAGAACATTCTGGTAGATTATTGGATTTCCCTTCTGTCACCGTATCTGCATGTTCCTTGCTTTATCTGCATGTTCCTGTGGAGAAACAGAGCTAAGACTTTATGAAATCATGTAGTAAGGTATCGAGAGAGAGTGCAGTGTTATTCTTAGGGTCATCCTTTCTCTCTCCCACCCACCAGTGGAGCTCTCTGAGACCAGGCTATTGTACAGTTGAGGGAAGACTTTCTGGCAGGTTTCCTGCCATTTCTGAACACCTGAAGGGACCCTGTTGTTACAGAAAATGGTGTTTGGAACCAGCATAGCATTGTGAAAAGACTTGACGTCTAGGCTACAGACCTGTTTTATTTGGAAAGCAAAGTGCTGCAGATAAAAATGGATGAGGGCTACTTCAGGAGCATCTGCTCTCTGGTTTGTGGGGTCTCCACCTCCCTGTCTGGAGTGGGTCTGGTCTCAACCACTGATGTTCCTAGGCTCACCATATAGGCACTTGAGTTTGCTTCACCCTGGCCAAAGTCAAAGTCTTGGCTTGGTTTTGCAACATAGAGTTTTTGGATTGTGGGAAACTCATCTAACATCTCAGGGACTCAGTTTCCTAGTTTGTGAAAAGTTTCTCAGGCTTTGTGTAAAGTTACCTTACTAAGGAGCCCTGGTGGCACAAACAATTTGCTCTTAGCTATGAACCAGAAGGTTGGCGGTTTGACCCTACCCAGTGGCTCCGAGGGAGAAAGACCTCGTGATCTGCTTTTATAAAGATGACAGCCAATAAAGACCTTTGGGGCAGTTCTACTCTGCCATGGGGTCTCTATGCATCAGAACTGGCTCCACGGCACCCAACAACAACAATGTATATATTGACACACGTGAACTATAAAGACCAACACATGTAAACTTAAGGAACAGCTCACACATACCTCTGGACACCATCCCTTTGCCAGATAAATATTTGGTAGCCAAAAGGGCTTTATCTAACCCAGCTGAATGAGCCCTGGTGGCACAGTGGTTAAGAGCTTGGTTGCTAACCATAAGGTTGGCAGTTTGAACCCACCAGCCTCACCATGGGAGAAAGATATGGTAGTCTGCTTTAGTAAAGATTTACAGCCTTGGAAACCCTATGGGGAAGTTCTACTCTGTCCTATAGGGTCGCTATGAGTCTGAATTGACTCAAAGGCAACAGGTTTGGGTTTTTTTACTCCACGATAACTTTCCTAACTTATTCCCACCACATTCTGATGAAATTTACAAAAACACTCTGCAAATGGAAAAGTACTGCAAAATGTCAGCTGTGATCATCTGGTCTAGACTTCACTTCAGACCCTCCTCCCCGCAGCCCTGAGTCTCCATCGCCCAACCCTGAGGTCATTGCCCTCCAGTGTTATTCTATGATTGCTCTCAGTCATTTCATGGACAGAGACCAAGGCTTTTCCTTTCTATAATTTCTCGCCTTTTTGCTGTTGTTAGCTGCCATAGAGTCAACTCTCAACTCATGGCGACCCCATGCACACTGGAATGAAATGCTACCCAGTCCTGCGCCATGCCCAAGATGAGTTGCTGATCTAACCATTGTGATCCATGGGGTTTTCACTGGCTGATTTTTGGAAGTAGGTCACTAAGCCTTTCTTCGTAGTCCACCTTAGTGTGGAAGCTCCACTGAAACCTGTTCGCATCATAGCAACATGCAAGCCTTCACTGACAGACGGGTGGTAGCTGTGTATGAGGCGCATTGGCTGGGAATGGAACCCAGGTCTCCCTCACAGAAGGCAAAAATTCTTCCACGGAACTGCCATACTCCGTATTTTTCTTCTAAAATGGCTAAATGTTCCACTGGCCATGCAGGAAACATCCCTGGTTTGTCAACTCCTTCGTGGGACCCTGTCCCTGGGAGGGGATCCTGGAGGAGACCGCAAGATATTCACTTCTACGAGGCTAGGGTGGGAAGTCAGTTGTCTCCTCCTGCCAGTGCACCTTCCAGCCAGCTCAAAAGGGAGAAGCAGTCCAGCTGAGAAAGAAGGAGCATGCACACATGCAGAAACAAAGACAAATTACTCTACATTTTGCCATTTCCATTGTGTACAAGTTGATCAAAATGCTCTGGGATGTGCAAGAGAAACTGGAACACTGTTGGCGGGGGGAGTCTGCAGCTGTAGGCTGTTTTTGCCAGATGCAAACAGGTTGGCCAAGGCAGTACTAGCTCTTAGCTAGCACTGTCCAAGAAGCAGACCACCCGAGAGCTGAGTGGCCAGCTTTCTCGTGCACATGGGCTGCAGTTGCTTTGCACTCAGGTGTCAGGGAAGACTTCTGGGAGGATGCAAACTTGCATCTCTGGTGTATAGTGTCCTGGCAGAGCGGACTTGCCTTGGCCTCTGGGAGCTGAGTTGTTGCCCAGGATTTGGCTCAGTCTGTTTCTGCCGGTAACTTCAGTTTAGAAAGAAGTCTTAGAAGTGTATTATCTTGAAGACAGATGGTGGAATCTATGCTGATTACTCCTCTGCCTCCATTTTCTGGAGGGACACCAACTAAACGGTATTCAGCTTCAGAATTCAACTGGAACTGGTAGGAAATTGATTTGCTTTTTAAATCCTCTAACTTCATACTTCATGCAGTGAATTATTTGAAGCTGGGTTTCAGATAGCAAGAGCACTGTATGCTCATGGCAATTTCTTAAGCCAGGGTGTATCAGAGGAGTCAACACACTGTTATCAGAAAAACCTTCTTGAGTGCTAGAGGCAATTGCCAGTTTATGCCCCATAGTGTTCTGTAAATCTTTTAGTTAGTTGTTTCCATGGAAACTGTGTATAATGGATGGTTCATTTTTCAGGACAGCACTACCTAAACCTGAGTGAAACTAAGAGCTGACCCTGAGCCCTAAATCTGAGGGTCCCTAATTCCTGAACCCTCTCTATCTCAACAGTTTATAAACTTCATGGCAGCATGGAAATCAGAGTAGTGAATCATCAGGAGGCTTGGTGGAGGGCTCTGATGGCCCCTGTGGCAGTTTCAGAAGTAGATTTTTATCTGAAGGGGGCAGAAATGGCAGGTGATGGCTTTAAATGTTAAGAAGGATCAATGACTCTCTCTCTATATATATATATCTGTGGTTGGATGCCGTCAAGTCGATTTTTGACTCATAGAGACCACATGCAACAGAGTAGAATTGCCCTATAGGATTTTCTAGGCTGTAATCTTTACAGGAACAGGTTGCTGGGTCTTTCCCCTATGGAGTCACTGGGTGGGTTCAAACCACCAACCTTTTGGTTAGCTGCCAAGTGCTTAACTGTTGCGCCACCAGGGATCTGTTATCTATATCTACATCTACCTATCTGTATGTATATGTACATATACAGACATATACAGAATCTGTATGTATATGTACATATACAGACATATACAGACACACACACACACACACAGAAACACACACATATTTATGGAATCCCTGGGTGGTGCAAACAGATAATGCACTTGCTGTTAACTGAAAGGTTGGAGGTTTGAGTCCACTCAGGCACCTAGGAAGAAAGGCACAGAGAACTACTTCCAAAAAATCAGCCATTGAAAACCCTATGGAGCAGAGCTCTAGTCTGACACACATGGGGTCACCATGAGTTGGAGTTAACTCGGCAGCAACTGTTTTTTGTTTGTTTTACACAAACATACACCAGACAAGGAAGAAAATATGCCTACCTGATACTGCCCCCATTTTTGTAACTGATATTTATCACTCCCACTCCACTTTACCTCACCCTCAGCCAGGTACTCAGCTGGTCAGAGTTCTTTATCTGATGATGTAACTCAAACCTTCATTCCTAAGAGATTTGAAGCCACAGTGATCCTGCCTTTTTTTTGGTTGCTGTTGCTGGGCATATTACCTTAGGAGACAAGAGCACATAGTCTAGACCTGGCAATATACACTAAGATGGTTGGAGAGCACCAAGGGCCCACCTGAAATTGGTGATCACTAATTCAAAGTGAAGGAGCCTTGATGTATTGGGATCTTGAAGGGCAGTGTATTATTTTTATAGTTAATAATATAACCCCTGAAGCCAAACTATCTGAGGTCAAATTACAATTCTGCCGTCTTACTCGCTGGAGGAATTTTGTCACGTTGTTCAACTTCTCCTTGTTTCTGTTTTTTCTCCTGTAAAATGGGGACAATAATAATATCTATATCATAGGGAGGCAGTGAGGATGAATGAGTTAATACAGGACAAGCACTTCAGAATGTGCCTGGCACTTAGTAGATACTGATCAAGTATTGGCTATTTTATTGTTATCAGTGAATACTTCTATGCTGTATGACTGGGTAGTTTTAGTCCTACTTCCATCCTAAAATAGGTGGGAGATTTTGCTGAGATATCTTGTGTTGTATGTTTGAGTCTACTGAAGCAAGAAAAATAATTTCTAGTCCAAACTGGGCTAGCTGTATGCATAGCACGGGGCTTGTGTTTATGAAGGCAGGCCACCTTTTTCTCTCTTTGGTGTTTTGTTTGTTCATATTCCATGTGTTGTCGAAATACCTCCTTTCCCCTCTCAGTGCTCCCTCCACGACCCTTAGTATCTTCAGACTTTTCCTGAACTCTTTTGTCTCTTAAGGAATCAGAAAACATTAGCTGAGTGTCTGCTGCTTATTTCCCACAACATCCTCACGCCTCACATCTCCCAGCTTCCCCTGGACAGCAGCTAGCCAGTCTCTTCTTTGGTTTTAGTACAGATGAAGAACCAGTTGTAAGGCTCCTCTTGAAGAGAGAGTCAGCCATAAAGCTATAGCATGTAGTGCTGGTCTTTTCTCTTTGTACTTCATTGTCAATCTTTATCAGCCAGTTCTTATTCCACATGTAGTTACAAAGGAGATAGTTCCATATCTGTTTTTGATAGTTTTGAATCTCTACATAGCTGAACAGGTTAATGTGTTTATTTGTGGAATGTTTGAGGAACTACAAGTTGCTTCATATGGTTGGAGCGGTAGGGCAGTTGTGGGAGGCAAGCTAGAGAGGTTGGTGGTTGCTAGATCCTTTAGTCTGAAAATATAGGCATTACTGAAAAAGTGTATGCTGAGATGTAAAATGATTAGATTTGTTCTTTAGAAAGGTCATCCTAACAATGGTGTGGTCAGTGGATTTGAAGGTGGTAAGCCTAGTGGAGGCAGGGAAACCAATTGCAAAGCTACTTCAATTATCCAATATTACAGTAATAGAAAAGATTTCTTCCATTTATTAAACACCTATCTTGTACTAAGCACTTTATGTAACAACATTACCATATCTAATCCTAATAACAACTGATAGCAGTAGGCATTGCTATGCCTCTTGTTTGTGAACCCCCAAAAGATATGTGGAAGTCCTAACCCCTGCACCTGTGAACGTGACCTTGTTTGGGGAAATACAATTTTTCTTTGCAATTGTTATCAGTTAAGTTAATGACATCATGCCAGAGTAGGGTGGGTTCTAATCTGAATCCCTTCTGAGTACTGTCTTATAAAAGAGGAGAACAGACACATAGACAGAGTCACACACAGGGGTAAGACACCATGTGAAGATGCATCAAAGGAACAACAGGGATTGCCAGCAGCCACTAGAAGCTAGGAGAGAGATGTGGAACAGTTCCTCTCTCAGAACATTCAGAAGGAATCGATATGGTCAATACCCTGATTTGGACTTCTAGCCCCCAGGACTGTGAGACAATAAATTTCTGTTCTTTAAAGCCACCCACCTTGTGCTATTTTGCTGTGGCAGCCCTAGGAAAATAAGGCACCCATTTTACAGAAGAAGCGCCTGGACTCACAGAGATTAAGCATCACACAGTATAAGAAATACTACCTACCTACCTACCTACCTACTACAGTTAGCTCCCCAATCTGGAGATGAAGTTATGGAACCTGAACAAAGTCGGTGGCAGTGGGAATTGAGAGAAGGAGGCAGAATCGATAGGACTTGATGATTGGATTTGACGTAAAAGAAGTGAAGGAAAAGGAGGAATTCAAGATGACTCCCAAGGTTTTGGCTTGTCTGACTGGAGAATTAGTGGTACAATGTACAAATGTAGACTACTACAGAATATTCAGATTTGATGGAAATGATAACTTTGCATATATAAGAGAGATAAACAGACTAGCCAGTGGCTAGCACATTCAAGACACTTGCCAAGTGAAGGTGATGTGGTGGTGGTGGGATGGTGGTGATGGTGGTGATGGTGGTGGTGATGATGGTCATGATGATACTAGGGTAGTGATGGAGGTGGTGATGGTGGTAATGGTGGTGGTGATGGTGGTAGTAGTGGTGGCGATGGAGGTGCAGGTGTTGGCGAAGATAGTGCTAGCAACAGCCATAGTAGCAGCTGCATAGATGCAATGCCAATAGGAGTGGCAACAAATTAGTGTTATCATCATAATCCTTTAGTATTTACTACTTTTTCTGGTAGAGAGGGATATAATATTGCCAGAGATTACAGAAATCATATACACACAATGAATGCGGTCTGAGTCTGTTATTGGCATGAAGAAACTGAAACCACCACAGCTACTTACCAGTGGTTTTCTAGGGAGCAACAAACACTGTATATATTAATATTTGGGGCAGTAATGGTTTGTCTTCTTGAGACAAGCTTTGACTTAAAGACAAAATCATACAGATTTACCAAGATACAGTGCACTGTGAATCAAAGAGCAATACAATGGGAACAACGAGCTGTGCTCTTTTCCAGCACATCTACCTTCACATGTAGTGCATCTTTTCAGGTATGTTGCATCCAGCACAGTGTATGGAACAAAGCTGGTGTCCTGTAACTACTGGATCACTAAAGGAACCAGTGGAAAAAAAGAAAAAATTGTGGAATGCAAAATGGAAACATTCTACACTTTAGTTGATGTGAGTTTGTAATCATAAGTCTGTTGTTATGGATTGAATTGTGTCCCCCAAAAATATTTGTTGTAAATCCTAACCTCTATGCCTGTGGTTATAATCTCATTTGGGAATAGTTGTCTTTGTTATGTTAATGAGGCAGGATTAGTGTAGAGTGTGTTTTGAGTTAATCTCTTTTGAAGTATAAAGGAGATTAAACAAGCAAGCTAGGAAGCAGAGACAGGGAAGAGATATGCCAAGCCACATGACGATTGCCCAAGAGCAGAAGCTCAGAAGAGACAAGGACCTTCCTCTAGAGCCAACAGAAATGGAAAGCCTTCCCCTAGAGCTGGCACCCTGAATTCGAACTTCTAGCCTCCTAAATTGTAAGAAAATAAATTTGTGTTTCTTAAAGCCATCCACTTATGATATTTCTGTTATAGCAGCACTAGATAGCTAAGACACCAGTTTTAGAAATATTTGCTAAGTTCATAGGACAGAACATTGTATAATTCTAATAGTCAAAAGAAGTCCTTGGAGTGCCAGTGAGCTTTAAGGAACAATTATTTTATATAATCCATGTATTACTTTATATACTCCATTTATATAATACCTGGCAGTAGCAGACGTTAATCCTCGATGTATTCTGAATAACTAAGCATTATGAAATTTAGTTCATAATCTAGTAAATATAAATTAGGTCATGTGTTGTTTGTCAAACACGGTAGCTAAATTAACTACTCAAAAGAAGAGAAAAAAATGAAAAAAGTGAATACCATCATCATTACCATGCCAATCCTGTTTCCCTTAAACAACAACTTTCTTTAGGTCAAGATTCTGAACAAAACCTCTGTGGAAAGAACCAGATCCTATCAGATACTTGAATTCTTTCTCCAGCATCCCAGTAAATAGTCTCTCAGTCTCTGCTACAATATCTCCACTAAACAGTTCTAATGGCTATTATTACTTGTCTGTGCCCATATCAACCTCTCTTAATATCTGTATGTTGTTGCTCAAGTGGTATTTTTTGTGTTAAACTGACTATAAAAAGAAGAAGGGTGGCCAGGAAGCTGGTATTGTCTTGTAGACAGGTAATCAGAAAGGAGAATTCTCCTTTAGACTTTCTAGGAGACTGGTCATTCCTCTATGTATTTTCCAAGGAAATGTGTAAAATCTTCCCTAGGTCTGTTTGTTGTTATAATGCATCTAAATACTTCTGGAACAACTTGGCAGTCTACCTTGGGTAAAGAGATTGATAATGTGGGCACACATATGCACACTTCTACTCTGTGGGAGGGAGACAGGAAGGAAGAGAAGGATGGAGGGACTCCTTCTACCTAGTCCTTATCAAAGAGTAAAACTGGAGTCTCTGTTAAAATTAAAATGAAAGAGATTTATTTAAGGATATTAGAACTGCAGCTGGGCAACAATTTGCAAAATTACACATTGCTCCAAAGTATAGAAAATGATAAGGGCTTTTATATGGGACAAGTTTAGGGAAACAGTAATCATTAGGCATACATTAGTAACTGTTGTTGTTAGGTGCTGCCAGGTTGGTTCCAACTCATAGCAACCCCATCTACAACAGAATGAAACACTGCCTGCCCTGCGCCATCCTCCAGTCATTGCCATGTCTGAGCCCATTGTTGCAGCAACTGTGTCAATCCAACTTTTAAAAAGTCTTCTTCTTTTTCACTGACCCTCTAGTTTACCAAGCATGATGTCCTTCTCCAGAGACTAGTCCCTCCTGATAACATGTCCATCCTCACTTCTAAGGAGCATTCTGACTGTACTTCTTCCAAGAAAAATTTGTTCTTCTGGCAGTCCATGGTATATTCAATATTCTTTGCCAACACCGTAATTCAAAGGCATCAATTCTTCTTTGGTCTTCCTTATTCATTG